>NC_143582.1:112396301-112717437 GCF_048544385.1 Mastigoproctus giganteus | reverse complement strand
GTTCAAGGTTTAGGCCTAAATGGATGTCAGATGAACTAATGAGACATATGGCAGAGAAGAAAAATGCATGGGATACATATAAATTAACACTTGAAACAGAAGCCTATGATAGATAGAATTTGATCAGTAACCAAGTTACAAAGGAGGTTAGGCAGGCGAAGGCAGATTACGAGAAATCTTTGGCAAGGGATGCAGAGAAAAACAGCAAAGAGTTCTTTACTTATGTAAACTCTAGAAGGAAGGGGATGAATCAGATTGGTCCACTTGATATCGATGGGTCAACTATTGATGATCCTGCTCAGGTAGCTAACAAACGGAATGAATATTTTGCATCGACATTCACACATGAGGAGTTATTCAGCGAGGGGAATGCCAGAGGTGTATTCAACTCTGGCAGTAAGCTAGATAATCTTGTAATAACTGGGAGTAAAATGGAGGAGAAATTGTTGAGGATAAACATAAAAAAGGCACCTGGGGTGGATGGGATCTATCCAGTTATATTAAAGTAGGCAGCAAAGGAAGTAAGCAAACCCTTAGCCATAATTATGAGAGCTTCCATGGACTCAGGGGAAGTACCCACGGACTGGAGATGTGCAAATGTGACCCCAATTCACAAAGGAGGATCAAAGGGCGACACAAGTAATTATAGACCTGTTAGTTTAACTTCTGTTCCTGGAAAATTAATGGAGGCACTGGTTAAAGAAGCACTGCAGGATCATCTAGACAAGACTTCAGTTATAGCTTAGACATCGCATGGTTTTGTTAAGGGGAAGTCTTGCCTGACCAATTTGATTGGATACTATGATGCAGTCACAAAAGAACTGGATGCAGGGAATAACTTTGATATTATATACTTGGATCTGAGAAAGGCTTTTGATACTGTTGCACATGGAAGACTGCTGCACAAATTGGAGCAGTGTGGCATTGGAGGCAAATTGCTGCAATGGATAAAGGGGTGGTTGAGGGAGAGAAGACAGAGAGTGGTAATCAATGGACACTGCTCATCGTGGACTAATGTTATTAGTGGATTCCCTCAAGGTTCAGTATTGGGTCCATTATTGTTTTCTGTATTTATAAATGATATTGATGATGGTATATCAAGCTTAATGTCCAAGTTTGCAGACGATACAAAGGTTGGCAGGGTTGTCAAGGACACTACTGACACTATGCTACTGCAACAGGATCTGGAAAGGTTGAGCAGATGGGCTGAGAGGTGGCAAATGAAGTTTAACATTGACAAATGTAAAGTACTACATATGGGAAACAGCAACCCCAGAGCAACGTATAAACTCTGTGGTACTACACTGACAGTGGTAGAGAATGAAAGGGACCTGGGGGTGGTTGTGCAGGCAGATATGAAGTTTTCTGAGCAGTGCAGATGGGCTGCAATAGTAGCTCATGGTGTATTGTCGATGATATATAGGAATTTTTCTAGCAGGGATAAGGAGGTGATTATTCCCTTGTATAAGGCAATGGTCAGACCACACCTAGAGTACTGTATACAGGTCTGGAGGCCTCATTTCAAGAAGGATGTAGAGATGCTGGAACGAGTACAGAGAAGGGCAACAAGATTAGTGAATGGAACAAAGGGGTGCTCTTACGAAGAAAGGCTTAAGTTTTTCAAATTACAGTGTCTGGGGACTAGGCTCCTGCGAGGTTATCTGATAGAGGTGTATAAAGCCTTGAATGGTTTGAGCATGCTCAATGCTGATGGGATTCTTCCTCTTGCTCAGAATAAACACCTGAGAGGGCATAAATTCAAATTGAGAAAAGACAGATGTAGGATAGACGTGAGAAAATTTGCCTTTAGCCAGCGGGCAGTTGGTTTGTGGAATAGACTGCCATCCCTTGTCTTGGAAGTTGATAGCCTAAATAAGTTTAAGGCTCAGCTGGACAGGTATTTTGAACGAACAGAGGGGTGAATTGGAAGTGGTTATTTTTTATTTATTTATTTATATTTTTGGCTGATGCTGCATAAGCTTGCTTTCTTGCATCAAATGCCTCTACTAATGCTAATGCTAATTTAAAATCGACATCATAAAAAATAAAGGGAAGCATCGTGTTGAACACGCGTGTAAGTTTTTTCATATATCGCCATACTTTTAAATTGGTTGCTGAACATTTTTTGATACAGTAAGTCCTCAACTTATGTAGCTTCGGACTTATGTTATGTTATTTATATATTTTTTATATGACTGAAGGTTTCAGTGAAGGGGACACACGTTTCAGTATAACACTAACTTAAACACCCACAGAATTACAGCTATCGGTATTATCGCAAATGCAATAAGATCACGTTTACTACCCATTTATAATTAGATGCATTGACAGAAAAGCCCAGTAACCCGGAAAGTGCAAATTGTTTTTATTGTTTTATGGTAGTGATCTCCAGAAATGTGCTTTAGTAAGATGTGAGCTCACCTCGGGTGATAATAGTGAGTTTTCACCCTGTGAAGTTCGGTTCAGAAAATTTAATTTTGATTGTTATCATGGGTGCAGACTAAGAGAATAAGTGAGATCAGTACAAGTAAATCTATCAAGAAAAGGAAAGCGATCAATTCGGATCTGAAATTTAAAATAATTTTTATATATAATTTTTTTATTTTAAAATTTTAATAATAATAATCTTAATAATAATAATTTTCAAATAATTCAAAAATTTAAATTTTCTAATGCTAATAAGGATGTATGAAAATGTCCAAACATTAACAAGTATTGTGCAGAATTCAGATTTGTCAGTGGCTGCAATGACACAATAATAAAGGAGAAAGACAGAATACAAGAAGCAGTACAGGGATCGGCACCAATGAAATCAACTATAATAACCAAGGCTGCGAAACACACATCAGTTTTTACAGTACTAACATGCGTTTTTTCTTCTATTTTTGTTTTCTTTTCTTGTGTGCCACTCCGGCTATATTTTACCGGAGTCCTCAGATAAAGTTTTTAATTGAACTAATTAAAAATATACAACTATTTTTCTTCATTCTTCTGAGGATATTATGTTTTTGTAATTTTGGCATATCAGCGATATAGTAGCAATATTTTATTAGGCATTCCCGAGTTACGTAAAACTCAACTTACATTAGAAGTCCTGGAACGTATCTCTTACGTATGTCGGGAACTTGCTGTATTTTTGGATTAACTGGGAAATTGATTATCCAGGATTTTTTTTTTTTTTTTGTCATCTAACCTGGAAAATTGAGATTCTACTGTATATGATATCAAAATTATTTTTTCATCCAGTTCCTTTGTGACCATGTCATAGTATCCAATCAAATTGGTCAGACAAGATTTCCCCTTGACAAACCCAAGGGGAAATGTGTGAATTATTACCATTGCCTTATATAGATGATCCTGCAATGCTTCTTTAACCAGTGACTTCATTATTCCATTATTTTCCCTGGAACAGAAGTCAAACTCACAGGTCTGTAATTACTCCTGTCAAAATTTGATCCCCCTTCGTTAATTGGAGATACATTTGCCCATCTCCAGTTCGTGGGGACTTCCCCTGAGTCCAACAAGGATGCTCTCATAATTATGGCCAAGGGTTTGCTTACTTCCTTTGCCACCTTCTTTAATATAACTGGATAGATCCCAACAACCCCAGGTGCCTCTCTTATGTTTAACTTCAACAATTTCTCTTCCACTTTGCTCTCAGTTATTACAAAATCATTTAACTCCCTGTTAGAGTTTGGTAAACATCTGCTCCTCTCTTCCTTGAATAACTCGATTTGTGAATGTAGACGCAAAATACCCATTTAGTTCGGAAACTATCTGAGAATGATCATCTACAGTCAAACCATTGATATCAAGTGGACCAATCAGATTTATCCCCTTCCTTTTAGAGTTTATATAAGTAAAGAAGTCTTTGCTATTTTTCTTTGCATCCTTTGCCAAAAATTTTTCATAATCTGTCTTCGCTTGCCTGACCTCCTTTGTGACTTCATTACAGACAGACTAACTTATATCTACCATAGGATTCTGTGTCTCCTGACAATTTATGTGCATCCCATGCATTTTTCTTCTCTGCTGCGAGTCTCATTAGTTCGTCTGCCATCCATTTGGGCCTAAACCTAGAGCAGTATTTCTTAGTTGTAACAGAAAGCCTAGTACCTTCCAAAATTACTTCCTTCAATGCTTCCTTTTTAGAATTTGCTGTTGGTAACATCATCAGTTGAGTCACTGTATAGAACTTAAAAAATCTCTGAGACCATTGTAGTCACCTTTACGAAAACAAAAACTCTTTCCTTTACCTCTGATGGTAGTTACATCTGTAAGTAAATCCCACTTTAGGACACTGTTATCACTGCTTCCTAGTGGTTACTTTATCTGTAAATTCTTAATGCACAAATAATAATTGCTGATAATCAGATCAAGAGTATTACTCCCTCTTGTTGCCTCTCTAACATGCTGCTGCTTCTGTAGAAAACAATTATCCAATAAATCCACAAAAGCCTTGCTAGTGTGTAAGTTGACCAACCCACAAGTTCCGATCTATATCTGGGAAATTAAATTTCCCCATTATAAGACATTCTGATTTACTGGCCCACTCTATTTCTCTGTATAATTATTCATTGTACTCATCAGGGCCCCTCAACATGGGCACCTATACGTGGTGAGGGGATCTCCCAGTGATGCTACTAGTCTTCCACATTAGCATCACTGGGATCTAATGCCCATACCTTGGTTCCGGGGTTACATTGTTGGAATCCGCTGTGTGCAGCCGTGCACCATGACCCGTGGAATTCGGAAAGGGGGATCCTGGTGTTTGAGGGGCCCAGCCTTAATACACCACTTCAGCCCCTGCTTCGACAAGACGGGTGGCCTTGGACCAGCCTGACTGGGATCAATCCTCAGGTGTTCCTACTGCTAGGGTCAACTGCATTCCAATAAATCTCCCTCCCTTTGGTCCTGGGACGGGATTAAGGCTTATTGGAAATGTGGGTGTGGTGCTCCTAAGCGAACTTGGTGTCCCATTCGTTCATTTATTTATTTTACTTTTTTTTTTTTTTTTTTTTTTTTTGGCTGATGCTGCATAAGCTTGCTTTCTTGCATGAAATGCCTCTACTAATGCTAATGCTAATTGTATGTCCCTCGACGTGGGTACTTGTACTTGGTGAGGGGACCTCCCAGTGATGCTGCTGGTTTTACCAGATTAGCATCACTGGGATCTAACGCCCATACCTTGGTTCCAGGGTTACATCATTGGAATCCGGCGTGTGCAGCCGTGCGCCGCGACCCATGGAATTCAGAAAGGGGGATCCTGGTGGTTGAGGGGCCCAGCTTTAATACACCACTTTGGCCCCTGCTTCGACAAAACAGGTGGTCCCGGACCGGCCCGATTGGGATCAATCAGCGGGTGGTTCTTACTGCTAGGGTCAACTGCATTCCAATAAATCTCCCTCCCTTTGGTCCTGGGATGGGATTAAGTCTTATTGGAAACGTGGGTGTGGTGCCTCTAAGTTAACTTGGCGTCCCATTCGTGTACGCAGTACCTGCTAGTTCACGAGTGGGCATTCCCTCGTAGGGCTCCGTGGTTGGTGAGGTACTTAGGGCATCTGAAATTTTTATCTTACTCATATCAGTAATTTAAATTCTTCTTCTGGAGCCCCAACAAGGCCCCTACCTAATCAATCATCTGACGATAGGGGGTATACCCATCTTCGTAACCCCTCACAAAACTTTGAACTCTTCACGAGGTATCATATCAGAGTGGGATCTCCTTCACGTTTCTGAAGAAAAGATCTGCTCTGAATTAAAAGAACAAGAAGAAACAGCTGTCAAGCAAATATCCATGCGTAAGGATGGGAATCTCATCCCTACCCGAGTTTTCATCCTAACATTTAACACCCCATGGCCTCAAGTTCCATCAAGGCAGGGTACTTAAACTGCCCAGTGTGGATTTACGTTCCAAACCCACTGAGGTGTTTTAAAAGTCAAAAGTACGGCCACTCGCAAAGAGCTTGTCGTGGTAACCCTGCCTGTGCTCGATGTGGTGCTAAAGATCACGAGAGCAAGGAATGTCTAGCTCCTAAGCCTAATTATACTAACTGCCAAGGAGAGCACCCTGCATATTCTCGAGCATGCCAGTGGTGGAAGGACGAAAAGGAGATCCAAAAATTAAAAACGGAGCTGAACATCTCCTACCCAGAGGCTAGAAAACGCATACAACCAATAAATAGCGGGAAGCCTTCATATGCTCAGAAGGTTTCTGCGAAGTGCACTATCGGTACACAAACAGAGATGACTGTACCACCAAGATAGTCAGTCACTCCGATTGCACGCTATTTATTGAGTTCACAAAAGCCCACCAAAAAAACACAATCAGCTGCCACTCCTATATCCATACCTCCTAGTGCTCCACCACTACCAAAACCAAGTGGTAAAAAAAGAGCAACCAATAATAACAGAAACAATGGATGTAGAGGACAAGGAGGTATCGGACGAATCAGTCTTGGAACTCCTTGTGGAGGAAGAAATGGATACCGGACAGCGTCCATACTTCCCCAAAGAGATATACCCAAGACTGATCAAAGTAAGCCCTCAGCAACTCGGAAGCCGCCTGATGGACCCACCAAGCCAAAATAATGGCTAAATTCCTACAATGGAATTGTCGTGGATTCTGGCAAAATAATGATAATATCAAGACCCTCCTGCAAAAGCACGAGCCCATTTGCTTTTGCTTGCAGGAGACTTACCTAAAGGCAAATGATGATCCCACCATGCATAACATCACAATTTTTCGTAAGGATAGAATTGCAGATGGTCCTGCTCATGGAGGAGTCGTTATCCTTGTGTGCAACCAGACTTCCATTCAGCCTTGCTAATTACAACCAGCATAGAGGCTGTTGCAATTCGCCTTACAGTGGGATTCCTGTTAACTGTGTCTCCCAGGAAGACCTTCATGATCTTGTAACGCAGTTGCCTCCCCCTTTCTTTCTTCTCGGGGATTTCAATGGACATAATACTCTGTGGGATAGTGCTAGCATTAACGGAAGGGGACGAGTCATAGAGCGTATGCTAAATGACAATGACCTCTCCCTTCTAAATATTGGAACAAACACATTCTTCCACATGCCTACCCATACGTTTTCTGCCATTGATCTCTCTATCTGCTCCCCTTCTCTACTCGGTGGCGCCTCTGTAGCCAGGTGGGCAGGAGCAGCAGTGCATAGCACACGCTTCTTGATTAGACCGGGATTCGAGCCCGTGCCCACCAAATACGGAGGATGCAGAAAGGTCAGGGAATGACCACTGCATATCCCCAGAGCAATATGGCCTTAGTTGCTAATCTCCTAAAACCCAAATAACAACCTTCTCTACTCCCTTCGCTCACTTGGGAAGTGGAGGAGAACCCATATGGAAGTGATCACTTCCTTGGGAGACCGTGTCTTCCTTTCAGGTTACCACGGTTGAAGTTTTATCAGGCTGACTGGAGTGCCTTTCAACACCTGGCAAATTTTGACATCTCTGCAGTCAGTCAGGAGCCTCTCAATGATGCAGTCACTTACATAACAGAAAATATTGTCCATGCAGCTGCAACTACAATTCCAAAAACGTCCACTCGGTTTCCTTCATTTCCAAAACCATGGTGGAATTCACAATGCACAGCAGCAAAAAAGGCTCAAAATAAACCGTGGGGGATAATTCGCCGATATCCTACCCAACCTTATAGCCTTTAAACGAGCGCGAGCCAAAGCACGCTACATCCGCCGTCAGAGTCAAAAGGAATCGTGGATCCGCTTTACTTCATCAATTACTCAGTCTACTAGTACTAAGTTGGTCTGGGATAAAATTCGGAAAATGAAGAGGAAATACACAGCACACCCCTCATAGGTCCTGGAATATAATGGATGTACTATTGCAGAATCTACTGCATTAGCCAATGCTCTTGGGGAAACTTTTTCTAACATCTTTGCAACATCATCTTACTCCTCAGAGTTTCTGGTCTTAAAGCACAACAGTGAAAAGGCCCTGAAGTTCACATTGAAGGGTTCCCACGCGTATAATGGGCCATTTACTAACCACGAGCTGAAAACAGCACTTGCCCATACAAAGGCTACTGGCCAGACATCCATTTCATTCAACATCCATTTCATAATGGACCAGACAACATCCATTATGAAATGATAAAACATCTTTCACCAGAATCCATGGACCGTCTGCTTTTCCTGTACAACAGAATCTTTTTTGAAGAGCATTTTCCGGATACCTGGCGCAACTATGCTTGCTTTTCCCAAGCCAGGAAAGGATCCTAAATCTCCAGAAAGCTACCGTCCTATTGCATGTGCAAAATATTGGAGAGCATGGTCAATGCTCATCTCTTATGGTATTTAGAATCGAATGACCTTCTCTCCCTATTTCAGTGCAGCTTCCGAAGAAACAGGTCCACACTGGACCACTTAATTAGACTGAAACATCTATCCGAGATGCTTTCCTTAAAAAGAGAACACTTGGTGTCCATCTTCTTTGACATGGAGAAAGCGTACGACACAACTTGGAGATTTGATGTTTTAAAATACCTTTACAATCTCGGTCTAAGAGGTCACCTTCCCGTTTTTATTAAAAAAATTTTTATCCTGCCGTTATTTCCAATTTCATGTAGGATCCTCCCTTTTGCGGCCCTTTTGCCAAGAGGAGGGGCTACCACAAGGATCTGTCTTAAGTGTCACGCTTTTTGCCATTAAAATAAATTCTATTTCTGAACAACTTCCTCCAAATATAAACAGTGCACTCTACGTTGATGACTTCAGCATATTCTCAATCATGCAATATGAAGGTTATTGGGAGACAACTGCAACAAACTATTGGCCGCCTTAACTCCTGGGCCACGGCCAATGGTTTCAGGTTCTCACCGGTGAAGACCGTTTGCGTCCATTTTTGTCGAAAACGTAACCTCCACCCTGAGCCTGAATTACAACTTGGTCAAAGCACCATTCCAGTTGTATCAGTGGCGAAATTCCTGGGACTTATTTTTGACAAAAAGCTGACATTTGTCCAACACATTCGTCAGCTACGCACAAAGTGCACGAGAGGGCTTAACATTCTCCGCTCTCTCTCTTTTCTACCTCTTGGGGTGCAGACCGATGCACTCTACTACATCTATACCGTGCACTTGTATGCTCAAAATTAGATTATGTGTCTCAGGTATATGCATCTGCCAGAAATAGCGCTGTTCATTGGCTTGACCCCATCTATCATCAAGCCATTCGTACTGCTACTGGTGCATTCAGAACATCACCTGTCCAAAGTCTGTATGTCGAAGCAAATGAACCATCCTTGTCGCTTCGACGAATGCAGTTGTCTCTACAATATGCCTTCAAGCTGAAGACCCTGCCAGACCATCCCACATGGACATCAGTTTTCGAGCCACAATGGGAAAATCTTTATAACACACGAGGGACCGCCATTCAGCATTCGTGTTCGAGAGCTACTCAATAAGCTTAACATCTCGGTAGGCAAGGTTGCTCGATCACCAAAGGAGCCCCTTCCACCCTGGCATGCACAAACATCAGCATCTGACTTCTCGCTCAAGATTGCGACGAAGTCTAATACTCCGTCTTTTGTCTACTTTCAGCTCTTTTCACAACACCGTGCAGAACATTCTGACTTCTTGCCAGTTTACACAGATGGCTCGAAGTCAGAATCGTATGTGGGATCTGCTGCTGTCTTTCCAAATAATACCATATCAGAGCAGATGCCCCTTGAATGCAGCATTTACACTGCAGAGCTGCATGCTATAGAGTTAGCTCTAGATCACATAAGAAAACACCGTTACCAACGGTGTATTATATATGCTGATTCAGTGAGTGCACTACAGGCTTTATCAGCGGTATCACGCACTAATCATCTGACCCTGTCCCAAATTCAGCAGATAATATACAGCCTCTATATAAGTGGATTCCATATCCGCTTCTGCTGGATCCCCAGTCACATCGGGATTAGAGGAAATGATTCGGCTGATGTTGCAGCCAAATCGGCACCCCTGACGGATAATCTTGGCCTGTTAGTTCCCTATCAGACTACAGGCAAGTGATCCGTAGTAACCTACAATCTCAGTGGCAAGATTCATGGCATCGCCTGGTTACTACAAACAAACTATGTCGGATTAAGCATGTGATCCATCTTTGACGGTCCAGCTTACCCAGGGATCGCAAAGAGGAAGTTGTTCTTGCTCAGCTCCGCATAGGACACTGTCATGTGACACTCCTTTTTGCTGAGGCCTGATGACCCTCCTATGTGCGAGCAATGCGACACCCTTTTATCTGTTCAACATATTTTGTGTGACTGTACCAGTTTTAGAAATGCTCGTTTTACCGCTTTTAACCATCTGACTGAGCCATATACACTCAGTCAGACTTTATCCGACAATGACCATGTGTCTGCTATTTTTAGCTTTCTAAAATCAGTAAACCTTTTTACTCACATTTAAAAAATCTACCTTATTATTGTTACTTGTTTACTGATATTTGTCTTTTTCAGTTTATACTTGTTTTTATACCCTGACTTAGTGATCTAATTCATTAGGTCACTGAAAGTTTTACTTTTTTTATGACAAGGTTTTGGCACATTATAGCCTTAGTTGCTAATGCACCAATAAAACCCAACCAACCACTCATTGTATGACTGTACCTAGCTGCTCACTGATAAGAGGCCAACAAGCTTTGAAACAGTGCCATCGTGGGTGGTATCTGCCGAGAATAAGTAACATTAGTCTTCTCTGCTGATGAAGCTTTGCTTATTCAAGGTAGTGCAAGAAGACATTCACAATACAGTAGACTCTCGATTTACTGGGATTGGATTAACCGGGACACTTCAAGACTCCAAATTAAAAAAAAAAAAAAAAAAAAAAAAATCAACCAGAAATCATAAAATTTAAGTAATAACTGGAATAGATATAAACAGATGTTTTGCAAGTCGTAAATAAGTGACAAGAAGCGATGTTATAAGTGATCATTATCTTGCAACCCCTGTTTTCTTCACACCTGCAGCTCAAAAAAAAAGGAACAAATGTTTAGTTTGTTTTAGTGTGTCGTGTTGATTGTTGTGTTCCGTTGCACCGCAAAAAGGCAAATTTTGTTTTGTTATTTATATCAGGGATGTCGAAATTTTTTTTATAGTAAATATATTTTTTTTTTGTTTAGAAATCACAAAAATGATGGGTAGATGCAAAAGAATTGCGCTTTCAGTTTAAACAAAATTTGAAATTATTCAAAAGTTTGAAAACAGTGCATCCGTTAAATCTTTAAAGAACCATTATAATGTTGGTGAACAAACCATACGCAACATCGTTAAAAATAAAGGGGAGCTATTAGATTTAAAATCAACATTGTAAAAAATAAAGGGAAGCATCGTATTGGACATGCAAGTAGTACGTGGTAACTTTTTTCTATCTATCGCCATATTTTTTGCGAGGTTGCTGAACATTTATCGATACAGTAAGTCCTCGATTTACGCACCTATGGATTTACTTAAATTTTTTTTTCACTCGATATTTTTTTTAGGATTGTAAAATTTAAAACAAAAAAAATATAATAATAATAAGCAATCAATATCGATGATCATGGCCCGCACAAATTTCACAAGTGAGATACGGAGTAACAAGCAAAAAAATAGGAAAGAAGAGAAGATTCTTATAATTTATTTATGGTTTTTCTTTTATATGACAAGATTTCAGTGAAGGGAACACACGCTTCACCATAATAACGTAAAAACCCACAGAATTCCAGCTATCCGTATTATCGCAAATGCATTAGCATTTTTAGCATTAGCATTAGTAGAGGCATTTGATGCAAGAAAGCAAGCTTATGCAGCATCAGCCAAAAAAAAATAAATAAATAAAAATAAAAAAAAACCACTTCCACTTCACCCCTCTGTTCGTTCAAAATACCTGTCCAGCTGAGCCTTAAACTTATTTAGGGCTATCAACCTCCACGACAAGGGATGGAAGTCTGTTCCACCAACCAACCACCTGCTGGCTAAAGGCAAATTTCCGCACATCTATCCTACATCTGTCTTTCCTCAATTTGAATTTATGCCCTCTCAGGTGATTATTCTGAGTGAGAGGAAGAATCCCATCAGCATTGAGCATGCTCAAAACATTCAAGGCTTTATACACCTCTATCAGATCACCTCGCTGGTGCCTAGTCTCCAGACACTGTAATGCAATAAGATTGAGTTTACTACCCGTTTATAATTAGATGCACTAACAGAAAAGTCCAATAAACCAGGAACTGCAAATTGTTTTTATTGTTTTATGGTAGTGACCTCCAGAAATATGCTTTAGTAAAATGTGAGATCGCATGGGGTGATAATAGTGAGTTTTCCCCTTAACCCTTTAAAGTTCTTTACAGAAAATTTTATTTTGACAGTTATCATGGTGCCGACTAAGAGAATAAGTGGCAGTGGTGCTAGTAAATCTACAAAGAAAAGGAAAGCGATAGTGTTGGATCAGAAAATTAAAATAATAAGGATGTATGAAAATGGCCAAACATTAACACGTATCGTGCTGAATTCAGATTTGTCAAAAATAAAAAAATAACAATATGTTATTAGTCATTCCCAAGTTACGTAAAAATCGACGAAGTAAGAAGTCCCATAACATATCTCTTACATATGTCGGGGACTTCTTTATTTTTGGATTAACCGGAAAATCAATTATCCAGGATTTGTTTTTTACCATCTATCCCGGAAAATCGAGAATCTACTGCATATGATGTAACAAAAAATTATGCTTTGCACTAACTTGTTCATCTAGTGAATTTCCCATTATCTGAGGCTTTCAGTCGTAAATCGCATTTTAGTCTTTACTATTGCACACCGTCTGACATCACCCATGTTGTGGATTTATACTTCATAACTAGGTTGTCACTCATTGTATAGGCTCCTCCGTAGCCAGGTGGGCAGGAGCAGCAGTGCGTAGCACATGCTTGTTGATTAGACCGGGGTTCGAGCCCGTGACCACCAAATACGGAGGATGCGGAAAGGTTAGGGAATGACCACCACATATCTTCGGAGCAATATGGCCTTAGTTGCTAATGCTCCTAAAAACCAGATAACAAACATAACTCATTGTATCACCAGGGTACTTACCGATGAGAGGCTAACAAGCTTTGAAACAGCACTATTTCGAAGCTCATTGGGGGAGCTTGATAGTATCCTTCATTACTGAGAATTGGTAATAAGAGTGTTCCCTACTGGGGAAGCATTGCCTATACGAGGGATTTCTGAGTGAACCACTTGAGTGAATATGAGTTTGAGGAGAACTGCCCCTTTTCTTTTTTGACAGCATTCCTCCTTCTACCTCTCCTACCATCATGTTCCCCCAAATTTTTGCTTTTCTGTGACTAATAGAGACGGAGGTGAATAAGAGTGTTTATTATCCCATACCCATTTAAAAACAGTGCTGTCTGGGTATGGGATAATAAACACTCTTATTCACCTGGTGAAGCATTGCTTATATGAGATAGTGCAATATCATGGCAACTCATGAAGGCATTCACAATATGAGATTTAACAAAAATGATGCCATTTCACATACTTCGATAATTTACTACGAACTAAAATAATGCTTTGCACAACTTGTTTGTATAATTTTTAATTATTTAAAGGTTACTTCCAGAGCTTTGCAACTGAAGAAGTAAACTTCAGAACATATGGCTTGTAAATAATTTAGTTTTCAAAATTACAATGAATTTTATTTAGCCTTGAATGTAGAGGAGTGCTTTCTTCATCTGTAGTTTTGAACCTGATTTTAACATGCCCTTCAGTTACCATATCATACTTTGCCGTCATATTTACCGTCCAGTGGTTACACTAAAATAAAAATCACAAGAGGTGCATGCTATTACGTTTTGTACACTACAGTAGAACTTCGGTTATCCGGAATTATTTGAAAGGCTAATTTTTCTTCATATTTTTGTTTTTTATTAATGGTAGTATTTGAGACAAATGTTTATTATAATACGAGATTATTATTATTATTATTATTATTAATAGCTACATGGTGCAAGGAAGCCTGAGGCTTGTGCTGCACCAGCCAAAAAAAAAAAAAAAAATTCCCAAGTTACCCTGAAAGAGAGAGAGAGAGAGTCGAAGGGAGTCACCAAGAAAAAGAAGAATGATGATATCCAGCTAAGAACCCTGGGTGTGCCAAGCCCATACTCACCAAATGTGAGCCCCTGGGGGCTGTCATTTTTTTACATCGTATATCTGGCAAAATGTTGGATTAGGACTAATGGGTTTTCCCGGAGACCATGAGTGATAGAGTTTAGTCATTCACTTCCGTGAACCCAATTTTCCATGACATATTTTGTTCTCTTTATTTCACGTTATGTTTAGTTTAACTCCAGATTCGGTAAGAATAATATTGGCCCGAAACTGTGAGATTTATTATTTTTCTCTTTTTTTTACGGTTAAACGTCAACAAAAATAAACAGCACTGAAATGAGTAGAAAACCAGGAAGAATGCGATATAATCAAATTGATATTATTAAGGAACTTGAGTGATTTCGCAGCAAAAAAAATCGGGAGGGTCACAATAAATGAGACAAAAACAATCGAACATTATTTTAAAAAATTACTATAAATTTTTTTCCGCATAAAATTTGCACTAAAATACCTATCCGAATATACTGCACATATGTAAATGTGCGAATTTTTATGTATAAGTTATTATTATTTTTTAAAATTAAATAATTTTTTTTTTCGCACTATTTATATTCTTTTTCTTTTATCTTAATATATTATAACAGAATTTATTTAATTTTACCTTGCGTTCGATTATCCAGAAAATTTTGCTATCCGGAAGAGGTCTGACATTAATTACTCCGGATAACTGACGCTCTGCTGTACTTGTTATATTTGGTGTTATATCACTCAAAAAATCCAAGTAGGTATATATATTATTTTGAATAATATAGATTTTTTTAAATTTAATATCTATTTTTATACCAATATAGATTTCTTCTTTTTTTTTTTTTAAATAGTCACACTTTCCACTTTTAACATACGTAGTGATTTAGATTGAAACTGAACGCCTTACTGAATATATATTAAAATACATAGATAAGTATTGTAATTTTTTATTTTATTTATTTTGTTATATTTGGTGTGATAACCATTACTCCTATTACGGGAATAGCATATATGTTTGTGGCAGAAACATTGAATAGAATAATTTCCAAGATCGTCAGCGTGTGAAGCAATAAACATAACTCATTAAATTGTTGGAATTAATTGTGGGAATGAGCAAAAACTTAATTGTGGGAAGATTATAATTAGTTATACAGGGTGTTTTGATTAAAATGCACTGGGATCTGTCTCACTTATTTTTAAGTTGGCTATTTGTTGACTTTTTTTTTTTATCATATTTGAGCTGAAGTTTTTGAATTTGATATTAAAATTGTAATAAATATTACCATTTAGATTTTATGATTTCTAAGTTTATATTTTGCCTACTCAACTGGTTTTTCCTTAATAGTAAAGTTGTTTCCCATCATCAGTTTAGTCTAAAACATCATTGATGTACTTTTGAAATGAACATAACTGATTTTCTTTGAAGAAAAAGCAAGCAATTAAAACAGTTGTACCCAGTGTTCACTTTCAGTAGGCACATTTAGCTGTGTCAAACAACTAGTGGTACAAGGACCACATCTGTGCCACATCTCCTCTTGCAAATAATGACAGAAGAAATTCAAAAGAATTATTATTTAAAAAAAATAATAGGTGTAAAGCAGCTATTTCATAAAATGGAAATTTAAAGAAAAAAAGAAATGAACAATAATTAATTCATTATCAAGAAGTAATAAAAAAGAGATAAATGAAACGAGAATGGATATTTTGTGCTTAACTTTGATTTTGGCCTTTTGTTATCAAAGATGAGTAAGGTCCAACAGCATTGTATGACTACTATTATTGCCATAAATGCGAGGTAACAATATTAACTAATAACAGTGGCAGATACATACCACACAGATATACATTGATGTTGTTATGTTATTTGGTTTTTAGGAGCATTAGCAACTAAGGCCATATTGCTCCGGGGATATGCGGTGGTCATTCCCTGACCCTTCTGCATCCTCCGTATTTGGTGGTCACGGGCTCGAACCCCGGTCTAATCAAGCAGTGTATGCTACGCACTGCTGCTTCTGCCCACCTGGCTACAGAGGCACCATCATTGATGTTACTCTTGCCACCAATTCAATAACTTATAAAATCACAGGCTGGTGTGTCCAGCCAGCCTGGACCACATCAGATCATAGAGCTATTTCCTTCAAACTAAACAGGCAATTACAAACAACCCAACACTCCCTGTTGGATATCAAAAGGTATAACCTTAAAAAGGCAAACTGGCAGATTTTTGCAGAATATACAACAGCTGAGCTGCAAAATCAGGAAAATGAAGCTGAGCTGCAAAAACAGGGGAATGAAGTGGTATGTATCTGCCACTGTTATTAGAATGGTCTAGATCAGACAACTGTAGCCCGGATGAGCAAGCACTGACTATGACAAACATTTTAACAAAAACAGTAGCCCTGTCTGTCCCGGAGAAAAAAAACGAGGAAGCAGGCAGTTCCCTGGTGGTGCCCCAAACTGACTATACTCAGGAAAAGGGTACACCAGGCGAGGAGACATTTTCAAAGAGCCAGAACATCTTGGCCACAAAATGAGGTGGATGCATTGAGAGATTCTTGTAGAACTCGCAGGAATCAGTATACAGTCCTCATAAGAGACAAGAAAAAGGAATGCTGGGGGCACTTGGTGTGAACTACTGGAAACAATAACCCTTGAGGAGTTGTCTACAGAATAGTGACCACAAGTTGCCAAGAGGAGATGTCTTAGAAACTACTGGAACCCCAAAACCAGATGGAACCCCATCCCTGTGCTGGGTGGATTCTGTAAATAACTTCCCAGACAATATCATTCAGACTGAAACTGGGAATCATTCTCCCACCCAGCTAGACATTATAAAAGAAGACATTGAATATGACAATGCCAATATTGAACCTCTGTTTACTATACAAGACTTAGAAATAGCACTATCTAAAAACAATAAATGCCCAGGTTTTGATCTCTTAGAGGTTGAGATTATCAAAAAATTAGCGGAAATAGCACCAGACAAATTAATAGCACTATATAATAACTGTATGACAGAAAGTATATTCCAAAAAATATGGAAAAAAGCAGTGTTAAGATTAATTCTCAAAAACCCTGAAAAACTCCCTACTGATCCCAACTCATATAGACCAATAGCCCTACTCCCTGTACTAGGGAAAATATATGAAAGACTAATATACAGCAGATTAGCTCAAAATTACACAGAAGCAGGTTTACATTCCAACAATCAGTATGGTTTTAAGCAGGGCAACTCTACGGAGGATGCCATGCACCACCTACTGACAACAGTTAAAAACTCAGAGGAGAAATATATGCTGGCAATCTCCATTGACTTTGCTGGGGCATTTGACTCACTCTGGTGGCCTAGTGTCCTTAGGAGACTCCGGTAGACAAATGCCCCACAAAACCTCTGTAATGTAATAAACAGTTACCTTACAGACAGAAGTGTCTCAGTATACACAAGGTTGGAGGAATCGACACACCCTGTGAATAAAGGCTGCCCTCAGGGTTCAATCCTTGGCTCTTTCTTCTGGAACATTGTTCTTGACAAATTTCTGACCTTGAATCTGGGCCCCATGGAAAGCCTGGCCTTTGCAAATGTGATTTTCCTTGTAAAAGGTAACACGCTAGTGGTTGTAGAGCAAAGATCAAATGCCGCCCTCTTGCAGCTGCAGGAGTGGCCACAAATGCACATGCTCAAAATATCGCCTGAAAAAACCAAACAAATACTTCTAAAAGACAATTTGGACATAAGAAGACGTCCACAAATCAAAATTAACACAACTACTATAAAAATGGTAACAGAACTAAAATATCTTGGAGTGGTCTTTAATTCAAAATTAAATTTTTATCCTCATTTGATCTACTTGGCAAAGAAAGTGAGAAATTATGCAGGTATGATTTCCAGGATCAGTAAAGCAGACTGGGGGTTCAAAAGAAAGACTCTGGCAATCATACACCATGCAGTGTTCCTACCTGTTAACACCTATGGAGCCAGTGCATGGTTCACCTGCTCGGGGTGAGCCACACACTGGCTCCATAGTAAGAAATAGGAATAAATTAGAATCGATAAAAAGGACAATACTACTCACTATTACCAGAGCATGTTGCACAGTAAGCACACACACACGCGCTACAGTTGCTGGCCGGAGCTCTACCACTTTACCTGGAAATAGCCAAAAGAGGCTTATATTATAGATTTAAAAAGGGCATACCCACAGATTTTCTGGGGATAGCCCTTGATACAACCAACACCGTCTGGTTACCAAAAGATTTCTGCTATGGGTGGCAATTGTTAGCCCAAAACCACCTAAGTGGTATGCCCCTGGATTTTTTGCAACATTTATATTGACAGGTCACGGCTCCCTAAAGGTGAAACTAACCTCCTTAGGGCTGACTGATGACCCAAACTGCACCTGTGTCAAGAGTAAAGACTGGGCACACATTCTATATGAATGTATAATATAAGACATCCCCAGAGCAGAGCTTGGCCCCTTCCCAGGGGAGAAGAACATTTGTTCAGATAAAAGAGGAAAATTATAAAGCCTTTACATCTTTCATATAGAAAGTCTTCGAAATGTGCAGAACTATCCAAAGAATGGCAGTTCAGCCCCTCAGCAATTAAACAATAATCAATAGTTAAAATTGCCCAAGTTTCCCACCACGCCCAGACAATGACTTAAAAGCTCCCAGAATAGCAGTATTCTGCACCCGGACATGACAAAACTCCCCAGGACTACCCTGCTGTGCCTAACCTGGAGCCCCACATGAAATAAGTAACCATGTATGGGGGGGGGGAGATGTACAGGCAGCCAGGGAAGCAGATTAGCTGAAAAACATCAGTAAGCTAATAGCAAGGGGATGCAATGTAGAATGAATATACTGGGCACTGAGTAAACTAGGAATTATCGTAAAAGGGAATAAATGGCAGTTTTGGTGGAAGAAAGAGTGACCTAGCATGAGGGAAAGAGAGAGCGAGTGGGAATGATTGGAAGAGCAAATGTGGTTGGCCGAGGGTATACAGAGTTGGGAATAACTTATATTACTTTATATATACTAACAAACATTTACTAACAACACAAACGCTCATTCTCCCTTGGCCTGCACCATGCATGAGGAATTGCAGTGGGTTGGGATGCAGGGGGCAAGAGTTGAATAAATGAAATGAAAGCCAGAAGAATGAATGTGTAAGTGTGTGAGAAAAAGAACACAAACCATAAATTCTACAGTTAAGTACACACTAACCCTAGTTTTAATTAGTATTTAAATTTACACTACACATCATTGCATCACCCCCCTGGTGTGTGAGAAGGAGATGAATGAGTGTGAGTGAAAAAAAAAAAAAAAAAAATATATATATATATATATGTATGTATATATGTATAACATGGAAAAATATAAATAAATGAATGAGAATGCGGATTGTGAATGGAGTAAATGTGTCTCTCCACCCCTTCACCTTGTGGGTTCCCCACTGCCAGCTAACAGGTCCTGCCCCCAGAACAGGATGGGCAGTTTGACCTTCCTACCGGATTCGACACTACATGGACCTAACCATCACCGACAAAGACATGCTGCGGCTTTGCTGCTGACATGCCATTTGGCAAAGTGAACTGGGTACCCTAACGTGGTTCGCTTTAAAACCCCATCCCCAGGCAGGGGAGGGAGGAGACAGGTCTGTCTCCTCCCTTCCCTGGCCCCCCATCCTTCGTCTCCACTGACCTCTTTGGGGATGCCTACTCTGTCGTCTCTATTCTTCTATCTATTTTACCCCAAGTCTTGTCTCCCCCCCCCCTCTCTCTCTCTCTCTCACTAAACCGACCAAGTACATCCCTTAACAATGCCGCCAAATTCTTCTTGTAAATCACTTTCGGCCAAATTCTAGTGTACACCATTTTTTTAGGCTTGCCACTGAAATCCTTGGAAATTAGGTGGTGGAGCCTGCTAGAGTATTAAATAATCTACTGGGTGCCTGACCTGCCTCCTCGTGGCAAAGTGTGGGCAGTAGTGGGTCCCAATAGGGGCCCAACAGCTAAATAGTCAGAGAAACAACAGAACATAATGCTACACAGCAGACCACTCCCCACACACTTTTAAATCTTTGGCCTCCACAGAATTCTGTGTCACTCACAAAGAATACAACAAGGAGATGGGGGGAACCCCTGGTGCCATCAGACAACTAACACATTTTACACTTTACCACATAGATATATGGGTCTGTATGAGAAAGAACAAAGTTAATTCCTATTATTGCTATAAATACTAACCCTCACTTAGCCATACTTAGACGTTAATTATTCTACTCTGCATTTATAATAACACTACACAACATTTCATCCCCCCCAGTGTGAGAAAGAAGATGTAAGGGGGAGAAAAAAAAAAAGAGTATAAAATAGTAATAAAATATAAGAAAAAGCACAAAACAGAATGGAAAAGCAGTATGAATGAGGATTAAGTAAATTATATTGTCTCTCCCCTCCACCCCGAATAGGAAGAAGTGCAATTGGGCGTATAGTCCAACAGCAAATAAACGCTCCAAAATAGGGATCCTTAAGTACTTTCACTCCTATCACCTGGGTTGGTTGTTCTCTTACCCCCCACCCCTTCACCTAACCTGAGTGGCACTCCTCAACTTTTGCCTGGTGTGTAACTCCCACCCCCGGGCAAAATAGGTATTCTACCCCGGGGACCCTCTTCTGTCTCCCTTTCAGATAGGTGGGTGCCTTTACTACTGCTCCCCTTCACCGTACCACTTTTAACCCCCCTTCAACTTCCTGTCTTCCCACTATCACCTTCAACCTTTCTTTTTTACATGTCTGTAGCTTGGTTACCACAAGGTTTGTCCCACTAATGCTTTCATATTTTATACTCCCTATTGCCCAGCCTGCCTCTTCGTGCCTTTGAATGATAAACTAGAGGTTTTGTGTAAAAACACAGGCCTCTAGGCTAAGAGGGCAGATGAACAACACAACCCCACACTAATACTACACGAACACTCACCAACCTACATAAATCTGGCCTTTACAGAGTTTTATATTCATCACATTGCCCAGAGTTGGAGGGGGGGGGGCTATCACCAGAGCCACATTACAATGAACACTAATACCACACAAATAATTTTAAATCAGCAAATACACATCACACAAATAGTTTGCAATAGTCCACATTGTTCATAGGAAAGAATAGCATATCAATAATAATTTAAGTGATACAGGTAGTATACGTTTGAAACAAATGTAAATAACAGTACAAAATAAAGAGCCAAAGTCTGATTTGCATATACTGAATTCGGTATATGTAAATCAGAAAAAAGGTAAAAAAAGCAAACTGTGTCATTATAAACCCATTGCCCCTCTGGTCCAGTTTGGATTGGTAGGTCTCTACCGCATTTAGCAAGCAGTGGCTTGAACCCCAGTCTACTCATAGTGTGTGCTACCGCACTCCCACTCCTGACCATTCAACTATGAAGGAACATGAATTCAGTATATGAATACATATACTGAAAATTTTATGCTAATCTGGACACGAGTTGACTCTAAGTTGGTGCAGCAAAATCCAGAGTATGAACTGATGCATGATGGAAGCATGAAATTTGCATATCGTATTTCACTGTGTTGGCTGAGCTACATAAACTGAGTGAAGAGCACAGCGAAATTCGTTAGAACAACTTCTTATTCACATGCTCATTTGTAAAATTGTGTACATGCACAAAATCCACAAGTTATACAAAAAAACTATATAGTGTATATACAAACACTCTCCGACTTATGTAAGGGTTGTGTTCCGCAGAGAGAGCTGCCTCCGTAGCCAGGTGGGAAGGAGCAGCAGTGCGTAGCACACGCTTCTTGATTAGACCGGGGTTCGAGCCCGTCACCACCAAATATGGAGGATGCGGAAAGGTCAGGGAATGACCACCGCATATCCCGGAGCAATATGGCCTTAGTTGCTAATGCTCCTAAAAACCAAATAACAATAACAAACATTCCGCAGAACTCTACGTAAGTCGGAATTTCCCTAAATGCTTAAGCAGCACTCGCAACTATGAGCACTAAATTTGATTGAAGCAAAAAAGAAATGTTCAACGAACATGTAAATAAAATTATTTATTCAATTTTTTTAAGTCATGCACAGGAAAAATTACAGAAGTGTACAAAATTACAATCAGCATCATTGCCAGAATTAACTCTCCAGCTGATAAGTTCACTTCTGCAGAATTTGAGGGCTGTGAAGATTTAGAAGTGGTTTTTTCCAACACATCACAAAATTTCTCTGCAGCTGCAGAATCTGCACTGACAACCTAACCACATACTTTAATGTTTTAGAAACCAGCACAGTGCTTGAACCTATTAAAACACCGTTGCTTGCCATGAACTTGGCTTGGGGTTTGCCGTGCTTATCCTTAATATCTTCATAAATACTTCTTGCTTTTGCTTGAATGGCCATTGGACACGGGAGCACTTGCTTCTGAATCTGATTTTCCATCCATATTATTAATAGCTTTTTCCTCTTCAATCACCTGAATGCAGTTTTGCGATCACTGTTGATCTTAAATGCATATCCTTAAATGCATTTATTCTTAATTTATCCTTTAGCATGATCTTTTACACGTGCACTGTCCCTTAAAATAGTATTCACTGTGGAAACAGCGAGACCTAATTCCGTGCAATAGATGACAAACTTTGTCCTGCTTCGTACTTCTTAATTAATCATCTTCATTTCTAAATCAACCCCAGGGGCTCACATCTGGTGTGGTGAGTATGGGCTTGGCACACCCAGAGTCCTGGGCTGGATATCACCATTCTTCTCTTTCTTGGTGATTCCTTTCTACTTCTCTCTCTCTCTCTCTCTCTCTCTCTCTCTCTCTCTCAGGGTAACTCAAATTTTTTTTGGTCAGTGCAGCATAAGCCTCAGGCTTCCTTGCACCATATGGCTAATAATAATAATAATTTTGTTTCATCCATTTCCCTTCACCATTGTAATAAGTAAATAGGAATGAAGAGAATATTCGGAAAATTTATTTATGTTTTTTATATGATAGAAGATTTCAGCGAAGGGGAACTCATTTCACCATAATGCCATAATGTAAAAACCCACAGAATTCCAGTTATCAGTATTATTGCAAATGTAATAAGATCGAGTTTACTACCTGTTTATAATAGCTTGCACTTACAGAAAAGCCAAATAAACCTGAAAGTGAAAATGGTTTTTATTGTTTTATGGTATTGACCTCCAGAAATGTGTTTTAGGAAAATATCACACAGGCATTCAAAATTGATTCTTAAAACGGAACATATGATAATGATGATAGTGTAGTGCAATTTTTATTATAAAAATTACCTTTTTTAGCTTAGTTATATAGCAAAAATTTCAACTTCCGAGATCTTGGAACGAATTACCAAAAAAAAACAATGTGTTATTGGGTTCACATTACGATATTTTCAAGATACCTCCATTTATTCCTATGGGATGCAAAATATGTTTCCACGATTTTTTTAAGTTTGCACCAGCTGGCAAAAACTTATGTAAAGTTGAATTTCCGTAAGTTGAGTATTACGTAAGCTGGGGAGTGCCTGTACAGTATTACCGTGTGGAGAATGCAGCCGAAGTGATAGGGCAACATCAAGATTTTCTGAGAGACATCCTCAGAGGCCGCAAATATCACATACACAGTTATGCACGTTGTGAACCTATTTATGCTAACTGGAAGCGAGATGCATGTGGATACAAATGTGTACAGAATTTGGGACGTGTTTATGAAAAAAACATTTGCTTTGATCCATAAGATCAAAGCTTTATAGAAGACCTTTATGCAAAACACTATCAATCAAAATCCTTTTTAATGTCACAATCAACTGCTTGAATTTCACTAAACTTTCCATTGAATTCTAGACATAATATGGCCTAAACAATGCTCCCCCACTACATACACTACATTATCCACTACGTTACCCAGCCTCCTTTTAATCAATATCTGGTAGATTAGAGGCAGGAAGATTATGCACAAACTAATCTCAATACCTCCTAGTTATCAGTAGGTACAGTCTGGTGGCATCATGGCCTTAATCTCTCATGCACCATAAAAATCAAAATCAAATTAAATCAAATCGCTCTGGTGGACTATCTAACAACTGACCTGTGAACATCCTCAAAATGTAAGGAAGGTCGGAACTCACCATGATGCCCATCATAACCTCAAAAGACATTAAGCATTATTTTTGAGAATAAATACTACACAACTGTCTTTATACAGCTGGCAGTTCAATGGTGTTAAAAACCTATCAAAAACAGATAAAGGAACCACTAGGTGGGAGTGATCACAGTGTGCTGAAGTGGGATTTATTCAAAGAGGTAACTACCATCAGGGGTAAAGGGAAGGGTTTTTGCTTTCGTAAAGGCGACTACGATGGTCTGAGACAGTATTTAAATTCTATACAGTGGGACCAACTGATGGTGTTAACAACAGCAAATTCAAAATGGGAAGCATTCAAAGAATTTATCTTGGAAGCTACTAGGCTTTACATACCAACTAAGTTGCTAATGCTCTTAAAAACCAAATAACAAACAAACAGACATACCAACTAAGAAATAATGTTCAAGGTTTAGGCCTAAATGGATGTCAGATGAACTAATGAGACATATGGCAGAGAAGAAAAATGCATGGGATACATATAAATTAATGGGTGACATGGAAGCCTAGGATAGATATAAGCTCGTCTGTAACCAAGTCACAAAGGAGATTAGGCAGGCAAAGGCAGATTATGAGAAATCCTTGGCAAAGGATGCAAAGAAAAACAGAAAAGAGTTCTTTACCTATGTAAACTCTAGAAGGAAAGGAATGAATCAGATTGGTCCACTGGATATTAATGGCTCAACTGTTGATGATCTGCTCAGGTGGCTAACAAACTAAACGAGTATTTTGCATCTACATTCACACACGAGTTATTCAGGAAGGGGAATGCCAGAGGTGAAGTAAACTCTGGTAGTGAGCTAGATGATTTTGTAATAATTGAGAGGAAAGTGGAGGAGAACTTATTGAGGATAAACATAAAAAAGGCACCCGGGGTAGTAGTAGTAGTAGTACTAGTGACATGTGATGCAAGAAAGCAAGTGTATGTGCTTATGCAGCATCAGCCAAAACAAAAAAAAAAAAAAAAAATCACACCATTCCCTACAAATGCCTGTCCAGTTCCTCCTTAAATTTATTTAACCTATCAACTTCCACAACAACAGATGGAAGTTTGTTCCAGCAATTAACCATCCGCTGGCTAAAGGCAAATTTCCGCACATCTATTCTACATCTGTCTTTTCTTAATTTGAATTTATGCCCCCTTAGATTCGTAATGTGAACAAGTGGAAGGATCCCATCAGAATTCAGCGTGCTCAACCTATTCAAGGCCTTATACACCTCAATCAGATCACTGGGCAGGTGCCTAGTCTCCAGCCACTGCAATTTGCAGAACTTAAGCCTCTATTGGTAAGAGGATCCCTTCATTCCCCTCACCAACCTTGTTGCCCTTCTCTGTACACGCTCAAGCAAATCTACATCCTTCCTAAAATGAGGCCTCCAGACCTGACGCAATAATCAAGGTACTACCTGACTATTGCCTTACATAGAAGGACAATCACTTCCTTCTCCTTGCTAGCAAAATTCCTATATATCATTGACAAAAGCCCATGACCTGCCCTGGCAGCCTGTCTGCATTGCTCAGAAAACTTCATATCTGACTGCACAATTACTCCCAGATCTTTTTCATTTTCTACCACCTTAAGTATAGTACCACACAGTTGGAACTTTTCTCTCGGGTTACTTCTACCCATATGCAGTACTTTGCATTTGTCAAGGTTAAACTTCAGTTGCCACTTCTTAGCCCGTCTGCCCAAATTATCTAGATCCTGTTGCAGTAGCACACTGCCATTACTGTCATTAACTTCCCTGCCAACCTTTGTATCATCTGCAAACTTCAACACTAAGCCTGATATACCTTCATCAATATCATTGATAAATATACAAAACAACAGAGGACCCAACACCAAACCTGTGGGACTCCACTAATAACATTAGTCCACGAAGAGCAGCACCCATTGATTACCACCCTCTGTCTTCTCCCACTTAACCATCCTTTTATCTATTGTAGCAACTTTACCTTAATACCATTCTGCTCCAATTTGTACAATAGTCTTCCATGCGCAACAGTGTCTAAAGCTTTCCTGAAATCCAAATATATGATATCAAAATTATTTTTTTGCATCCAGTTCCTTTGTAACCACATCATAATATCCTAATAAATTTATCAGACAAGGACTTTCCCTTAACAAACCCATGCTGTGTCTGAATTATTGCTACGGTCTTGTCTAGATGATTCTGCAATGCATCTTTAACCAGTGACTCCATTATTTTACCCTGAACAGAAGTTAAACTAACTGGTCTGTAATTACTCGTGTCACCCTTCGATCCCCCTTTGTGAATTGGGGATACATTTACACATCTCCAGTCCATGGGTACCTCCCATGAGTACCTCTCATAATTATGGCTAAGGGTTTGCTTAGTTGCTTTGCCGCCTCCTTTAATATAACTGGATAGATCCCATCCACCCCAGGTGCTTTTCTTATGTTTAACTTCAACAATTTCTCCTCCACTTTGCTCTCAGTTATTACAAAATCATTAAGTACCCTGCTACAATTTGATAACCTTCTGCCATTTTCAAACCTTAATAATTCCTCATGTGTGAATGTCGATGCAAAGTACTCATTCGGTTTGTTTGCTATCTGAGCAGGATCATCAACAGTCAAACTATCGATGTTAAGTGGACCAAATCAGATTCATCCCCTTCCTTTTATTGTTTATATAAGTAAAGAAATCCTTGCTGTTTTTCTTAGCATCTTTTGCAAAGGATTTCTCATAATCTGCCTTCGCCTGCCTAACCTCCTTTGTGACCTGATTACAGACTAGCTTATATCTGCCATAGGCTTCTGAGTTGCTTGATAATTTATATGCATCCCATGCATTTTTCTTCTCTGTTATGAGCCTCATTAGTTCATTTGATAACCATTTAGGCCTAAACCTTGAACAATATTTCTTAATAGGTATGAAACTTTTAGTAGCATCCACGATTAATTCCTTGAATGCTTCCTACTTAGAATTTACTGTTGGTAACATCGTCAGTTGATCCCACTGTACAGAATTTAAAAACTGTCTGAGACCACTGTACTCACCTTTACGGAAGCAAAAACTCTTTCCTTTAACCATGATAGTAATTAAATCTTTAAGTAAATCCCACATCAGTACACTGTGATCACTGCCGCCTAGTAGTTACAAATTCTTAATACACGAATGATCACTACTGATAACCAGATCAAGAGTTTTACTCATTCTGGTTGCCTCTCGAACATGCTGCTGCAGAAAACAATCATCCAATAAATCCACAAAAGTCTGACTAGTGTGTGAGTGACCAACCAACAAATTCCAGTCAATATCTGGGAAGTTAAAATCCCCCATTATATGACATTCTGATTTACTAGCCCACTCTATTTCTCTGCACAATTGTTTATTGTACTCATTTGAATCATTAGGCCTATAACACACTATTACTCTTATTTTTGCTTTCGCAGTGCTTATGTCCACACAAAACTGGCTCAACAGTGCACTGTTCATCTATATCAACCTGGTGCACTTCTTTTGATTTTATGTTTTTCTTAATTAACAGCATAACACCTCCTCCCTTCCTGTCCTGTCTATCCTTTCTGTACACATTGTACTGCCCAAATTCCAATTCTGCATTCCTTATATCTGGGTGACACCACGTCTCTGCTATCCCAACAATATCCGCCTTTGATGTCTTGACCAACACTTCAAATTCATCAAATTTATTTACTTTACTTCTAACATTGGTATACATGCAAGCACGCATGCACCTATTCCTATTCCTAGTTACCCTAACACATCCCATATAACCACCTATTTCACGATGACTGCCATCCGTCCCTGAAACTCCCAACATCCCCTCCCTCCAGGTCGCTATTTATTCTAATAGAAGTTGTGCAAGAGTCACCTCTGCCTGTGGCTACTGTTAAACTATTAGTCCTTGTATCCCAACAAGCTAGCAGTTTTCCGACCCTCCTAACACTGCCTCAATACCATCAGCAAATATTCTTGCACTCTTTGTATTTAAGTGTATCCCATCCCTGTAGAAGCAGTCTGTCCTGTTAACAAGTACAGACCAGGCTGAAAAAAATTCTACCCCTTGAGCTTTGCACAATCTTTCCAGGGCCGAATTGATCGACAAGGCTCTCATCATATACTCTCTCATCGTGTCTGGGCAAATTGCAGGCACTTTCAAATTCAACCCTACGGATTTGGGTGGATGGGATCTATCCAGTTATATTAAAGGAGGCAGCAAAGGAAGTAAGAAAACCCTTAGCCATAATTATGAGAGTTTCTTTGGACTCTGGGGAGGTACCCATAGACTGGAGATGTGAAAATGTGACCCCAATTCACAAAGGAGGATCAAAGGCTGACACAAGTAATTATAGACTTGTGAGTTTAACTTCTGTTCCAGGAAAATTAATGGAGGCACTGGTTAAAGAAGCACTACAGGATCATCTAGACGAGACTTGAGTTATATTATTATTATTATTAGCCATATGGTGCAAGGAAGCCTGAGGCTTATTGTGCACCAGCCAAAAAAAAATTTATGAGTTACCCAGAGAGAGAGAGAAGCAGAAGGGAATCACCAAGAAGGAGAAGAATAATGATATCCAGCTCAGTACCCTGGGTGTGCCAAGCCCATACTCACCAGATGTGAGCCCCTGTGTTATAGCTCAGACACAGCATGGCTTGTTAAGGGAAAGTCTTGCCTGACCAATCTGATTGGATACTATGACACAGTCACAAAAGAACTGGATGCAGGGAATAACTTTGATATTATATATTTGGATCTTAGAAAGGCTTTTGATACTGTTGCACATGGAAGAGTGCTGCACAAATTGGAGCAGTGTGGCATTGGAGGCAAATTGCTGCTGTGGATAAAGGCATGATTGAGGGGGAGAAGACAGAGGAGAGTGGTAATCAATGGACACTGCTCATCGTAGACTAATGTTATTAGTGGAGTCCCTCAGGGTTCAGTGTTGGGTCCATTGTTGTTTTCTGTATTTATAAATGATATTGATGATGGTATATCAAGCTGAATGTCCATGTTTGCAGACGATACAAAGGTTGGTAGGATTGTCAAGGAGACTACTGACAATATGCTGCTGCAACAGGATCTGGAAAGGTTGAGGAAATGGGCTGAGAGGCTGCAAATGAAGTTTAACATTGACAAATGTAAAGTACTACATATGGGAAACAGTAACCCCAGAGCAACATATCAACTCTGTGGTACTACACTGACAGTGGTAGCGAATGAAATCACCTGGGGGTAATTGTGCAGGCAGATATGAAGTTTTCTGAGCAGTGCAGATGGGCTTCAAGAGTAGCTCATGGTGTCTTGTCAGTGATATACAGGAATTTTTCAAGCACGGATGACGAGGTGATTATTCCCTTGTATAAGGCAATGGTCAGGCCACACCTTGAATACTGTATGCAGATCTGGAGGCCTCATTTCCATAAGGATGTAGAGCTGCTGGAACGAGTACAGAGAAAGGCAACAAGATTAGTGAATGGAACAAAGGGTTGCTCTTACAAATAAAGGCTTAAGTTTTGCAAATTACAGTGTCTGGAGACTAGGTTCCGGCGATGATCTGATAGAGGTGTATATAGCCTTGAATGGTTTGAGCAAGATCAATGCTGATGGGATTCTTCTTCTTACTCAGAATAATCACCTGAGAGGGCATAAATTCAAATTGAGGAAAGACAGGTATAGGATAGATGTGTGGAAATTTGCCTTTAGCCAGCGGGTAGTTCATTGGTGGAACAGACTTCCATTCCTTGTTGTGGAAATTGATAGCCTAAATAAATTTAAGGCTCAGCTGGACAGGTATTTCGAACGAACGGAGGGGTAAAATGGGAGTGGTTTTTTTTTTTTTTCTTTTTTGGTTGATGCTGCAAAAACTTGCTTTCTTGCATCATATACCTCTACTAATGCTAATACTCCAACAATCTAGTATGACAATGAAAAATTAAAAGTTACCATAGACAGCAAGAAAACCGAATCGCCTACCAACTGTATGGCAGTTAATGTATGCTCCGATTATGGGGAATCAATATTAGAACTGCATGTGAATGACACTATGAATACTGAACACTCCATCTTCCCAAAAAATAATTGGAAAAAATGCCCTGCACACAAAAAAACAGTCAGGTGGATCATCCTCAATTAAACCTAAATAATGCGCAACATCCTACAATGGAATTTCAAAGGATTAAGGAGTCATTCGGATGACTTAAAGATTTACTCGATCAATTCAGTCCCATAGGACTGAATTGATTGACACTGAAAAAATATTACCTGTTATTCTGAATGGGTAATATTTTTTGAAAGGATGGTTCATACAGGATTCACTTGGATCCTGGGGTCACAGAATCTCCTTCCACATCATCAGTATGGCTTTCGGAAAAACATAACAAGGTGATACAGGAAACATTCTTCCTATATCACCTCATGTCTTGCCAAAATTTGAAAATTTTGGCATAAATGTACAGACAAGATAGGAGCTCGGAGTCTCCTGCCCATGAAAGAGTAGCTATTTTTGTTAATTCTAACAAACCATCCAGGTCCATTCAATCACGAACTACATTAGAGGCTATGGCAGCTCGTATTGCAGTGGGTGTTCCAGTTACCCTTGTTTTCATTTATTCATAGTCCACCAATGTCTACCATTTCTCCATTCAGAACTTAACGACCTCATCAGACAACTCCCAACTCCAGTTTGTCTTTTCAGTGATTTCAGTGGCCACCATCTGTTGTGGGGTTCTGCTACAATGGACACAAGAGGCAAATTGATTGAAAATATTATGAATAATAATAATGATCTTAATTTACTAAAATCTGGATCTCCCATTTATATCCACCAATGTACAAGATCTACCTCTGTGATTGACTTGTCAATTTGTTCACCCATCTTTCCAATCATGACATGGTCAGTATTAACTGAGCCCTTTACCACTGTTCACCTTCCAATTATTTGCTCTTTACAAACATGGAAAACTTCAAATCCTGAGCAACAATCCACTTGGAAGTTTAAAAAGGTGAACTGGGATGGCTATTCTGTTCAAATTCTTCTAAACAGACTTTGCTTGAAAACAACCGATTGATGATGTAACTGCGTACATAACCAATCAGATTCTGACTGCAGGTGATACTTCTTTTTCAAAATTCAAGAGAAATCACATTTACTGAAATCACTCGTGGAATGCAGATTGCTTTAATGTTAAACAGGAGAAAACTATGCTTGGAATGATTTCCGTGAGTATCCTACCACTAGTAACTTAATTGCTTATAAAAGACTTAATGATAAAGCAAGACAAATTAGACAAAAAAACGAAATGTGATTTGTGAATTGCTTTTGCCTCAACCATCACAAAATACACTGACACACGGCTCATCTGTTGAAGAATAGAGGCCCAAAATGGAAAATTTGTTTGCTGCCCTCTCTCTGATACTTCACTGGAAAGGGAAAGACATGTACTACTGAAGAAGTTGCTAATGTACTAGCAGTATAATTTGCCACAATCTCTGCTTCTGCCTTCTGTGCATCATCCTTCCAGAACATCAGAGCAGGTGCAGAATGGTATAAAATCAAATTCTTCATGCAACACTCCTTCCCATACAACCAACCCTTTAAATTAATAGAACTAAAAGAATCATTAAATAGATCTTCCAACAGTACTGCAGGCCTAGATGGCATTTGTTGCATTATGCTGAAGCATATACTTGAAAAGGACTTGGGTACACTGTTGATTTTCTACAATCGATCTTCTCCAACAAAGCCCTATACTTCTTCCTGGCCCCATTCTTTCATTATTGCCTTATCAAAACCAGGCAGAGATCCTTCCTTGGTTCAAAATTATAGACCAGTACCTTACACAAGCTGAATGGGTAATATTTTTTGAAAGGATGGTTCATACAGGACTCACTTGGATCCTGAGGTCACAATCTCCTTCCACATCATCAGTATGGCCTCCGGAAAAACAGAACAACCCTAGACATGCTCATCAAAGCTTGATATCATATCTGCTATGTCTTTGTCATGAAACAACATCTAGTCATGATCTTGAAATGGCATTTGACACTAATTGGCATTATGGTATTATAATGGATCTTTACCATCTAGGACTAAGGGAACAGTTGCCTGAAATAATTCAAAATATTTCTTGCACCTGCATTCTTTTCAGGTCCAATATAAAAACATACTGTCTACATCTGACATTCAGGAGACAGAAGTACTACAGGTTTCAACACTTAGTCAACTATATTTGCAGTTCGAGTTAGCAACATGATACGAGATAGCCCTTAAACCATTGAAGCTTACATGTATGTGGATGGCCTTACCATTTCCTGTCAGTCTCAAAGTGTGAACACCATCGAACAGCATCTCCGACTTGCCATAACCAAAATAGAATCCTGGTCTTCCCGGAACAGTTATCAACTATTAGAAAAGAAATGCAAATGCACTGCTACTTACTTCTGCAAGCTATGGGCTCTCCTCCTGATCCTGAACTAGAAATAAACAAGACTCCAATCCTGCTTTTTAATACCATTAGATTTCTTGGACTAATATTAGACAGCAAGTTAAACTTCCAAGCTCACATCACTCATTTAAGAACTACTTGTCTAAAGCATTTGAATATACTTCCATCAGTCTCATCCATCTCATGGGGAGCTGATCAGTATACTTTACTAGAACTCTTCAAGTCTCTAATCCATTCATGCACAGACTACTGTTCTCCAGTATATCACTCTGCTCACAGCACCTTCAAGTTCCTTGTACAGATTACAAGCCTGTAATTCACACGGCCTGTTATGAAAACTGGTCACAGATCTGGAGAAGAACCAACAAAACATTTACCAGATAAAACAAGATCAAGAGTTGTGGCTCTCTGGATTCAGACAAAATAGGTGAGAATTAGGCATACTCATCTTACACACCTATTTTTACTAGATCTTATGTATAGCTTAGCTTAATTTTCAGCACTCACCTCATAGTAATCCGCTTAGCTGGTGGAGGGTTTTACCACATACATGGTGGTTATAGGATTCTAATACTTCATGGGGATTATTGGTTTAAATTAAGTTATGGGCTAAAAAAAAAAAAAAAAAAAAAAAAAAAAATTTTAAGAAAGGAGGGTGCACCTTCCATGGTTGCCTAATTAAATTAAATTCAATTTAATTAATTTTTTTTAATTTAATTTAATTAGGCAACCATGGAAGGTGCACCCTCCTTTCTTAAAATTTTTTTTTTTTTTTTTAGCCCATAACTTAATTTAAACCAATAATCCCCATGAAGTATTAGAATCCTATAACCACCATGTATGTGGTAAAACCCTCCACCAGCTAAGCGGATTACTATGAGGTGAGTGCTGAAAATTAAGCTAAGCTATACATAAGATCTAGTTATTACATTACAGCACATAAAGACTTCTTAAAACAATCAAGAGACACCTATTTTTATTATTGGAAGAAGATCTACCCCAGTGCACATTCTATCACACCCAACTTATGGTTTGCCACTTTCTTGTAGATTGTTCTCTTTACTTATCCATCCATTCCAGCACCATTCAATCATTTAGCATATTGAATGAAGCCCAGATTTTATCCCATTTTCTTGGAAATCATGGCACTGTAGAACTCTTAACATACTTAAAAATGTACTGGCTTATGTGCATGTATATAATTCAATATTTATGTGCATATATGCCCATTCAATATATACATGCATATAGGCCCAAATTGTGTCAGTTTGGCATCAGTACCCTTGTACATACCAACAACCACTCTCAGAGCCTTATAAACCTCAATCAAGTCACCTCTGTGATGCTGGTTACTATGTTCTCTAACGTGTAGCTCACATAATCAGTCTTTCCTCATATGGCCATCCTTTTGCTGAACCCACCATTCAAGTTGCCCATCTGTAGACCCTTTCAAGAAGCTCAGTGTCTTTTCTCAGATGAGGTCTCCATACTCAAATGCAGTATTCCAAATGTGCTCTTACACTTGCTTTTTGTTTCAGAAGTACACTGATGATGTTTTTAGACTAAACCAACAGTGGGAACAACTTTCCCATTTGAGAGCAAAGCAGTTGATTAAATTAAAATTGAAAATCTGAAAGGTAATACTTATTCCAATTTTAACATCAAATTCAAACATTTTAGTCCAGCTATGACAAAACAAAAAAAGGTTCTGACGATAAATATCCTAAAGCTAACGATAAGCAAGATAGACTACCTTGGTGCATTTTAATCGGAAAGCCCTCTATAAGGGTTTCTAACACTAAGATAGGAAGGGGACTCTAGCTTTATATTGAATTCTTACTAATGATTGCTAATAATATAACTTAAGAAGAGGTTTTTAGTTTGAATTAATCAATCAATCAGTTTGAGTAAATGAATGTTATATATCATATTTTGTTTTTTCAGTCTTGTCATCCAGTGGCGATTTGTTTCTCGTATTCAGCCCCAGATGAATGCATTCTTGGAGGGATTTAGTGAAATCATTCCTCTAAATTTAATAAAGCTGTTTGATGAGCATGAGTTAGAACTGTTAATGTGTGGTATTGGTAAAATAGACGTGAAGGATTGGAAACAGAACACTGTTTACAAAGGAGGATATCATCCTAATCATATTGTTATTCAGTGGTTTTGGAGGGTGAGCAGTAATATCCTTTCCTAAATATTATTCTTTAAAATTAGTTTTACTGTATAGGTTGAGTCAAAAAAAAAAAAAAAAAAAAAAAAAAGCAGATTTCAAAATAAAATTATAGGGTAGGCAAAAATCAAATTTTTTGGGAACAGAATAAATCTTTTTTAAATTATGTATTGTAAGATTAGTTAATCTTACAGTACATAATATTCATTGCTGAAGAGCTTATTTTAATAGACTCTAGCAATAGTGACACAATATGCATCAGAGAAACAATTTTCCATTATACAAAATTTCAACATCTGAGACAATACAAGGAATTCTGATCAAATAACAAAAAGAAAAATCTGAAAATTATGTAAAGCTCTACATCAAGGACAGCATCAAAATATCGGAATGTCAGAAACTATTCTAGTTGAGTTTATCATTACTCTGTAACATAATCAATTATTAATTTATTTTATGGAAAAAAATACACAAAATTAATATTAATGGCCATGGACTTATATTAAACGTAAACACATTGAAGTAAATTTGAATTCATTTTCCACCATTGAGCACACTTTGCTTCCTCAAATTAGAGATAACATCATTCTCTTTAATTTGATGAGTCTTTATCTTTAATAGTACTTCAGAAATTGAATCACCAAATTCAAAATGTTGAAGAACCATTTGATAGTTGTTTCAATATATCTATACCTATTTCAGTTTGTAATACACTAAGTGGACAGAAATCATGGGATTCCTGTCTAGTTATGGGTAGGTCCACCTTTCACCTGGATAAGGACAATGACACGGTGAGGCGTTGAGTCCACTAGCTCACAAAAGCGTTTCTCAGATATTTCAATCCATGCTTCCTGCACTACTGTCCATAATTCCGTCACATTCCTTGGTGGAGGATCCAAGGAATGTGACGGGGATCATGTCCGGTTAATGGGGTGGCCATTCTATGGAAGTAAAATCTGCGGAATGCTCATCGAACCATGTTCTAGTCACCACAGTTCTGTGGGGAGGGGCATTGTCCTGCTGGAAGAGTCCATTGCCCTGTGGGTGCACGACCATGAAGATGTGTTTGTTATTTGGTTTTTAGGAGCATTAGCAACTAAGGCCATATTGCTCCGGGATATGCAATGGTCATTCCCTGACCTTTTCGCATCCTCCGTATTTGGTGGTGACGGACTCGAACCCGGTCTAATCAAGAAGCGTGTGCTACGCACTACTGCTCCTTCCCACCTGGCTATGGAGGCGCCCCATGAAGATATGCAGCTGGTCTGCAAGGATGGACACGTAATCTGGACCGTTCAGAGATGTGTCTACAACATGTCAGAGGTCCCAAAATGTGTGAGTTGAACACTCCCCAGACCATTACCGACTGTCCACCTGCTTGAAATGGTGCCTCCGTAGCCAGGTGAGCAGGAGCAGCAGTGCATAGCACGCGCTTCTTGATTAGACCGGGGTTCGAGCCCGTGATCACCAAATACGGAGGATGCGGAAAGGTCAGGGAATGACCACCGCATATTCCCGGAGCAATATGACCTTAGTTGCTAATGCTCCTAAAAACCAAAATAACATAACAAACCTGCCTGAACAGTTCCTTGTTGATATGACGGGTGCATAGCTTCGTGTGATTTCTACCAGATACACACCCTCCCGTCTGCTCGAAATAACTTGGAACAGAACTGGTCGGACCAGGAGATCTGTCTCCAATCATCCAAGGTCCAGTGCCAATGTTCTTTCGCCCAGTTGAGGCGTTGGACCAGTTGGAACATGAAATCTGTCATGAAATGATTAAACACCTTTCACCAAAATACATGGACCTCCTGCTCTCCCTATACAACAGAATCTTTCTTGAAGAGCATTGTTTAAACATCTGACTCTATGTAACTATTCTTGGTTTTGCTAAGCCAGTAAGGAATCCTAAATTTACAACAAATTACCATACTATTTCTTTGACTAGCTATTTGTGCAAAATATTGGGACGAATGGTCAATGCTCATCTTTTATGGTACTTAAATTGAAATAACCTCTTTCATCTTCAGTGCGATTTCCAAAGGAACAGGCCCACTTTAGACCACATAATTAGCATGGAAGTATCCCTTCAAAGCCCTGAGTGCCAAGTGCCATTTTCTCTGCAATATATAGAGTATTATTTCTTATTGATAAAATTTCATTTTTCTAGTTTCCTTTTCTCTTTTGTTTACTTAAAGTGGTTTTGCACTTAAAGTATTAAAATAAGAACCCAAAACCCAAAAGGAAATCTGTTTTCCTTTATTTAGTGTATACAGTCAAAGCACTGTATAACAACACTTCCCACGGGAATGAGTAAACTGCCGTTATATTGGAAGGGCGTTATATCAATTCATTAAATAGAATTAGGTTAATGAGAAATTGTCCAGGAACAATTACATAGGACGTTAAAACGAGGGTCACTATAAAGAGCTTCGACTGTGTGTATATATGTGTGTGTATAAATAAATATTAATTACTAACAAACGTTACTAACTTCTACAACCACTTGGTACTGGTGGCACAACTCCTGCTTTCATGTGGCAGAACCAAAACTTGGGAGAAGAAACTCACTCTTCCAGGTCTAAAAGGAGCAATGATGGATAGTAACAGATGCAAAATTCCCCATCTCTTCCATCATGCAGTATGACTGACTACTTTTGAATTTATGATGGACATCAAGGCGAGATCCAATCTTCCTTACATTTCGAGGGTACAGCTCTAAAATGTTCGCAGGCCGACAGCTAGTTAGTAAACTAGACTGAACCTATTGGTAACTTTTTAGGAGGCTTTTGGATCAGCTAGTGTATAATCTTGCTGCCTCTACTCTGCCAGATAGTGACTGGAGGGAGTCTGAGTAATGTGTATACGGGGACATTGTCGAGGCCACATTATGTCAGGGATCTGGGTAAATTCTTACCATGTGTATGCCATATCCAAAAATGTCACTACTTCATACAGCACTTTTTCTTACTATTGAATACACCATGAATTGTCAAACTAAGACCGTAAGCTTATCTGTGAAAAGATCTAAACCTCCCAAACACTTCCTAATTCATTTCACACATATACGTGGTCTCAATTCTAATCTCAACAATGTACACTTCCACTTGCAGTCTGCCAAACGCCGTGTACTTTTTCTGACAGAATCTGTTATTGTTTGATTCAACTACTACTCATCTCAGTTGCCCAAATTATTTGTATGATTCCTTTTGCCTCAAAGGTGGTATTGTGCATATGTCCATTCCAATATTCCCTGTCAGAGACTTGGTAATTTGGAATCTCCTCTTTTCAATCATCTCTGGCTTAAAATCTCTCTACCTCATTGTGTCAAATTGATCTGTTGTTTCTACCGTTCTCCCAACTCCACTAATCACTTGGAGCTTTTTAACTTCCTCTCTTTTCAACTTGACTTTCTCTAGTCAAACTTTCCTAACAGTGAGGTAATTTTTTTGGTGATTTTAATGTTCACAACTCCAGCTGGCTTCCGTTTTCTAGTCACACCGATCCAGTTGGTCGAGATGCTGAGGCTTTTGCAATTAGTAATGACTTTGCACAGATTATTCATTTACCTACAAGAATACCAGACAATCCTAAACATACAGCAAAAACTCTTGATCTTTTTCTCACAAACAACCCTTCTAAGTACACAGTCGAAGTGAGAGGTCCTTTAGGCACTTCAGATCACAAATTGGTGATTGTCTCTTCTCCAATGGAGCCTTTATCTCATGGCTATTCCCAACCTTGTGTTGTTTGGCATTACAAGAATGCAAAATGGGATGACCTGCAAGATTTCATTTCTTTTCCTTGGTCAGACTACTGTTTCAAAATTTTTGATGTCAACGTTTGCTCAGATCGTGTCAGTGAAAGTATTCTTGTAGGAATGGAATCCTTTATCCCACACTCCACATTAAAATCTTGTCATTAATCTAAACCTTGGTTTTCCAATAAATGTGCTAAGGCTGTTCAAGAGAAGAATGTTGCGTATCATAATTGTCTTGTTTCCAATTCTTCAGTTTCATTTTCTGCCTACACCAAAGCTCGCAACAATTGTAAAGCAGTTATTAATCAGTCCAAATTAGATTTTGAACAGGCTAAGAGTGGAAAACTTGCTTCTTGCCCTAATGGTAGCCGAGCATTCTGTTCTCTTGCCAAAAGCTATTGACTGCAACCTTTGTCCATCTCTGCTCCCACCTCTGTCAGAACCATATGGTTCTTTTGTCACTTTAGCCAAGGATAAAGCTGACCTGCTAGCATCCCATTTTTCTTCCAACTCATGTATTAATGATTTGGTAAAAACCTCCCAACATTCCCAACCTGCTCCATTCAATGCTTCCTGTGGTCTTCCGTCAAAAGAATGTCAGAAGAATTTTGGCGAATCTTGATGCTTAGAAAGCTCCAGATCCTGATGGTATTTCTCCATTTGTTCTCAAAACCTGTGCTCCTGAACTCATTCCTGTTCTTTGCCACCTTTTTTCCCTTTCTTATTCCAAAGGTGTTTTTTGTTCTGCTTGGAAATTTGCTTATATCCAGCCAGGCCTAAAAAGAGTGACAAATCCCTCCCATCCAATTATCGTCCCATTGCAATTACTTCTACTCTTTCTACAGTAATGGAAAATCATAAGCCTCAGGCTTCCTTGCACCATATGGCTAATAATAATAAATCAATTAACTGCCAACTCTTAAACTACCTAGAAACCTTCCATCTGATCAACGATCGCCAATACGGATTCCGTCAGTGTGCATCCACTGTTGAAATTCTGGCTCGTGTTACTCATTTATGGACAAATTCAATGGAAAAGTTTGGTGAAACACAAGCAGTTGCTCTTGACATCTCAAAGGCTTTCAATTGTGTTTGCCATAAAGGTCTTCTAAACAAGCTTCCATCTTATGGTTTGCCAACCTTTTTTTTTTTTTTTTTTTTTTTTGTAATTGGTTATCCAGTTTTCTCTCTGATCGCACACTGCGGGTGATGGCTCTGTCTTCTAACTTTTCCACTAATGCTGGTGTCGCCCAAGGTTCAGTTCTTTCCCCCACTCTTTTCCTCTTGTATATTAATGACCTTCTTCCATTGACTGGAAATCCTATCCATAGTTTTCCCGATGATAGCACATTGCATTCCACTTTCCATTTTGAGAAACCTTGCCCTGCTCAATCAGCTTCAACTTCTCGAATATCCACTACCAATTCCTTAAATGCCAATCTCCAGATAATTCTCCAGTGGGGAAAAGACAACTTAGTTGATTTCAATCCTTCTAAAACTGATTTATTGATTTTTTTAGTATATTGTTGGATTATTTTGTTATAGGTTTTCATGTAACAGTTTGATTTTTATGATATTATAGATATCATTTTTTAAAGTTAATTTTCATTGATATATATGTTTTTTTTTTTTATGAAAACCCAAACACGAAAGGTATCAAAGTACCTATAGTACTTAGTACCATGCATGGGTTGAAGGAGAAGTATGGGGGGAGGGGGATGCCGGAAACTTTGCTCTAGAGACTAAACATGGGTTTCACCACTTTAAGCCTCCAATAAGCAAAGTGGTTTAGCTAATTTTATAATGGTAATTACGAGATCTGCCTTAAACACATCACAGGTTTAAATATCTAATTTAAACTTAAACATGACTCACATGGAAATAGCCGATGACAATTTACGAGTGAGTCATGATTTAATCTGTTGCGGAATCTGTGGAATGTTTTCCAAGGGGGATTCTTTTCTTTGTGATCAATGTAAGGAGTGCACCGATCTTAAATTACAATTTGGTGCACTGATGGAACAATTTCAGTCACTGAAAAAAACGGGAGCTTACTGTCGAGAATAATGCATCTGGGCACTCGTCAGAGACTCAAGGCTCCAGCAATCTACCAAGTGATGCACTCCTGATTCGGGCCTCAAAACAGAAAAACCAAGTGCAAACTACTCTGGTTCAAAAGGACTTTGTTTTATTAGGAGACTCTATTGTCAGGGAAATGAGGAATATTTTTTGTAATAAGGATAGGTGGAGTAGAACCAGGTATGTCTCCCGGGAGCAACTATTAATGATGTCACCAACAGATTGTCAGATTTTAAGGGGGGGGTAAAGAGAATAATATTCATGTGGGAACTTAATGACATTAAACGTACACGATCTGACGATTTGTTGGAAAAATACAGGACCATGCTGAGGAAATTTCGTGAGCTAGGCCACAATGTCTATGTGTCTGCAATTCTGCCCAGACATGATAGGAGGGATTATAGGTTAAAAGCCTTGTGGATTAACTCAAGATTCTGCAAGGCTTTTGTGGAGAAATTTCTATCAGCTTGGCCCACACATGTAGGTAGAAGGAATTTGTTTTGTAGAGACAGGATACACTTAAACAAAGGTGGTGCAAAAGTTTTTGCCAGTATTATTGAGGATTACTGACATGCATTTATCTGATAATATTGGTCAGAGTAACTCTTGCACATACCTCAAGAGTTCTTATCTGTTACCCCAACTGGACATATTATCTAGATGTTCTGGGAGCAGAAACGTTTAAAGTGAGCGGGTAGCTAATGCCAGGGAAGAGAGCCTAAAAAACTTCAAGGATTGTGTTAGGGTTGTTAAATATACAAGAACAGTAAGTCTTAATTATTTATATGGTAATTTAGAAGTGTTGTCAATAAAATGAGCGAATTCAAACTGCTGGTTAAAACAAGCAACGCGGACATAATAGGACATACCGAAACGTGGTGCACCCGGAAATATGGGATGATGAGTTTCAGTATGGCTTGTATAATGTATTTAGGAAGGATAGGGTAGATAGAAGGGGTGGTGGGGTAATGCTTCTTATCAGAAGCCGCCTGAGTCCAACGATAGCTTTCCTGGATTCAGATATTTCACATGCTAGTATAGAATCTGTATGGTGTGAGATAGTTGGAAACAAAGGTATAATGCGAGTAGGAGTAATCTACAGATCAGGTGATTGTGAAGATTATGACGAAAGTCTCTACATGCAAATAGAATGGGCAAGTAAGCATCAACGTCTTATTATGGGTGATTTCAATTTGCCTCTAATTGATTGGAGTAAGTGGGAAGGAAACTCGACATGGGGAACGAAATTTTTAAATCAACTAGATGACTGTTATTTGTATCAACATGTCAGGGAAAGTACTAGAGAAAAGAATATCCTAGACCTCATCATCACCCATGAATCAGATAACATAACAGGGCTGACAGTAGAGGAACCAGTAGCAGGAAGTGATCATGGAGTTCTACAGTGGATGATAAAGAGAGAGGTAGGAGTAGTAAAAGGCAAAGGAATGGGTTATAATTTCAGAAAAGGAAATTACGATGCCTTAAGGTGCTATATAGCCTCTATTAACTGGGTAAATATCGCACAGAGAACGAATACAATTGAACTGTAGTATGCTTTTAAAACATTAATCACAGACACCTTGAATGCCACCACCCAACAAAAAATACTCCACGAGGAGGGTTCCAAGTTGGATGAATAGTGAATTTGCCACATTACTTGAGCAGAAAAAGGCGGCATGGAAAAGTTATAGAGCAATAAAAAGTACTGAAGTCTATAACAGCTACAAGATGATCTGTAATAGAGCGACAGAAAAGGTTCGACAGGCAAAATCAGTTTATGAGAAATCGCTAGCAAACAGAGCAAAGGGGGTGGGGGTAAGGAATTCTTCACATATATAAATGCTAAGAAGAGCAGGACAAACCAGATCGGACCTTTACGTAAGGGAAAGTGGATAGTATTAAATATAACAGCTGCCGTTGCAGATGAACTCAACAGTTATTTTGCATCGATATTTACAGAAGAAAAACCTTTTGTGGCAATGGGAAATTGTGGGAGCGAAGTTGAAAAATATGTAATTAATGATATTGAAATTTCGCAAGATTATTTAATGAAAAAACTTTCGAGCCTACAGGCCAGTAAGGCTCCTGGAGTTGATGGATTTTCCCTATAACCTATAAAGAGGGTTTCCATGGAGGCAGCCAATCCATATGCACAGAGCCTTGAAGCCGAAGTTCCGACAGGCACGTCACATACACTCATTAGAAAACGGTGGTTTGTACCGAAATCCTTTCGGGATAATCTTGTTCAATTTGAACAAGATTATCCCGAAACGATTTTCGGTACAAACCACCGTTCGATTTGAACAAGATTATCCCGAAATGATTTTCGGTACAAACCACTGTTCGATTTGAACAAGATTATCCCGAAAGGATTTCGGTACAAACCACCGTTTTCTAATGAGTGTATGCGACGTGCCTGTCGGAACTTCGGCTTCAAGACTCTGTGCATATGGATTGGCTGCCTCCACCGGGACATACAGCGTGCTTCAGCGAGCAAAGCAGCCCTACTAGTCGACCTTAAGACTGATTCCCGATCCTATTTACACCAATGTAATCAATACTTTATGCTACCAGGCTGTCAGAGAATCAGATCGTTATTGTGCCTGGCAGAAACGTAAGTTCAATACTTTAATTAATGAATCCCGTCAATTTCGTCGCCAGCATAATGCCCCTTCCACAGGTTGCACAGATTTCGTATTGAACCTGAGCAACAAGCAGTTATCTGTAGAACAAATAGACCTATTGACTCTTGGCATGGCATTTGCCGTTCTTCCAAAGCACCCGCCGATCACTGACATCGCTTTAGGTGTGGAAACATGTTTAACACACCTCCCAGAAGATGTGGCTAACGCAATCCGCTTAAAGACTGCAGCAGTTCTACACCATGCTCGCCCCGTCTCTTCAAACCTCAACCGTATGCAGATTTCTGCCCTCAAGGCACTAAAACGGGATTCGTCCATCGTCATCCTACCGGCGGACAAAGGCCGTCGTACGGTTGTAATGAACCACGCTGATTATGTGGCGAAAGCCTTACTGCTTTTGCGAGACACTTCCGTCTACAAACCCTTAACCATTACCCCCATCAGAGCATTGGAACGATGGGAGTCAGAGGTGAATCTCCTCATCAATAGTTGGCTCAAACAGGGGAAGATAACGCAGTCGACCCGTAATCACCTCCGGGTGTCAGATCCCACGGTTTTATGGCCTGCCGAAGGTACACAAAGAAGACACACCACTAAGACCAATTGTATCCTGTTGTGGATCACCGACTTACGAGTTGTCTAAGTTTGTCTCTAGGCTTCTTTCTCCTCTAGTTGGCAAGACCACCTACACCGTCTCCAACAGTATTGAGTTCATAGAAAGGATCCGCACTATATCCATCTCACAAGATCAAGTCATGGCATCGTTCGATGTAATATCACTCTTGGACAATGATGAAACCCTTAGCGACAGAACCAGACTGACACCCGATGACATTTCCACCGCCCTCAGACTGTGCTTAACAGGTGGTGCAATCATGTTTAGCGACTCAATTTACCAGCAGGTGCATGGCACAGCCATGAGTTCCCCTGTCAGTTCGGTCACGGCAAACATCGTGATGGAGGAGTTAGAGGGACGTGCGTTTACACACGCACCAGATCACATCGCCTTTTGGTGTCGCTATGTAGACGATGTGTTCGTAGTTATCCCTAGAGACTCAGGTCAGCGAATCCTAACCCACCTCAACTCACTATCGCCCTTCATAAAATTCACGATTGAGCTGGAGTTGAACAACACCATACCATACCTAGATACCCTCGTCCGGCACGAAGACACATGCTTGAAGACGACAGTTTATCGTAAACCTATGTGTGCTGGCCAATTTACCAACTTCCGGTCAGCACACGCACGGGGTCACCTCCTCACCACTGCCCGAACCTTGCTAACTCGCGCCTGGACACACTCTAGCTCTGTTGTAGGTGAAAGACGCACAGAGCACCAGGGTCAAAGCGGACCTTGCGAGGTGTGGCTATCCCATCGACACCCTTGACAAGTGTGACCTACAGGCAAGCGACCAACAGTAGCATCAACAGTGGTGAGTCATCCATGAGGGCATTTATCCCATACTACCCCAACCTGTCGCAACGGATCGGTAGAATCCTAAAATCACATGGGATAAAGTGCATCCAACTCCCCAGCAGGAAACTACGTTCTCTCATTTCCAACGTGAAAACACCTGTCCCCACCCTTCTGCAGAGCGGTTTGTTCTATCTCATCTCTTGCCGTGACTGCACTAGCTGCTACTTTGGAGAGACTGGACGTCGGCTCGAGAAACACCTCTCAAAACATGAAAGGGCGATCCGTTTGGCAGATGTGGAGCATTCAGCTATTGCCGAGCACGTCTGGACAACCCACCACGACATTGACCAACACCGCGATGTCGTGGTTGTGGTCAGGTCCCACCATTACCTACGGTGCACCTGGTTGGAATCGTTAAACATAAAATGCTCGGATACCTCTTTGAACAGCAACAGTGGTTGTCAAGTTAACCCCATCACAGAAGAAATAATTCTGTACATAGACAAATGCTGGCCACGTCACCACCATACGTCACAGCCACAAACTACAACCTCAAACAATTAGCCACGCACCAGTTTGGCAGTGCACATCTCCATTCTAACTGTCATTTAATATTTTCTGTTTAACTGAAGAAGGCTGTCTACTCAGCCGAAAGCTTTTTGTATATTAAACCGTTCTTTGTATGTATGTTCTAAGTATATTAAACCATTCGCTCTGAGGAACTATAATTTTCGTTTTAATAATATGAATCCGGAGCACATAGGCCTCTTTCACCATATTAATGAAGGAATAGAGGGCATGATGTCTAAATTTGCAGATGATGTTAATAGACTAGTTAATGATCACTGTGAAGCTGAGCTTCTTCAGAGAGACCTAGATAGACTTCAGGAATGGTCAGAAAAATGGCAGCTATGGCATCCAACAAAGTGTAAGGTATTACACATGGGAAACAGTAATCCAAAAATAACTTCTTCACTTGGCGGGGTTCAACTAAACCCAGTACTGGAAGAAAGGTGTTACGATATGGTCAGACATGAAAAACTCAGGTGTTACGATACAGTCAGACATGAAATTCTCTGAGAATTGTAAACAGATTGCAAGTAGAGATAGGGACGTGAATATCCCATTATATAAGGCTTTTGTTAGACCACACTTGGAATACTCTGTTCAGGTATGGAGACCGCACCTAAGGAAAGACATCGAGCTTCTTGAAAGGGTGCAAAGACAGGTAACTCGCATGGTGAGATTGGCAAAAGGGCGTCCTTATGAAGAGAGACTTCGAATATGTGGGTTTCAGAGTTTGGAAACAGACACCTTAGAGGAGATTTGATTGAGGCGTTTTAAGGCTCTGAGAGGCATCAGTAAAATGAATGAGGATCAAATTTTCAAGATTATAAATGATTGCTAGAACTAGGGGACATAAATTCAAGTTATGGGGGGAGATGTTTAGATTGGACTGAAGGAAGTTTTATTTTAGCCAGTGAGTTATAAATTTCTGGAATAAGATGCCTACATGGGTGGTAGAGGCTGACAGTTTGGGGAAATTCAAAGGTCATCTGGATAGTACCTTCGGGTGAGGGAAACACATAGGATGATAGGTTTAATTTCCTTTTCTTTTATTAATTATTAGATTTTTTTTTTTATGTTATTATTTTATTCCGGTTTTTTTTTTTTTTTTTTTTTCTTTTGGGCTGGTGCAACATAAGCCATAGCTTTCTTGCACCGTGCGGCCATTACTAATACTAATTCTTATCTTATATCTCACAAAAATGATTCTTCTGCTCCTATGCTTATCTTTGGTGACACTCCGATTTCTAGGCAAAATGATATATCTCTTTTGGGGATTACCCTGACTTCTAATCTCTTTTGGCACAAGCACATTACAAATATTGCTTCCTCTGCATCTAAAAAACTTTGTTTTCTCTTTCGCTCTCGGCTTTACTTTTCTTCCAAACAGCTGTTCACTCTGTACAAATCGCAAATCTGCCCTACCATGGAATATTGTTCCCACATCTGGGGTGGTGCCCCCAAAATCTCTGAGGCTTCTAGATTCCATTCAGAAGAGGGCAGTTAGGTTAATTAATGACTCATCTGTAATAGTCTCTTCACTCGCTGTCTCACAGATGTACTATTTCTGCTGCATGCCTTTTCTACAGATACTTCCATGGGCACTGTTCTTCTGAATTAGCTTCTATAATTCACGCTCTCTCTTTCAAAATTGTCCAAACACATGCCGCACACTACCCAACATCCATTTACTGTCCAACTTCAAACTCATAAAACCAACTTTTCATCTTCCTCATTTATTCATTCAACTGCCGTTTTCTGGAACAACCTTCCTTCATATGTCAGGTGCTTTCATAGCCAGGTGGGCAGAAGCAGCAGTGCGTAGCACACACTTCTTGATTAGACTGGGGGTTCAAGCCCGTGACCGACCACCAAATACGGAGGAAGTGGAAAGGTCAGAGAATGACCACTGCATATCCCCGGAGCAATATGGCCTTAGTTGCTCCTGAAAACCAAATAACAAACAAACCTTCAAATGTCTTTGTTGAAAATTACAGTCTACAGAAGTTCAAGTCTAATGTCAACAAATATTTTCTCTCATCTTCTCAACCTCCAACCCAAGCATGGTACTAAGTACTATAAGTTCTAATACCTCTCGTGTTTGGGGTTTTCATTAAAAAAAAAAAAAAAAAAAAAGATTCCATGCCTAATACGAACTTTGAAAATGATAATCTAAAGAGACAAAAGACTGATCGGATGGAGCAACTCTGCTCATCATTTTTAACTCCTTCACTAGTCATCCTATGAGTGAACTGTCTCCCTTTGTCATACAGAAACATCTGGAAAATTTTGCAGTATCGTCTAAAATGGTTAAGAGCCTGCAATCAGGAGACTTATTATTATCAACTACAAACCACAGACATTCAGAAAACTTTTACACCAACTTTAGCATTAGTAGAGGCATATGATGCAAGAAAGCAAGCTTATACAGCATCAGTGAAAAAAAATCCCTTCCCATTTCATCTATCCATTTGCTCCAAATGTTTGTCTATTTCTGCCTTTAATTTATTTATGCTGTCAACTTCTACAACAGCAGATTGAAGTTTGTTCCAGCGATCAATCACACTCTGGCTAAAGGCAAACATCTGCACATCTATTCTGCAATTGTCTTTCCTCAATTTCAATTTTTAGCATTAGCATTAGTCGAGGCATTTGATGCAAGAAAGCAAGCTTATGCAGCATCAGCCAGAAAAAAAAAATAAATTAATTAATAAATAAAAAATAACCACTTTCACTTCACCCCTCTGTTCGTTCGAAATACCTGTCCAGCTGAGCCTTAAAATTATTTAGGCTATCAACTTCCACGACAAGGGATGGAAGTCTGTTCCACCAACCAACCACCCGCTGGCTAAAGGCAAATTTCCACCCGTCTATCCTACATCTGTCTTTCCTCAATTTGAATTTATGCCCTCTCAGGTGATTATTCTGAGCAAGAGGGAGAATCCCATCAGCATTGAGCATGCTCAAACCATTCAAGGCTTTATACACCTCTATCAGATCACCTCGCTGGTGCCTAGTCTCCAGACACTGGAGACAATTCACAAAACTTAAGCCTTTCTTCATAAGAGCACCCCTTTGTTCCATTCACTAATCTTGTTGCCCTTCTCTGTACTCGTTCCAGCAGCTCTACATCCTTCTTGAAATGAGGCCTCCAAGCCTGTATACAGTACTGTAGGTGTGACCTGACCATTGCCTTGTACAAGGAAATAATCACCTCCTTATCCCTGCTAGAAAAATTCCTATATATCATTGACAATACACCATGAGCTACTCTTGCAGCCCGTCTGCACTGCTCAGAGAACTTCATATCTGCCTGCACAACCAACCCCAGATCCCTTTCATTCTCTACCACTGTCAGTGTAGTACCACAGAGTTGATACGTTGCTCTGGGGTTGCTGTTTCCCAAATGTAGTACTTTACATTTGTCAATGTTAAACTTCATTTGCCACCTCTCAGCCCATCTGCTCAACATTTCCAGATCCTGTTGCAGCAGCATAGTGTCAGTAGTGTCCTTGACAACCCTGCCAACCTTCGTATCGTCTGCAAACTTGGACATTAAGCTTGATATACCATCATCAATATCATTTATAAATACAGAAAACAATAATGGACCCAATACTGAACCCTGAGGGACTCCACTAATAACATTAGTCCACGATGAGTAGTGTCCATTGATTACCACTCTGTCTTCTCCCCCTCAACCACCCCTTTATCCATAGCAGCAATTTGCCTCCAATGTCACACTGCTCCAATTTGTGCAGCAGTCTTCCATGTGCAACAGTATCAAAAGCCTTTCTAAGATCCAAGTATATAATATCAAAGTTATTCCCTGCATCCAGTTCTTTTGTGACTGCATCATAGTATCCAATCAAATTGGTCAGGCAAGACTTCCCCTTAACAAAACCATGCTGTGTCCAAGCTATAACTGAAGTCTTGTCTAGATGATCCTGCAGTGCTTGTTTAACCAGTGCCTCCATTAATTTTCCGGGAACAGAAGTTAAACTCACAGGTCTATAATTACTTGTGTCAGCCTTTGATCCTCCTTTGTGAATTGGGGTCACATTTGCACATCTCCAGTCCATGGGTACCTCCCCTGAATCCAAGGAAGCTCTCATAATTATGTCTAAGGGTTTGCTTACTTCCTTTGCTGCCTCCTTTAATATAACTGGATAGATCCCATCCACCCCAGGTGCCTTTCTTGTGTTTAACTTCAACAATTTCTCCTCCACTTTATTCTCAGTTATTACAAGATTCTCTAGCTTACTGCCAGAGTTGAATACTCCTCTGGCATTCTCCTCGCTGAATAACTCCTCATGTGTGAATGTCGATGCAAAATATTCATTTAGTTTGTTAGCTACCTGAGCAGGATCATCAACAGTTGACCCATTGATATCAAGTGGACCAATCTGATTCATCCCCTTCCTTCTAGAGTTTACATAAGTAAAGAACTCTTTGCTGTTTTTCTTTGCATCCCTTGCCAAGGATTTCTCATAATCTGCCTTCGCCTGCCTAACCTCCTTTGTAACTTGGTTACAGATCAACTTGTATCTATCATAGGCTTCTGTGTCACGTGTTAATTTGTATGTATCCCATGCATTTTTCTTCTCTGCCATATGTCTCATTAGTTCATCTGACATCCATTTAGGCCTAAACCTTGAACAATATTTCTTAGTTGGTATGTAAAGCCTAGTAGCTTCCAAGGTAAGTTCTTTGAATGCTTCCCATTTTGAATTTGCTGTTGGTAACATCATCATTTGGTCCCACTGTATAGAATTTAAATACTGTCTCAGTCCATCGTAGTCGCCTTTACGAAAGCAATAACCCTTCCCTTAACCCCTAATGGTAGTTACCTCGAATTTATGTCCCCTCATGCGATTAATCTGGGCAAGAGGCAAAATTCCATCATCATTGAGCATGCTCAAGCCATTCAAGGCCTTATACACTTCAATTAGATAACCTCACAGGTGCTTAGTCACCGAAAGTTTCAATTTGCAGAACTTAAGCCTTTCTTGGTAACACAAGCGCTTTGTTCCATTCACTAATATTGTTTCCCTTCTCTGTACTCATTGCAGCCGCCCTACATCCTTCCTAAAATGAGGCCTCCAGACCTGCATACATGTCTCATTAGTTCATCTGACTTTCATTTAGGTCTAAACCTTGAACAATATTTCTTGATTGGTATGAAAAGCCTAGTAGCGTACATTATAATTCTTTGAATGCTTCCCATTCAGAATTTGCTGTTGGTAACATTTTCAGTTGGTCCCACTGTATAGACTTTAAAAACTGTCTCAGACCTCAATAATCACCTTTACGAAAGCAGAAACCCTTCCCTTTAACCCTGATGGTAGTTACCTCTGAGTAAATCCCACATTGTGATCACTGTCGCCTAATGGCTCCTTTATTTACAGATTCTTAATGCATGAAGAATCCCTACTGATAATCAAATCAAGATTATTCCTCCCTCTGGTTGCGTTCTGAACATGCTGCTATAGAAAACAATAATCCAATAAATCCACAAAAAGCCTTGCTATTGTGCAAAAGACCAACCCACATATTCCACTCAATATCTGTAAAATTGAAATCCCCCATTATAAGACAATCTGATTTACTGGCCCACTCTATTTCTCTGTACAGTTGTTTATTGTACTCATCATAGTCATTAGGCCTATAACACACTCCTCTCAATTTTGCTTTCCTGGTGCTTATGTCAAGTGGTGAGCTGTGAATATTTTAACAATGAGCTCGCAAGCAGTTTTGTCGACTTTTGAAGTGAAAATTCTTTAGTAGTATCCCAGGAAGTTTTAACATTGAAGTGACTTGCGTCCGTGGATTGACAAAAATCGGCACGAAATGATTCCCCCTACATTGTACTGCTCCCTACCAGGCACGAGCTCCACAGCACTGTACATATCAGCAACATACAACGCAATCAGTACCCCTACAGCGCGACCATGGTGTAACTCGAGTTTACGTTTAAAATTGCCATATCTCAGCTTCTAGCACTCTGATTTAAAAAACAAATTATTTCTTTAGTCATTCTCTACCTTATTTCATAAAAAATTTCAATGGAAAAAAATTTATAATTCAACATGTTGAAAAGTAAACATTTCAAAAGATTCTAAAGAAGTTTCAAACTTCCACTATGCATGCTCAGCGCGCACACACACACACACACACATTTGTTTTCATGATAAAATTTTAATATTGCAAATAAAAAATAACGTATAATATTTCCCATAACACAAAAAACGTAAAGAACTTTCTAGAATATAAAAACGAATATTACATAAAAAAAGCACAAACTATTCTAGAAAAGGTACAAAAAATCACAGCTTACCTGAAAAAAATTGTTAAACAAATATTGAAGAAAAATTTATTCCAGAAACTGCCATATAGAATGTACTTCTCTATTAATATTTGTTGCTAATCTTCTGCTTTGCGCAATAGCTGAGCCATAATTACTGAGGAACAATTTGACGTAACGATCTGGATCAAATTGAAGCAATGATTTTCCATTTAGATTTATGGTCATCATATCTCCAACATGTTTAATTGTCAAAGATGTTCTTTTTATTGTCACAATTTTATTCATTATGCTGAAAGCTCGCTCAGCTTCAGCACTGCTAATCGCAATGGTTTCAAGGATTTTTTTGGCTTTTTTAATTGATAAGGGAATTTCACTGGAATTTAAACATAAACTGGCTTCGACAAAATCTCTAAAATCATTAATTTTTATTTCATATTTTATTATAAAACTTAAATTTCTTATTCGTTTTTCACCCTCTTGCCAAAGCGAGGAAAGTTCTTCCATATTCCCTGTTTCCGGGTAGCATACGTTTAAATTTTCTTTCAATTCTTCATTGTCAATGATATCAATGTTTTCTTTCTTTAATTTAAAATTGCTCTATTGCATTAATAACCACTCCTTTAAAGATAAAACAGTACAGTTTAATAATATGTCACGAGGTAATTTTTTAAATGTGTTCTTTCTTTCGATTTTGATTCCTTCAAATTCTTTCGACTTCAATATGCTTTCAATTTTAGTTTCATAATTTATCTGCTTTTACTATTGTGATGCTGCGACTTTGTAAAGCTTCTGAAAGGTCAGAGAGCTCCTGCAGGATGTTGATCATTAGTGCTAAATCTTTAAGAAATTCGAGATTTAAAAGTTGGTTTAATAATCCCAAATATTTAACTTCTGATGCAAAATGTTTGCACCAAGCTGGATAATTCCTCCAAACCACAATTGCTGTCCGCAAGCTACAAGCCGCCCATCGTGGCCCAAATACACAACCAATCTTTATAATTTCCACATAAAGTTCTTTAGCAATCATCCTCAAATCATGCTGGTGTTTTGGAGAGTGGTGATATAATGCATACAGTTTATCTAGAAATATTTCAAAATGATTCACTTCTTTTATATTTTTTATAGACTCATCTAATGCTAATTTCAAACGATGAGCCAGGCAATGCTAAATAATGATGTTTGGGAATTGTTGTAAAAGTCTGGTTGAAACACCGGACTTTTTCCCCAACATTACATTAGCACCATCGATACAAAATCCAATAAGATTTTCTTTTAAATAATTTTTGGAAAAACCATAGCTGTTTAGAGCTGTAATTATGCTGGCATGTATGCATTCAGCAGTTGTCTGAATGCATACATCTAATTCAATAAGATCTATAAAAATCATACAAGGCTCAGCAAGTTCAACACGTAGGTAAGGAATTAAGACACTTTGTTTGAATAATGTTGTTGACTGAGCGATTATTATGCAGATTTTGGCATTCTTTTCTATTATTTTTGTAAAGATTTCCTTTTTTATTTCATTTGAAATATTTTTCAATTCTAATGCCCGAAAATCTGGAATGCAACGAAACTCCTATATCAATGCCATTTTTACTCTGTAATTCCGATTCAACTGGTAAGTCAGACATTGGCCAATTTCTTTTTACAAAACTACACTGAATTAACAATTTTGGCAGTACTTTGAATTTCTTTATCATTCGGTTTATCAATGATATTTGGAAGTACATGCCTTTGTGATTCTTCGTTTGTTTTTATGAATTTTTTGTGCCATTAGCTCATCGTGAATGGATAGTTTTTTGCGCAAAGGTGCCTATCTACTATTTTTATTCTTTCCATTCAGCTCTACCTTAATTTCCATCCATTCTTTTGAACCATGACAACGTTTTTCTTGTTCAACACCAAAGTTTTTATATTTAGCACAAACAGAACAACTTAATTTTCCATTAGGTTATTCTGTTTGTAAAAAAATTGTTAGCTTCTCATTCCAGCAATCAGCTAGTTGCTGTTCCACTTCATAACTAACATATTGATCATTTATAATATCCTCGTTATCAATGTTTGTATTCGTAGAATTATTTGAAGAAATAACTTCACTACGAAAATCAATTTTCTCCATTACACTGGCAGAATCCGTAGAAGCAGATTTCTTTTTTTTTTTTACTTTTCCAAAAAAAATTAATAAATTGTACTGTCTTTTCATGGCTAATAAATTTAAAAAAGCATTATATTATTTAAAAATTATAGAGAAACTAAAAATTAGATTTAAAATTATAGATTTTAATAAATACTTGATAATGAGCAATACACAATACACTTCTCTCCGGCACAGAAATTCAACTAATTACTTTCTCTGTCGTAAGTACCCTCATACACAAATCGGCTTATTTCAATTGCTCACTTATCCTTACCACATGGCTTAAGACAACCGTTTGGATTGATTACATGAAACATAGCATGCTGAGTGACATTTCACAGTGTTGTCTGTTCACGAATCTACTCATTCACTAGGCAATCCTATGCCTGCGGCAAAAGTAATATAAGTACACCCCCATTATATGTAGGTCATCAATCGTTTCAATAGGAATTTATAAAAATTACTATTGAAACGATCTATAATTTGCATATATTTATTAATAAAATAATACAATGAATATAACAAAACAAAATATCAAATAAAAAGAAACTTACAAATACTCGTTTTTATCTACGAAAAAATTGTCCTATACAAACTACAAAGAAAATATGTACATATAACTACAAAGAAATAAAAAAAAAAACCACAGGATATCATATAGTTTACATTTTTATATCTAGAATAAAATTATAGAAACAAAATATTGCAAAATATAATATAGAATACTTTGAAAATAATAACATAAACTAAAAATGTGCAATGAAGATGTATTTTTAATTGAATTTTTTTCGCTTTTGCCGAAGCAAAATCATCAACAATGTTATCATAGTTTATGTTTTGTGCAACGTGATTTTCAACGGATATAATTGATATGTTGGTTAGTCATTCTTGTACAGTTGTTCATCTAAGGTGATTTTTAATCCATTTAAGTTTACCAAAGGACCTTTCACAATAAGCTACTATTACAGGCAGGGTAAGAAAAAAATCTTAACGCTATTTCTGTTTTGATAACATTCTATTAGACAATACTCATGAATGATTCGGAGAAGTTTAAAGGGGGTTGCATATTTTATATCCTGCAGAATTGATAAAACATGATTTTTGAAACTTTGAATTTCTGTTATAATATCTGACGCATTTAAATTTTTATTGGGTTTTAATGCAAGGTCGGAAGCAGCCTTCTGCAAAGTCAGATATATTAATTAATGGGAGTGAAGTACGAAATAGAAAATGATATTCTGAAAAAATAGTATTCAGTTTTTCAAAACAAGTGTGAAGTCATTGACAAGAACATCCAAAATGTAATTTCAATACAAAATTTTTGTTCTGCAGATAAGTTGAAACCATCGGGAAGTTCGTAAAGTGACATTTTCCTTTTTCTTTCTTTCTTCTGGAAATGTAGCTGGTATGCACATTTTTTCTGCTGTGGTAACAACATATCTGAAAATAACTTGAAATTCATTTTCCCGTATTTCTTTGATGTTTTATCAATCCGCTTATTAATTGTACGCAAAGCTTTAGCTTGCAATGCTTTATTTACACTGTCAATGTTATGAAGAATTTTATTCCATATAGCCAATCTGCATAAAAATGGATAGTCTGTTTGTACAAGCAGACTTTGAGCAATACTGATAGTTTCCTGGTTTGCCAGCGTATCTTCAATATTAATAAGCGTTCATGAACTTTTATTTGTAAGAACAAAGATTTTATATCTCGTTCTTTGGACGACGATCTTCTGTCTGTATGTCCTTTAAGTGTAGGGCTACCAGACGTCCTCATTTTCGAGGACATGTCTTAGTTTTTAGGGAGTCCTTGCGGATTTTACACTTGCATCCTAGTTTTATGTAATTTAAAAAATCATCTCATCATAAAATGAATGTTCATTAAATGTTCTTTGCGTTGCACCTTCGTTCCACACAACAGAATAAATCTCGCACTCTGCCCTCGACTGGGGCTCCCCAGGCCAGGCCAGGCCAGCAAACCTTCTCTCTCTTTTATTTTTATTTATTTTAATAATTGTTATTTTTAATTATATATATACATATATATATATATTTCCCCCCTCTAACAATTATCCTGGATTGGGGCTCCCCTGGGAAACACGTTCCCCAGAGAGGTGGGCTAGCAGATAGTGTCTTGCTTCCCATGGCTAAGGACAAGTACCTGGAAATGGTTGTCCAGGTAATCGCTGCTTCTTGGGGACCAAAACACTACACTACACACAGAACACACACATTTTTTACGTCCTATCAGTTTCTCCCATGCGGGATGAAAAACTTATTTTATTTATTTTTTTTTTTTTCTCTCTTACCACCCCTCTTCCATTATCCCATTCAACCTGCACCTTTTTTTTTTTTTTTTTTCCCTACATGACACACACTGGCCTTACCTTGACAGAGTGTAAAAACTGAACAGAGCAACGAGGTGGAGATGAACTTCTGTTCTAGAAGCCACCCATACAAAAACACAAAATACAAATACAACAGAATAAATAAAAATAATGCACTGGTTGCATTAAGTGAACTGTATTATCAGAAAATTTTACCTTTTTATTATCCCCAAATTACACACGTGGACTGTATCATCTTCATCATTTGTCTACTTGAAAATCGATAATAGTAGATTATTTTACCAATTTATGAATTTTAAGGAATTTCTTTCTGAGAAAAAGAAAGATGATAATTGGGAAAATTTATTAGCCAATAGAAAGTCAGCTGAATATTTTAATCAATGCAAGAGAGTACCGAAATATGTTCCGAGCTTTTAAAAATTGCTCAATATTCATTTCCTATTTTTGCCCACAATAGGAACATAGAGAGTGTATTTTTGTTAAATCAATGGAGTAACGTTAGAAATAAAATGGAAACAAATACTGTAAACAGTATTTTATTGGTTACTTATAATTTGAAAATGGATTGTAAAGCATTTTATAATTACTTTCATTGTAATCCAAACTTACTGAAAATGATTGTCAGTAACGATAAACAAGTATTGCAATTTTTTAATAATAAATATAATTTTTAAAATATCCTCATTTCTAAAACTAAAAATGTCCTAGTTTTTCAATTCTAGACCTGGCAACCCTAAATTAGTTGAAATCTTCAAAGCATTCATTAAAATTTCCCAGCGACTAGTGGAACCAGAAAAAAAAAGTAAATATTCTTTAAGCGCCAAAAAAACTTATGTATGCCTTTGTATTTTGAAATATTTCCTTCACAGTGAAGGTCTCGATGCTGTTTAAAAATCTATCAACGTTTTATCTTCAGATAATTTATTTAATATCTCAGGTGCCCTCATTTCTGCACCCCTTCCCCCCTCCATGACATTGCTACTGTCACTAGTTCTTTGAATACTGTCCAAACTGTCGGAACCACTCAGATATTCAGCTACTATGACCATGTAAATTTAGACAGGAAATATTTACTGGAAGGCGTGGATCACTCACTTCTCTGAAAAACAGATGACTGCTTGCCAGAATAAAGGAGAACCACAACACAGATTGACCAGAGGCTATTATTCTTCTTGGGATTATGCATTAATCTTCTAACTGGCTATGTAAAGCATATTCTAGCGCAAATTCTTAGTATGTGGGGCAGGTAGCTGCATTGGTTTTATGGGCACCACTGATATTGCGCAATGGTATTCTTTATAACACCTTAATTCTAATTGTTTAAAAGTCAGAGATGGGAACAGTGCGTACAAAGTTAAGTCTCTCATAATCCGTTGGTTATATGGAAATTTCCTCCGTTCTACGGAAACTATTTTAAACGTAATTACCAAGAGGAATTCAAAAATAAATTCGCTATAAAGAAGTTTGTTCAACAGAGTTCCGACTATAATTAAATCAAAAACGAAGCAATTTAAAATACATAACTGGTCGAGTTCGCCCTTAAAATGCTGCATGGGGGGCTGGGGTCCCTCTCGCCCCACCCTAGTTCCCGGCTCTGGATACTCAATAATTGAATTCAGGATTTAATTTGTAACATAAATGAACGTTTCAACAATGGGCTCGCAAATTTTCAAAAATATTAACAATGGGCTCTCGCGAGCAAACTATAGCTCACCATTGCTTATGTCACACCAAACTGACTCAACACTGCACTGTCCAGTCATGTCGACTGACTGTACTTCCTTGGTATAACCCCTCCTCCCTTCCTATCCTGTCTGTCCTTCCTGCACACATTGTACTCCCCAAATTCCAATTCTGCATTCCTTATTTCTGTATGACACCACGTCTCTGATATCCCAACAATATCTGCCTTTGATGTCTTGACTAGCACTTCAAGCTCGTCAAATTTATTAACTATAATCCTAGCATTAACGTACACACAAGTGTACATGCACCTGTTCTTATTCTCAGCTACTCTAACACAGTCCATGTATTTACTTGTTGCGCACTGACTCTCAGCAGTCTCTGAAACCCCCGCCCCTTGTTTTCCAGGCTGCTGCTCATTCCAATAGAAGCAGTGCAAAAATCAGTTTCACCTCTGCCAGCGACTACTGTTAACCTATTAGTCTGTGTATCCCCCCAAGCTAGCAATTTTCCAATCCACCTAACATTGCCTTGATAGCATCAGCAAATTTTCTTGCACCCTTTCTATTTAAGTGTATTCCATCCCTGTAGAAGCAATCTTTTCTGATAACAAGCACATACCTGGCTGAAAAATATTCTACCCAATGAGCCTTGCACAATCTCTCCAGGGCTGAATTGATTGACAAGGCTCTCATCATATACTGCTTCCTATCATGTCTGTGCAGAATTGCAGACACCTTCAAATTCAACCCTAATTTGTGGTTTTTTTTCGACATTGACCTGCACTTGCTAAGTAATTCTGCCATTCTCCTACTCTTAATATCATTTGTGCCAGTGTGTACCTTTTGTGCCCTTAAAAGATGATAGCTACTCTACGTCATCAACTTTTGCCCCTGGAAGACACCCTGGTTCTGTTCCACCTATCCTTTTTGCACAAGATATTCCCCGTTTCCCTGACAATAGAGTCACCGACAACAATTAGTTCCTGTGGGACCAGTGCATTTGCCTTGGGGGTTGCTGCTGTGTTGCCTAATGTTCAAGTGCGAGCTCTAGCATTGATGTGGGCAGCTGGGAGCTTGATGGGGCCCCTCACTTCTAAGTCCTTTGAGGGCATCTGCCCTGTTCTTCAAGCTCTCATAAAGGCCCATAACAATGCTGAGTTGCACCTTATTTCCTCACACCCCTTACATCGAGCACACAAAAAGGCATTCCCGTTGGCAATATCATATCTGATTCCTGATTGCTCCACAAGCATCAAACAAGCAGTATATTTTAAAAGGATGTGATTCAGAGAACAACCAACTGCCTCAGTTCTCCCCTGAGCCACAGCACTCCTACTACGTTGTGCCTTTTGCTTTGCTGCTGTGGTCTGAGGCATGATTTCAATTCAGTTTTAATACAATTAAAAAAAATTACACTAAACTTCTATTTCAATGCAGTAATAACACTATATATATATTTCATTATCGAATTTTTCTCCTTCCGAATTAAGTTATATTAATTTCCATGTCTCCTATCAAGTTTAAGTTATAATGTTACGTTTCTAATATCTAAGTGGTTATATGTATTACGTTAAAACAAAGTATTTAAAATAGATAATAAATTTAACTATCTATTGCCACCCATGTGGTTCATACTCTCATGCCAGCTATCTATGCCAAATCACCGATTCCAAAAACTCTGGCACACTATGGCTATAGTTGCCGATGCGCCTAATAAATCCCGAAACAAACAAACCAAAAACTCTACTAATATTATTATTGTCATATGTTACGTCTACCTGACAAGTTAAATCATTAAAACACATAAGCAGTGTTATAATTTATAGTTTATAATCCTCTGCTGACACTGTTTAACACTGATACAAGTTACGTAGACACTTCCTTTATCTGCTGTACCGATACGAAAAGCAAACTTTGCTGACATTCCAGTAAAAAAAAAAAAAGTCCACTCATGCAACCGTAAATTCATCTAAAGGCATCTATCCAGTTGGGATCTATTAAATGTCATGGAGGAAGAAACAACCCAAGATCTGCAGAGACAAAATATAATTGAACCGAAACGAATAATGATTAAAAAAGATAGACTTAAAAAGAATCTACTTACACCTTCCAGAAATATTCTCCTCTTCAATAACCCCAACTTGCCCTCCTCTGTAAAAGCAGGTTATATACTTTGCCACATTCCCCCATACATTCCCAACCCTTTAAGATGTTATAAATACCAAAATTATGACCACTCTCAAACTGCATGCAGAGGATCTCCTCTCTGCCCCAACTGTGGGTCCTCAGACCACATTAAAAGTGACTGTTCGGCTACAAAAATGACCTGCCCAAACTGTAAAGGTGATTATCCTGCATAATCCAAGACAGGTGAAAAATGGAAAACTGAAAAAAAACTACAAATACAAGGTTGAGAATAAAGTCAACTACCAAGAAGTAAGAAAACTAGTTGCACCTACCATAAACAAAAATATTACCTATGCTAATGCTGTAAAAAAAATAAAAAATATATAAAACAGTTTCCATTCAAACTGATGTCACAGGTCATGCTACTAAATCAATTTCTGATTGCGCTAGAACTGTCTTCTCTGAGAAACAGCCAAGTGTATGTAAGCAACAATACAAACTCACAGACCAGGCAAATAATACTCCTCTGACAATACCAGCGGCATTTTCTCCTCCTCTGAGTGCTACCACATCCCATGTTACAAACTCAGATGCAATAAAAAATATTCAGAATGCTACCATGGACACAATGGCACATATATACATGTGCCTTAAGCAAGAAGATCCTATTTTCGAAATCTATGCTGAAGAAGAAATAGACACTGGTCAGTCAGTTTTCCCAAAAAAAAGATAAACCAAAATTGGAATGTCACAAGCCAGTCACCTTCAAAAAGCAATCAGATACATGTCCATCAACTAGAGACAAATCATGCCTTGTATTGTACAGTGGAACTGCAGAGGCTTTCATTGCAACACAGACAATATGCAAGATCTAATTAACCATTATTCTCCAGTTGCCCTTTGTCTTCAGGAAACTTACCTAACCTCAGTTTCTTTCTTCGATTAAGAACTATTGCCTTTATCGAAGGGATCGTAATACAGCTAATGCTGCTGGTGGTGTGGCAATCCTGATAAATTCAATGATTCCAACTAAATATATCTTGCTTCAAACTGAAATACAAGCTGTTGCTGTTCGTATAACACTCCATATCGCAATAACACTAGTCTCAATCTACCTACTGCCAAAGCATACTTACTTTTTAAAAGACCTTGAACATCTCTCCATGCAGATTCCTCCACCACTCTGTATATTAGATGACTTTAACAGGCACCATCCTTTATGGGGCACGCCTATATTAGATAGAAGGGGTCAACTCATTGAAAGCGTTTTAGAGACAATAATGTTATCAAACTCAATAATGGTGCACACACTCACATTCAGCTCCCAACTGGACATACCTCAGCAATACATGTCAGAATTTGTTCCCCATTACATCCTGACCATACAGTGGTACACTATAAATGATCCTATGGACAGTGACTACTTCCCAATCATATGCAACATATTGATAGCATTAGTGCTAATGCTATCAATATGATGCAAGAAAGCAAGCTTATGCAGCATCAGCCAAAAAAAACCCTTCCTATTTCACCTCTTGATTCGTTCCAAATGCCTGTCCAGCTCAGCCTTAAATTTATTTAGGCTGTCAACTTCCACAACAAAAGATGGAAGTCTGCTCCACCAATCAACTACCTACTGGCTAAAGGCAAATTTCTGCACATCTATTCTACAACTGTCTCTTGTCAATTTGAATCTATGCTCCTCAGGTTCTTAATCTGAGCAAGAGGAAGAATCGCATCAGCATTCATCTTGCTCAACCCATTTAAGGCCATAAATACCTCAGTCAGATCACCTCGCAGGTGCCTTCTTTCCAGGCATTGCAGTTTGCAGAACTTAAGCCTTTCTTGATAAGAGCACCCATTTGTTTCCCTCAAAAATCTTGTTGCCCTTCTTTGTACTAGTCCTTCCAACTCTACGTCCTTCCTAAAATGAGGCCTCCAGACCTGTACACAGTACTCTAGGTGTGGCCTGACCATTACCATGCACAACGGGATAATCACCTCCCTGTCCCTGCTAGCAAAATTCCTAAATATCATTCACAAGATTCCATGACCTGCCCTGGCAGCCCATCTGCACTGTCAGCAAACTTCATATTTGACTGCACGATTACCCCCAGTCTTTTTCACTTTCCACTTCCCTGAGTGTAGTACTACATGGTTGGTATGTTTCTCTTGGGTTATTGCTACCCATATGCAGTACTTTACATTTGTAAACGTTAAACTTCAGTTGCCACTTCTCACCCCATTTGTCCAACTTATCTAGATCCACTTGGAGTAGCATACTGTCTTTACTGTCGTTAACAACCCTGCCAACCTCATCAACCATATACCTTCATCAGTATCATTGATGAATACACAAAGCAACAGTGGGCCCAGCACCAAACCCTGGGGAACTCAACTAATAACATTTGTCCACGAAGAGTGGTGTCCATTGATTACCACTCTCTGTCGTCTCTCACTCAACCATCCATTTATCCATTGTAGCAACTTACCTTTAATGCCGTTCCTCTCCAATTTGTACAGCAGTCTTCCATTTGCATCAGTATCAAAAGCTTTCCTGAAATCCAAGTATATGATATCAAAATTATTTTCAACGTTCAGTTCCTTTGTGACCACATCATAGTATCCAATCAAATTGGTCAAACAAGACCTCCCTTTAACAAACCCATGCTGCATCTTAACTGTTACTGCAGTCTTGTCTAGATGATCCTGCAATGCTTCTTTAACTACTGACTCCATTATTTTCCCTGGAACACAAGTTAAACTAACAGGTCTATAGTTATTTGTGTCACCTTTTGAACCCCTTTTGTGAATTGGTGATACATTTGCACACCTCCAGTCCATGGGAACCTCCACTGAGTCCAAGGAAGCTCTCATAATAATGCTAAAGGGTTGCTTACTTCCATTGATGCCTCCTTTAATATAACTTTATAAATCCCAACCACCCCGGGTACCTTTCTTATGTTAAAATACAACAATTTCTCATCGACGTTGCTCTTAGTTATTACAAAATCTCTTAGCTCCCTATTAGATAAACTTCTGGCATTCCCCTCATTGAATAACTCCTCATGTGTGAATGTAGATGCAAAATACTCCATCAGTTTATCAGCTCCATGAGCATGATCATCAATGGTAAACCCATCTATGTTAAGTGGTCCAATCTTATTCATCCCTTTCCTTCTAGAGTTTACATAAGTAAAGAACACTCTTCTGTTTTTATTTGCATCATTTGCCAAAGATTTCTCGTAATCTGCCTTCACCTGCCTAACCTATTTTGTGACTTGATTACAGACAAGCTTATATCTGGCATAGGCTTCTGTGTCAACTGATAATTTATATGCATCCCATACATTTTTCTTCTCTGCCACAAGCCTCATTAATTCATCTGACATCCATTTAGGCCTGAACCTTAAACAGTATTTCTTAGTTGGAATGAAAGGCCTAGTAGCCTCCAAGATTAAGTCCCTGAATGCTTCCCATTTAGAATTCAAAGTTGGTAACATCATCAGTTGATTCCACTGTATACAATTTAAAAACTGTCTGAAACCCCTGTAGTCACCTTTACGAAAGCAAAAGCCCATTTAGAATTCAAAGTTGGTAACGTCATCGGTTGATCCAACTGTATAAAATTTAAATACAGTCTGAGATGCCTGTAGTCAGCTTTACGAAAGCAAAAGGTCTTCTATTTAGCCTTGATAATGGTTATATCTTTAAGTAATTCCCATATCAGTACATTGTGATTGCTGTCACCTAGTGGTTCCTTTATCTGCAAATTCTTAATGCTTGAATAACCACTGCTGATAATCAGATCAAGAGTATTACTCCCTCTGGTTGCCTCTCAAACATGCTGCTGTAGAAAACATTTATCCAATAAATCCAAAAAAGCCTGCTAGTGTGCGAGTGACCTATCCACAAGTTTCAGTCAATAGCTGAAAAGTTTCTCATTATAAGACATTCTGATTTACTCGCCCACTCTATTTCTCTGCACTATTTCTCTATTTCTATTTCTCATTATACTCATCAGATTCATTAGGACTCTAACACACACCTACTCTCATTTTTCTTTTCCCAGTGCTTATGTCATACCAAACAGACTCAACATTGCATTGTCCACCCACATCAATTGGATGCACTTCCTTAGATTTTGTGTTTCTTACCAAACAGCATAACCACTCCTCCCTTCCTGTCCTGTCTATCCTTTCTGTACACATTGTACTCCTCAAATTCCAATTCTGCACTGCTTATATCTGTGTGACACCACGTCTCTGATATCCCAACAATATCTGATTTTGATGTTTTGACTGGCACTTCAAGCGCATCAATATTAACTATACTCCTAACATTGGTGTACTTGCAAGTATGCATGCACCTGTTTATACTCTTAGTTGCATCTTTGCATCTACATTCACACATCAGGAGTTATTCAATGAGGGGAGTGCCAGAGGTTTATCAAATGTTAACAAGGAGCTAAGTGATTTTGTGATAACTGAGAGCAAAGGGAAGGAGAAATTGTTGAAGTTAAACATAAGGAAGGCACCTGGGGTGGACGGGATCTATCCAGTTATATTAAAGGAGGCAGCAAAGGAAGTAAGCAAACACTGAGCCATAATTATGAGAGCTTCCTCGGACTCAGGGGAGGTCCCCTACTGGAGGTGTACAAATGTATCACCAATTCACAAAGGGGGTTCAAAAGGTGACACAAGTAACTACAGACCTGTTAATTTACCTTGTGTTCCGGGGAAAATAATGGAATCAATGGTTAAAGAAGCATTGCAGGATCATCTAGACAAGACTTTTTTTTTTTTTTTTTTTATGTGAACCTCAAACACAAGAGGTATTAGAACCTATAGTACTTGGTACCGTGCTTGGGTTGGAGGTTGAGAAGACGAAAGGAGATATTTGTATGAAGGAAGGTTGTTCCAGAAAACGTCAGTTGGATGAATAAATGAGGAAGATGAAAAGTTGGTTCTGTGGGTTTGAAGTTGGACAGAAAATGGATGTTGGCTGGTGGCGGCACGTGTTCGGACTGTTTTGAAAGTGAGAGAGCGGGAATTATAGAAGCCAATTCAGAAGAACAGTGCCCATGGAAGTATCTCTAGAAGAGGAATGCAGCAGAAACAGTACATTTATGAGAAAGCGAGTGGAGAAACTCTGTTAGAGATGAATCATTAATTAATCTAACTGCCCTCTTCTGAATGGAATCAAGAAACCTGAGAGAGGTTTTGGGGCCACCACCACCCCAGATGTGGGAACAATATTCCATGGCAGGGCGGATTTGCAATTTGTTCAAAGTGAGCAGCTGTTTGGAAGAAAAGTGATGCAGAGGAAGCAATATTTGTAATGTGCTTGTGCCAAGAGAGATTAGAAGTCAGAGTAATCCCCAAAAGAGATATATCATTTTGTTTAGAAATTGGAGTGTCACTAAAGATAAGCATAGGAGCAGAAGAATCCGTTTTGCGAGATATAAGACAAGACTGAGTTTTAGAAGGGTTGAAATCAACTAAGTTGTCTTTACCCCACTGGAGAATTACCTGAAGATCGGCATTTAAGGAATTCGTAGCAGATTTTCGAGAAGTTGAAGCTGATTGAGCAGGACAAGGTTTCTCAAAATGGAAAGTGGAATGCAATGTGCTGTCATCGGCAAAACTATGGATAGGATTTCGAGTCAATGGAAGAAGGTCATTAATATACTAAAGGAAAAGAGTGGGGGAAAGAACTGAACCTTGGGGGCCACCGACATTAGTGGAGAAGTTAGAAGACAGAGAGCCATCACACTCACTGAGCGATCAGAGAGAAAACTGGATACCCAATTACTAAAAACAGTTGGCAAACCATAAGATGGAAGCTTGCTTAGAAGACCTTTATGCCAAACACGATCAAAAGCCTTTGAGATGTCAAGAGCAACTACTTGTGTTTCACTGAACCTTTCCATTGAATTAGTCCATAAATGGGTATCATAAGCCAGAATATCACCAGTGATTGACACTGACGGAATCCATACTGGCTATCGTTGATCAGAGGGAAGGTTTCTAGATAGTTTAAGAGTTGGCGGTTAATTGATTTCTCCATTACTTTAGAAAGAGTAGAAATAATTGGATGGGAGGGATTTGTCACCCTTTTTAGGAACTGGCTGGATATGAGCAAATTTCCAAGCAGAAGGAAAAACACCTTTGGAATAAGAAAGTGAAAAAAGGCGGCAAAGAATAGGAGTAAGTTCGGGAGCACAGATTTTGAGAACAAGTGGAGAAATACCATCGGGACCAGGAGATTTCTTAGTATCAAGATTCGTTAAAATCCTTCTGACATCCTTTTGACTGATGATCACAGGAAACATTGAATGGAGCGTGTTGGAAATGGAGGGAGGTGTTTTACCAAGATCATTAATACATGAGTTGGAAGAAAAATGGGATGCTAGCAGGTCAGCTTTATCCTTGGCCGAAGTGACAACAGAACCATCTGGTTTGGATAGAGGTGGGAGCAGAGATGGGCAAAAGTTGTGGCCAATAGCTTTGGCAAGAGACCAGAATGCTCGGCTGCCATTAGGGCAAGAAGCAAGTTTTCTACTCTTAGCCTGTTCAAACTCTATTTTGGACTGATTAATAACTGCTTTACAGTTGTTGCGAGCTTTGTTTTTTTGGCTGATGCTACATAAGCTCATACACGTTCGAAGTGAGGGGTCCCTTAGGCACTTCAGATCACAACTTGGTGATTGTCTCTTCTCCAATGGAGCCTTTATCTCATGGCTATTCCCAACCTCGTGTTGTTTGGCATTACAAGAATGCAAAATGGGATGACCTGCGAGATTTCTTTTCCTTGGTCGGATTACTGTTTCAAAACTTCTGATGTCAACGTTTGCTCAGATCGTGTCAGTGAAATTATTCTTGCAGGAATGGAATCCTTTATCCCCCACTCCACTATAAAATCTCGTCCTTTATCTAAACCTTGGTTTTCCAATAAATGTGCTAAGGCTGTTCAAGAGAAGAACGTTGCATATCGGGAAACAGCAACCCCAGAGCAACGTATCAACTCTATGGTACAACACTGACAGTGGTAGAGAATGAAAGGGACTTGGGGGTGGTTGTGCAGGCAGATATGAAGTTCTCTGAGCAGTGCAGACGGGCTGCAAGAGTAGCTCATGGAGTATTGTCAATGATATACAGGAATTTTTCCAGCAGGGATAAGGAGGTGATTATTCCATTGTATAAGGCGATGGTCAGGCCACACCTAGAGTACTGTATACAGGTCTGGAGGCCTCATTTCAAGAAGGATGTAGAGCTGCTGGAACGAGTACAGAGAAGGGCAACAAGATTAGTGAATGGAACAAAGGGGTGCTCTTACGAAGAAAGGCTTAAGTTTTGCAAATTACAGTGTCTGGAGACTAGGCACCAGCGAGGTGATCTGATAGAGGTGTATAAAGCCTTGAATGGTTTAAGCATGCTCAATGCTGATGGGATTCTTCCTCTAGCTCAGAATAATCACCTGAGAGGGCATAAATTCAAATTGAGGAAAGACAGATGTAGGATAGACGTGCGGAAATTTGCCTTTAGCCAGCGGGTGGTTGGTTGGTGGAACAGACTTCCATCCCTTGTGGTGGAGGTTGATAGCCTAAATAAGTTTAAGGCTCAGCTGGACAGGTATTTTGAACGAACAGAGGGGTGAAGTGGAAGTGGGTTTTTTTTTTTTTTGGCTGATGCTGCATAAGCTTGCTTTCTTGCATCAAATGCCTCTACTAATGCTAATGCTAATGTAATTGGCTTCTTTCTAATTCTTCAGCTTTATTTCTGCCTAAACCAAAGCTCGCAACAATTGTAAAGCAGTTATTAATCAGTCCAAACTAGAGTTTGAACAAGCTAAAAGTACAAAACTTGATTCTTGCCCTAATGGTAGCCAAGCATTCTGGTCTCTTGCCAAAGCTATTGGCTGCAACTTTTGCCCATCTCTGTCCAAACCAGATAGTTCTGTTGTCACTTCGGCCAAGGATAAAGCTGACCTGCTAGCATCCCATTTTTCTTCCAACTGGGGATCGCCAATATGGCTGCCGTTGTGAACCGACGTGTGTTTCATCGCTCCGCGAAATTTCAGTTTAAAAAATGTGTTTTACTTCGGTCAGTGCCATGAAATGTATCCTCATTTGAAGACAAACTGGACTGGATTCCACTGGAGAGAAACTTTTGCCTATATATTGGGAATTTGGTCAGGTTGAAGCGTTATTTATCTGTATCCTTTGTTGCCAGACCGCATGGTCACCATGTTGCTGACAACAGGGCTATAGAGAGGCTGCCGATATAACACTGCGGCCGCGTTTCCACCTGACACCTTGACTGGGGAGGTTCCCCAACTAGTGCAAACTGAGCAGTTGCTGTGCTCTATCAATCTGTGCCTTTACCGAATAATATCACCAAAGAAATATGACTTTAATGTGCCCCCCCCACCATAAACTCTCCACATAGAGAGAGAGAAAGAGAGGCTATCTTCGCACCTGTGCTTCTACCAGAAATGTGAATGCCATGAACGTCTTCGCCGCTACTAGATATCCCACTGGGAAAGTAGTCCCGTCCTTTTAGGAGCATTTCTATATCCGGCGTTTCCCCCCCCCCTCCCCCGATCCAAGTGCTGTGGGCAGCCCCAAAACTTCCACAGCCCAATGTGTGCCTTCAAATACACCCACGAACTTGTGGTTGGCATCAATCGCCATCATTTTTAACAAACCATCTAACCCCAACATTGTGAACCCGATTAACCGAACAGTCCCGGTAATCCGGAATCCACGGATATGGAGGGGAAAGACAAGCACAAACACTCCCTGACAGAGACACAAACTGATGACCCCATCATTATTGATCAACTGGAGGATATAGAGGACACCCGACCTGGGACCCCCCCAACCAAGCGGAAAACCCGCAATCTTGGGTTGAAACAAAGGAACAGCCAGAAGCCAATGCATCGCAAAAAGAAAGAAATGATGAAAAACAACAAGAACTATGTCTGGACCATACCATACCAGAGGGCTCCGTATACGAGAAAACTCTCTTTCTGAAAACGGCCCTCGAAACCATTTTTAAGGTGAATCCCAGTAGGATATCGTCTGGCCTGAGATCACAGATTGTCACCATCTTTCACAAGATGGAGACAATTCTGCATGACACATATGTAGAAAATGAGAGAGCCATCACACGGCTACACGCCTACATCGAATGCGGGGCAAGACAAATGCCACAGCGCGCCCCGACATATTCTGAAGCGCTGAGGACCAAACCTGCCACTACTATTGTCAACACCACCAAACCGGCACCCAGGAAGACATTGCTCCCTACTGCACACCTCGTGATTCTCAAACCTACAACCACCGACACTCTTAAAACTAGCGAAGAAGTCAAGAAAAAGGTCACTGACTCCCTGACTCAAGAGTTTAGAACGGCTAAAATCAGAGCCATTAGGAAGACCCGAAACACAGGGGTGATAATTGAGACTGAAACCAAAAGTGATGCAGATCTCATTATCAATAACTCCAAGATTCCGACGCTTGGACTCTCTGCTGAGCTGCCCAGAGAAAAAGGCCCCTCCATTGTCATATTTGATATCGACAAAGACCTGACTCCTACTGCCATATGTGTGGCGCCTCCGTAGCCAGGTGGGAAGGAGCAGCAGTGCGTAGCACACGCTTCTTGATTAGAACGGGGTTCAAGCCCGTCACCACTAAATACGAAGGATGCGGAAAGGTCAGGGAATGACCACCGCATATCCCGGAGCAATATGGCCTTAGTTGCTAATGCTCCTAAAAATCAAATAACTGCCATATGTGAGGAGATATATATATACGCAACCTCCAGCAAGACTTACCCGATAGAGACCATACTACCCTACTAATGCCCATGCACCAAACCAAGAGTAGGAATGACAAACGGACAAACTGGGTGGTCGGGCTGGCCCCTGATGCATGGAAACTCATAACAAAACAAGAGAGACTATACATCAAATGGAGCTCACATCGCTTCAGGGAGCACATTGCCGTGCCAAAGTGCTTCCGGTATGGCCGATTCGGCCACACCACTCACACATGTGCTCAATGGGAGGCAACTTGCGGACACTGTGCTGAGAAAGGGCACAACTTTGGAAATTGCCCCAACAGAGAAAATGATCCAGTCTGTGCAAATTGCAAGTGGCAAAAGCTTCCCCACGCACATTCAACCAGAGATAACAAATGCCCTGTCTATATTAAAGCAAGAAGTGCCCAACAACTAAGAATCCATTATGGGGACTCTGCCTAAAAGACATAACACCAGTTGCATGAAATTCCTCCAACTTAACGCACAGCGAGCAATTGCTGTAGCTGGACAGATCAGACAGAAGGCTGAGGAGGAAAACCTTGACATCCTCCTGCTACAGGAACCCTACACCTGTGTGGGCGCTGTCCGGGGATATCCACCTAACTACAAGATCATCCAGGTGGATGGCGCAACCCCCTGGGCTGCAGTGGTGGTGGTCAGGAATCCGGATATAACGGTCACTAAGATCTCGCACCTGTGCTCTGAGTGGGCCTCTTGTGCACACATCGTCTCCTCCCTAGGGGAACTCTATGCGATCTCACTATACTGCCATCCAGGGGAGGATATCCTTCCAGCAATTCAGTACTTACAACAAGTCCAAACTGAACTCTCAGGAGCAAAAATTCTTGTCTCTGCTGACCTCAACTGCTGCTCGCCCCTGTGGCATAGCGAGACTCCGGAGCGCAGAGGCTCTAGAAACAGCCAGCATATGGCGGAGTTCCTGGCAAACAGCAGCTTTGTTGTTATTAATCGTCCTAACAACCTTCCCACATTCAGCTCAACCCTATGGGAGGCCACTATCGATGCCACCATGACTACCAGAACCCTTGCCGATCACTTGACAGACTGGACGGTGCAGGAGGACTGGACCAGCTCTGACCACAGGGCCATCACCTTCACCATGCAAAAATCACTCTACCGAGCTTCAATAAACAGCTTCAAACAGAACAGGTACGCAGTTAACAAAGCCAACTGGGATGCGTTCAAAGTCGCCATCATCAACAATGTATACAATCTGACAACCGACCAACTACAGAACCAAACCCTGGATCAACACCAATGTGTGGTCATCAATGCCATTGTGAGTGCAGCTAATCAAACAATCAAGAAGAGGATCCTGGTGCCCGGCGCTGTCCCATGGTGGTCGCGGGAACTCGACCTGCTCAGGAGAACGAACCTGGCCCCCCCATGAGGTAGAGTTCCTCAGGCAACAGTACAGGGAGGCCAGAAACACATACACTGCAATGATCAGGCAACGGAAAAAGCTGTCCTGTGAGCATCTAGTCTCCACTGTGGGCAACTCGAGCCCATGGAGCATCATTTACCGAATAACTACAAATAAGCTGCCCAGGGGAGAGGTTATACCCTCCACCATCACCCCCCCAAGGCACCATGACCAACAACTGGCAGGACATCATCAATAATATATTAAATGCCAATTTCAAACCTGTAGAAGGAGACAACACCCATGAACCACAACAGATATGCCAGGCCAATGAGGCCTACCAGTTGCCCCAGATAGAGGATCCCTTTACTCACCTAGAACTCCAAATTGCCATAAACAAAATTAGAAACAAAAGAACCCCTGGACTCGACATGCTTGAGCCAGAACTGGTCAAGAAGGTGGCCGAATTTACCCCGGACCTGCTCTTGGAACTGTACAACCACTGTCTTCACTCTGGCGCATTCCCCTCAGATTGGAAAGTTGCTAGCATGAAACTAATTCTCAAAAATCCATCTAAACAGCCACATTTACCAGAATCCTACCGACCAATTGCACTCCTCTCTGTGCTCAGTAAAGTGCTAGAACAACTGCTCAAACAGAGAATCGAAATACACTACTCTACAGCAAATCTTCCTGCAAACGGACAATATGGCTTCAAACCAGGAAAATCCACCCTGGACCCACTGGAGCGCATCCTGAACATGGCAGAAAACTGTTCACAGAAATATCTACTTCTCATCTCTATCGACTTTGCGGGGGCATTCGATGCCCTTTGGTGGCCGAGCGTCCTCGCAAGACTCAGGGCAGCTCATCTGCCGACAAATCTGTACAGCTGCATAAAAAGCTACCTGAGCGGAAGAAGGGTCTTGGTTCAGGCGCCATACTGCAGGGTCGAGTGGCAAGTACACCGGGGATGCCCGCAGGGCTCTGTATTGGGTCCCCTCCTGTGGAACTATGTCTTGGACGAGTTTCTCCACCTCGACCTAGGGGACGTACAAGCACTGGCGTATGCCGATGACCTTTCCCTGGTGCTAGCCGCAGACTCAAGAGCCCAAATGGAAATTCTTGCAAACAGCGCTAACCAAACTCCGAGAATGGACGGAAAGGCACCGTCTCACAATCTCGCCCACCAAAACTCAATCCATCCTACTGAAGGGTTACCTAACCCCAACCAGACCACCACAGATTAGAATACAAGACAGAACTATCAAGCTAGTTACTGAACTGAAATACTTAGGAGTTATCCTGGATAGGAACCGGTCGTTCACTCCACACCTAAAATATGGGCAGAATAAGATAAAAAAATTATGCAGCCATGCTCGCCAGAGTTACACGCCGAGACTGGGGGCTGAAAAGGCGTACTCTGGCGACCCTCTATAAAACAGCAATCATCCCGGCAATCACATATGCCTCTGGCGCATGGTACCACAAGGCCTCAACCGTGGTAAATCGCCGACGGCTTGAAATTATACATAGACTGATCTTATTGACCCTTACCCGTGCATGCAAAACAGTGTCGACCCATGCACTGCAAGTGATTACAGGGGCTCTGCCCCTCGACCTCGAGGCTACCCGAACAGGCATGCTGCAGCAGCTTGGACGGGGAAAGGTTACAACATATCTGGACCATACAACAGATCCGACAAGCAACTGGAAAGCCGAAAGAACAAGCTTCAAATCTACCTCCGATCAATCTGGCAACAGCGCTGGACAGACTCTGATAAGGGAGAAGTCACGCAAAAGTTCCTTCCAAATCTGGAGCAAGTGTACCCTATATTTCCGACATGGTTTTGCCCCGGACTGCATGTCACCTACCTCCTTACAGGACACGGAGCGATCCGTCACAAGCTTCATCTCCTTGGAATCGCAAACAATCCTGCATGTGCCTGTGGCTCCCCCGAGAACTGGGATCACCAGATGCATGAGTGTGAACTGTATGATGATCTACGTGCCCAGCTGATCACACACGTGCGCTGCAACCCCAAAGACCAGGAGCACCACCTGCTGGAGGATGGGACAACCTACAAAGCCTTAACTGAATTTGCTCAGAGCCTATACACTAGACGACTAACCCTTCCACTGCCTCCAAATCACGAACAACAAGGACAAATGTAGTACTCCACGCACCCCAAATCTGAAAGCTCCATGATCAAGTGGAAACTTTTATAATTCCATCCATACCAGATTACTGGGGTAGGACCATTAAATATCCCAACTCATCACCAACTATAACCAAACGGAACACGTGTCACAGGAGGAGTATGGGAGAACCTCCCAATTCTACCCCAGTGGATAACGCTGGACATCATGGCAGAACTGAAACTCACCTCAACCATACTCACTTCCTTTTCTCTGCAAATTGACTCACCGACGGGACATGGCTCCCAAGGGCAACCTCCAAACAAAAGAGCAAGCACAGCCTCCGTGCACAATATACGACCCGGACTTGCATTCTGGTTGACAGATCCATTCTCTCAAACAACAACGGAATCCGCCCTAATGGACAATAAATCCTACTCTTCCAAATATCCATGGACGGGACATGGGTCCCACGAGCGACTACTCAACAAATGTGGCATTAACTGCACTGAATTGACTTAGACTTATTGATCCTACATCTCCAGCATCAAATGGGCCAGGATTTGCTTCTTGAATACCCAATCTTGACCTACAGACGGAGTATACACCAAAAGCGGCGAGCAGCCCTCTACGCATTATCCCGTGGATGCTAAAATCTGATTTAACTGGACGGGTCCCATTTCCAATGAGCGACCTCCAAATAGGCGGCCAAACTTGGCTCACACGGACATCAGAGAAGAGGAGTTAAATCCTACAAGAGGCTCAATCCTACTAGTCTATACCAAATGCCACATGAACAAATCGCAGTCTCTGCATGCACGCCGTATTGGCCACCTGAGCCAGCTCCCTTGCCTGGCTCAACTATTCCACCCCTCCCCGGCGGGTGGGGGAGGTGACAGTTCCACCGTATCCCCCCACGCGCCACCCCCATTCTTACTCTCTGGTGGGGCATGGGCTTGCCCCACTGTAAACTGGAGCTGTCTTCTCTATCGGCTCCATGTCTCTGCCTTTCCCCCCGCAGTCTTCAATCTACTCCCCCACTCTACCTGCACGCAATGCCCCACACAATCTAAAATCACCTTCGCCCACTACTTTCGGCCTCTCATTCCTAGCGCCTCCCTGCCACGCAAGCGCATAGTGTGTGTATATGTGTATATGTATTTGTGTGTAGCATGTATATATATGTATACACTTGTGTGTATTGTATATATATGTGTATATATATATATTTGTGTGTGTGTGTGTGTGTATATATATATATATATATATTTTTTTTTTAAGGTCCTAGCCACTGAAATCTCAGGAAATTAGGTGGCAGGACCTGCCAGAGTAAATCTTAGTTAACTGGTGTTTCCTGGTCTGCCTCCACGGGGCTAAAGTGGGGCAACGTTGGGCCTCAGTAGGGGTCCAGCGGCTAAATGACTGGATGAACAACGGTACACGACACTACACATGTACAATATCCATACACTTTTGAATCTCTGGCATTTCCAGTAAACTGGCACACCCATCACAATGCAAGCAATGCGGAGATGGGGGAAACCCCTGGTGCCGCTTGACACCAAACACACTTTACACTTTTCTTCCAACTCATGTATTAATGATCTTGGTAAAACACCTCCCTCCATTCCCAACACGCTCCATTCAATGTATCCTGTGGTCTTCCGTCAAAAGGATGTCAAAAGGATTTTAACGAATCTTGATGCTAAGAAAGCTCCAGGTACCGATGGTATTTCTCCACTTGTTCTCAAAATCTGTGCTCCTGAACTTGCTCCTATTCTTTGCCGCCTTTTTTCACTTTCTTATTCCAAAGATGTTTTTCCTTCTGCTTGGAAATTTGCTCATATCCAGCCTAAAATGGGTGACAAATCCCTCCCATCCAATTATCGTCCCATTGCAATTACTTCTACTCTTTCTAAAGTAATGGAGAAATCCATTAAACGCCAACTCTTAAGCTACCTAGAAACCTTCCGTCTGATCAACGATCACTATGGATTCCGTCAGTGTCAATCCACTGGTGATATTCTGGCTTATGTTACCCATTTATGGACTAATTCAATGGAAATGTTCGTTGAAACACAATTAGTTGCTCTTGATATATCAAGGGCTTTTGATCGTGTTTGGCATAAAGGTCTTCTAAACAAACTTTCATCTTATGGTTTGCCATCTGTTTTTTGTAATTGGTTATCCAGTTTCCTCTCTGATCGCTCACTGAGGGTGATGGTAGATGGATCTCTGCCTTCTAACTTCTCCACTAATGCCGGTGTCCCCCAACGTTCATTTCTTTCCCCCACTCTTTTCCTCTTCTATATTAATGACCTTCCATTGATTGGAAATCCTATCCATAGTTTTGCTGATGATAGCACATTGTATTCCACTTTCCATTTTGAGAAACCTTGCCCTGCTTAATCAGCTTCAACTTCTCGAAAATCTGATACCAATTCCTTAAATGAGGATCTTCAGGTAATTCTTCAGTGGGGCAGAGACAACTTAGTTGATTTCAGTCCTTCTAAAACTCATTCTTGTCTTATATCTCGCAAAAAGGATTCTTCTGCTCCTATGCTTATCTTTAGTGACACTCCAATTTCTAGACAAAATGATATATCTCTTTTGGGGATTACCCTAACTTCTAATCTCTCTTGGCAAAAGCACATTACAAATATTGCTTCCTCTGCATCTAAAAAACTTGGTTTTCTCTTTCGCTCTCGGCATTACTTTTCTTCCAAACAGCTGCTGACTCTGGCCCCGAGTGCCAAGCGTTTCTAGTGATCAGGCAATATCTCTGCGATTATAAAGCGATTTCTAAAGTGATAGTGATACACGTTTATAGAGTTTAAAGAAAATTCTCTATTGTACATATATATATAGTTGCTGAAAAGTACCAGCACAAAGAATCCTAAGAAAGGAAAGACACCTTTCTTTTATTTATTTTCTAGTTCTACTAACTACTAATCAACTTCCGCTTGGTCACTAGGTGGCACCGCTCCTGCCTCCCCGTGGCGGGGCCGGAAACCTGGGAGGAAAAGCTCTCACTCCCAGGGCTAAAAGGAGCAAACATGAATGATCCAAATATCACAACCACAGATCCCAAAGATACGACTCCTTTGAGTCGGAAAAATGAGGATAATGAGACAAATGTTACCAAAAGACAAAAAAAGGACATAACATCGCTTCATGCACCTACCTTTCTAGTCCTCCATTCAACATCAGAACAGCCATTGGGAAAACTGTCGCCATTTGTAATACAAAAATGCCTAGAAAGTGTAGCTGAAACACCAAAAAATGTCAAGAGACTGAAATCAGGCGACATTTTAGTCGAGACAGCCAGTGCCAAACATGCAGAAAGACTACTTCAGATGAGAACTTTTGGAGGGATCCCAGTAGCAGTCTCTCCCCATAACAGCCTAAATACATCAAAAGGAGTAATTTCTGAATGGGACCTTATTAGTGTCTCAGAAGAAGAAATTAAAAATGAGCTAGAAGATCAAGGTGTCATTGCTGTGAGAAGGATTAATGTAACTAGAGATGGTATACTTACTCCAACTAGAAATTTGATACTGACCTTTAACACTCCCAAACCACCTACATCGGTAAAGGCCGGATATCTAAATTGTAACATCAGACCATACATTCCGAATCCTCTCCGCTGCTTTAAATGCCAAAAGTATGGTCATTCACAAATGGCATGCCGTGGAGTTCCTATCTGTTCCAACTGTGGATCTCAAGATCATACCAATCAGAACTGTCCAGCCGAGCAACCAAAGTGTCCAAATTGTAAGGGGGATCATTCCGCCTATTCTAAGAACTGCGAATTCTGGAAAAGAGAAAAGCAGATTCAACGATATAAAGTAGAACACTCCGTCACATACCAAGAAGCTAAGAGAACTGTACTCCCGACTATTTTAAACAGACCTTCCTATGCACAAGTCATAAAGAATCGGCGTACAATAGAGACGCAAACAGATTTCACGATTCCCCCAAAGAAGTCTATTTCGGACTGGGCACGAGGTCTACTTATCACATCCCAGCCAAAACAAAAAGAGAAAGTCACAAACACACCACTATCTGTACCTCCAAATGCAAAACACTCAGAAACAAAAGCCACAGAAAAACGTAATGTCATAAGCCAGAAGCCAACAGAACAAATGGATACAGAATTGACCAATCAAGCAGAGGAATCAATACTAGAGATTTTTGCGGAAGAAGAGATGGATACCGGCAAACCATATTTTCCAAAGGAAAAACATAAACTTGAAAAGCTTAAAGCAACAGCTAAGAAACAGTCTGACACTTTCTCGAAAACCAAATAATGGGGATTTTAATTCAATGGAACTGCAGAGGTTTCCGCACTAATATACATGATATATATGATCTGATTGCACAGCATACCCCGCTGTGTCTTTGCCTGCAAGAAACATACCTCAGACCTCAAGACTCTCCCACAGTAAAGAACTATATCACATACCGTAAAGACAGAGTAACAGGCGGCACGACCCATGGTGGTGTGGCAATTTTGGTAAATTCACACATTCCTTCCCAAGTTCTTCCACTAAACACAACCCTTGAGGCGGTTGCAGTACGAATAGCCATTAAATCTCTCATAACCATTATAACAATTTACGTTCCCCCAAACCAAGAATTACAACAACAAGACTTGGATGATATATTAACTCAGTTACCTCCACCCTTCTGTATACTGGGAGACCTCAACGGACACAGTCCTATATGGGGAAACACAGCCGTAGACCGGAGAGGAAAACAGATCGAAAAATGGATAGAACAGAATGACTTAACTCTGTTGAATGATGGCACACATACATACACGCATCTTCCATCGGGAAACAGCACAGCTATTGACCTATCATTATGCTCTCCAACATTATTTCCAATATTTGATTGGTCTGTACACAGAGATCCTCTCAGCAGCGATCACTATCCAATAATCATTTCCATGATATCAGGAACCACATGTCAGTCAAGTAGAAATCCCAAATGGAAAGTAAATGAAGCGGATTGGGAAAAGTATAAATCCATTGTAAAATTAGATGCAGACATTATCAAACAAAAACCGTTAGATGCAGCAGTACAATATGTAACAAATAAACTAATCCAAGCTGCTGAGCAGACTATTCCAAAAACATCACCATACCTTCCAAGACATCCAAAACCATGGTGGAATGAAGAATGTTCACACGCTAAAAGAGAGAGAAATAAAACCTGGAATAATTTCCGAAGATGTCCCACTACAGAGAACCTAGTATTATTCAAAAAAATAGAAAAACACAAACTGAATTTTTCCACAAGAAATGACGAACAGTACAACCTTCCGTTATCTTTCCATGAATTAAAAACAGCTCTGTCGCAGACAAAGCAAAGCGCTGTAGGACCAGACCAAATTCAATACATGATGATAAAGGAACTTGACCACCAATCCCAAATGGCATTACTTGAACTGTTCAACAAAATCTTTCTAGAAAACCAGTTTCCACATAGTTGGCAGCATGCAATAATTCTGGCTTTCCCAAAACCGGGAAAGGATCTTTCCAATCCACGCAACTACCGTCCAATTGCTTTAACAAGTTGCCTAGGCAAAGTTATGGAAAAAATCATCAATGCTCGTTTAATGTGGTATTTGAACAGTAATAATCTTCTCGACCCGGCACAGCATGGTTTCAGGAAAAATCGCTCAACACTAGACCTACTTATAAAATTAGAAAACAGTATACGGAATGCCTTCATCCGAAAGGAACATCACGTAATGATCTGCTTTGATATAGAAAAAGCTTACGATACGGCATGGCGTTATGGAAACCTTCAAAACCTATACCTACTTGGTTTACGTGGACATCTTCCTAAATATATCCAAAATTTCTTGCAACACAGGACATTCCAAGTTAGGCTGCAGACAATCCTTTCAAAGGTTTTCATCCAAGAAGAAGGAGTGCCTCAGGGGTCTGTGCTTAGCACTACCCTGTTCGCTATTAAAATAAATACAATAACCGAGCACATTCCAAGAATCGTTGACGCAGCTTTATACGTTGACGATTTCAGCATTTCCTATCACTCTCAGAATATGCGAAGTATAGAACGGCAGCTACAAGGAACAATAAACAAAATAAGCAAATGGGCTCAAACAAATGGCTTCCGGATTTCCACACAAAAAACTGCGTGTATACACTTCTGTAGAAAACGAAACCTCCACCCTGATCCCGAATTGAAACTTGACGGACAAATTATCCCAGTAGTACCAAGCATAAGATTCTTAGGACTTCTTTTGGATAAGAAACTAACATTCCTTGATCACATTAAACAACTCAGGCTTTCTTGCTTAAAAAAATTAAACATTCTCAAAGTTCTTTCCGCAACAACTTGGGGGGCAGATCGATATACTCTTCTCAAACTGTATCGATCTATAGTGCGTGCCAAACTAGATTATGGAGCAGCTGTTTACAACTCGGCTAAACCAAGTGCTTTGAGATGGTTAGACCCCATACACCACAGTGCACTCCGTATAGCACTCGGCGCTTTTCGAACTTCACCTATACAAAGCCTTTATGCAGAAGCCCATGAACCTTCATTGGAGCTTAGACGACAGAACTTGTTATTGCACTATGCCGTCAAGATAAAATCTATCAGTGATCATCCAAATAGAGATTTTCTGTTTTCATATAACTGGGATAACATATACCAAGCCCATCCACGGATGAATCGACCTGCCAACATCCGTCTGAAAGATTTACTACTAAGCCGAGAGCTTGATTATGACAACGTAGCTACTGCAATTACACAGACCATTCCACCATGGTGCATAGTTCAACCCATATATGATATGTATTTTCAAACCTGGGGGAAAAACACTCTATCCAGAAAAAACTACCAGCAGTTACATGCAGCATACAAAGAACAATATCCACACCACACTTTCATATATACAGATGGGTCTAAATCAGAGACTTGTGTAGGCGCTGCAATTCATTTTGAGGATCGTACCTTCATCCAACAACTCCCAAAAGAATGCAGTATTTTCACTGCTGAATTACAAGCCATTTCAATGGCTATAAACCAAATCAAACATAAACAGATAGCAAACTGCATTATTTTCACGGACTCGCTTAGCTCTGTTACTGCCTTGCAGAACGCAAATCCTACAACATATCCAATTCTCAGTATCAAAGCTATTACAAAGAAATCACAATATCAGATTCTGCTGGATCCCAGGCCACACAGGAATAACTGGAAACGAAAGAGCAGACAAAGCAGCAAAAGAAGCTTCTACATCTGATTATGCCTTTCATACAATGCCATATACAGATTACAAGTCCTTGATCCATCAAAGCAGTATAAAACAATGGGAAAAACACTGGCTAGATCAGACTAACAACAAACTTCGCCTAATAAAAGAAACACTTCGACCATGGTCTACTAGCTTCCGATCGAATAGACAGGAAGAAGTGATCCTCGCTCGATTGCGAATCGGGCATACACATATGACTCACTGTTATCTACTGAGAGGTGAAGACCCCCCTCAATGCCAAAACTGTCAAGTTCCGCTGACTGTACAACACTTCATGGTGAACTGTCCAAAATTTCATAGAGAATGTCAAAGAGCCTTTCAATCAATAATAAATAAACAAAACAATCCAATGCTTAAAACAATTTTAGATGACCGGCCAAATATAACCGAAGTTTTCTACTTCCTTAAGTTAACTGGATACTTTCAAAACATATAAAATTAATAGTACACCTTTTATAGAGAAGCTACACAAATATATATAGCAAAGTCTTGGTTCTGCCATAAACCACAAGTAAAAAATGCTGATATACAAAACTCTCCTACCTAGGCTAGGCGCATTATAGCCTAAGCTGCTCTTGCGCCAATAGCTTTCAAATAACAACAGCTGCTGACTCTGTACAAATTGCAAATCCGCCCTACCATGGAATACTGTTCCCACATCTGGGGTGTTGCCCCCAAAACCTCTCTCAGTTTTCTTGATTCCATTCAGAAGAGGGCAGTTTTTATTTAATGATTCATCTCTAACAGAGTCTCTCCACTCGCTGTCTCATAGACGCTGTCTCATAGACGTTTCTGCTGTATGCCTCTTCTACAGATATATTCCCTACCATGGAATACTGTTCCCACATCTGGGGTGTTGCCCCCAAAACCTCTCTCAGTTTTCTTGATTCCATTCAGAAGAGGGCAGTTTTTATTTAATGATTCATCTCTAACAGAGTCTCTCCACTCGCTGTCTCATAGACGCTGTCTCATAGACGTGCTGTATGCCTCTTCTACAGATATATCCATGGGCACTGTTCCTCTGAATTGGCTTCTATAATTCCCGCTCTCTCTCTCTCTTTCAAAACAGTCTGAACACGTGCAGCCACCAGCCAACATCCATTTACTGGCCAACTTCAAACTCACAGAACCAACTTTTCATCTTTGTCGTTTATTCAATCAACTGCCGTTTTGTGGAACAACCTTCCTTCATACGTATTTCCTGAAAATTACAGTCTGTTTGAGGATCCAAAATTTTCTTGTGTGTATTGCAATATTTGCTGCAAAAGCATGCTTTTGTAGATGTTGCCCAAACCCGGAAGAATTGCAACTTGATGATAAGAAGAGGGCTCAGTTTTAAGTTTTTTAGGTGACTTCAAAATGATCTTAAGTAGAGCATCCTTCAAACAGGCATTTGTTAAAAATAAGGTGTTCGGGAAACAGTTTGAAGAAATGCTTAATAACTTCCCTTTCAGTGAGATCCATACCAGGACACCTGGTATTACGAATTTTGTTGACAGCTGAATTAGATCTTCCATTGAAAATTGTTCCTCTTGAATACAACCACATCGCTAACACAACCACAATCTAACTGAGCAGTACTATCAGAATGCTCCACCTCATCCATATGATGACAATGAGATGCATTGAATAGGTGATCATCATCATCAGCCATTTTCAATCCACTGCAGGATGAAGGCCTCTCCAGCAACTTTCCAGTTCCTTCTGTTTTGAGCACTGGCCATCCATTTACTACCCACAAACTCATGAATTTCATCTATCCATCTCCGCCTTTGTCTTCCAGGTTTTCTTCTAGCTCCTCTTGGATACCATTCTGTTATTTTCTTAGTCCATCTGTCATCATGTCTTCGAGCTATGTGTCCTGCCCAAGACCATTTTAGTTCTTTAGTTTTGATAAGAATGTCCTTTACTTGAGTTTTCTGCCTAATCCATGTGTTTCTCTTCTTATCTAACAGTCTGATTCACAATGTAATTCGTTCCATTCTTCGCTGTGTAGTTCTCAGCTTCTCTTCCATTCTTTTGGTGAGTGCCCAAGTTTCACTTCCATAAGTCATGGTGGGGAGTATACATTGATTCATTATTTTACATTTCAGACAAACTGGGATATTGCTCTTCAGTATGTGACTATATTTCCTGAATGCTATCCATCCAAAATTTATTCTTCTCTTGACTTCCAGCCATTTATCATTATACAGCTAATAACTTGTCCCAGATAAGTATATGACTCCACCTTTTCAATTACTGCTCCTTCAATCATTATTTCCCTTTCCGTGGCATACTTGTTCATCATTACTTTTGTTTTAGCCATATTCATCTTTAGTCCAAAATCCTTACTAACTGTGCATAACTGATTAAGATTTTCCTCTAATTCTTTGGGATCGTGGCTTATGACCACAATGTCATCTGCAAATCGTAAATGGTTTAGGTACTCTCCGTTCACATTGACTCCTTTCTGCGACCAGTCTAATCTTCTGAAAGCTTCCTCAAGGGCAGCAGTAAACAGCTTCGGAGATATTGTGTCTCCTTGTCGAACTCCTTTCTCGATTTTAAATTTGCTACCGTCTTTGTCTAGTCTAATAAAGGAGGTAGCACTCTCATATATTTTCTTCAAAATCATAATATATGGAGTATCTATGCCTTGTCTTTCCAGTGCCCGAAACATTGCCTTATGCTGTATGGAGTCAAATGCCTTTTCATAATCCACAAATGCCAGGCATAATGGTGTTTTATATTCATTTGTTTTCTCCATTAGCTGTGATATTACGTGAAGGTGATCCATAGTTGAGAATCCTGTCCTAAAGCCAGCTTGCTATTTCGGTTGATTCTGATCAAGTATTCTTTCTAATCTGTTAGTAATGACCCTTGTGAACAACTTGTAGATGTGGGATAACAAGCTAATTGGTCTATAATTTCCAATTTCTGATTTATCTCCTTTCTTATGCAGCAAAACTATGATTGCATTATTCCACTGCTTAGGCGTCACACCTTTTCTAATTCACTTTGTGAAGAGCCTTGCCAGTTTTTGTGTTATGTCTCTTCCTCCCAATTTTAACAACTCTACAGTAACTTCATCTTCCCCCGTGGCTTTCTGATTCTTCATTTTCTTCAATGCATGTTCTACCTCATCAGGAAGAATATCGGGTATGTCGTATGTGTTGCTACTTTGCAATCCATCTTCCCCACTGCTGGCATCATTCCCCTGCCCCTTGTATAATTCTCTATAGTAGTCTTCTCCTATTTGAATTATGCCTTCTCTGCTGTTTATAAGTACACCATCGCTATTCTTCAGTTTCAGTATCATTTGTCTTTCTGTATTACTGCTCATGGCTGCTGATTTAAATCCTTGGTTTTCCCTTAATGCTTGTTCTACTTTTATTTTGTTAAATCTTCTATGTCCTCTCTGAGTCTCTTTCTAATGGCTTTGCATAACTCAGTATACTCAATTTTCTCTCTGTCAGTGTTTTTCTTGCTCTTCATTTGTCGTCTTCGGTTCATCATGACAAGCGTTTCTTGACTAATTTTTTCTTCTTTGGATTTCTTTTTCCCTATAGGTTTTTTGGGCTTTATCACTTTCAGAAAGTTGTAATGTTCCTCGTCGATATCTTGGTCCTGAGCAGTCTGCAAAACCTCAAACTTGTTCTTAAGTTCCAGTACATACTGCTTTTTTTCCTCTTCTGTTATCTCAAAGTCCTTTGTATTATTTACTCAAGTCAGTTTTTTCCTTTCCTTTTCTACATCTATATCAAGTGTACATCTTACCATTCTGTGATCACTTCCAACATTTACCTTATTCAGGACGGTAACATCATTCACAATATCCTTGGTTTTCCCTTAATGCTTGTTCTACTTTTATTTTGTTAAATCTTCTTATGTCCTCTCTGAGTCTCTTTCTAATGGCTTTGCATAACTCAGTATACTCAATTTTCTCTCTGTCAGTGTTTTTCTTGCTCTTCATTTGTCGTCTTCGGTTCATCATGACAAGCGTTTCTTGACTAATTTTTTCTTCTTTGGATTTCTTTTTCCCTATAGGTTTTTTGGGCTTTATCACTTTCAGAAAGTTGTAATGTTCCTCGTCGATATCTTGGTCCTGAGCAGTCTGCAGAACCTCAAACTTGTTCTTAAGTTCCAGTACATACTGCTTTTTTTCCTCTTCTGTTATCTCAAAGTCCTTTGTATTATTTACTCAAGTCAGTTTTTTCCTTTCCTTTTCTACATCTATATCAAGTGTACATCTTACCATTCTGTGATCACTTCCAACATTTACCTTATTCAGGACGGTAACATCATTCACAATATATCTTCTGTTAGTGAGGATGAAGTTGATTTCATTAGTAGTTAATCCATTTGGACTCTTCCATGTCCACTTTCTGTTCACCCTTTTCTTGAAAAAAAGTGTTCATTACTGACAGTCCTTGAGATTCTGCAAATTCCACAAGTCTTTCTCCTCTTTCATTTCTTTCACCAATTCCAAAATTTCCTATAGTTCCCCTTTCTGTGCTGTTTTGTCTTTTTCCAACCTTAGCATTGAAGTCCCCCATAATAATAGTGTAGTGGATTTTCTGCTCATCTAGAAGACTCTCAATTTCGGTGTACATTTCTTCAACCTCTTCATCATCATGGCTCGATGTTGGTGCATAAATCATTATAATCTTTAGCTTGTACCTCTTAGAAATCTTGAGTATTAGTCTTGACACCCTTGGTGATGTACTTTTGAATTCCAAAATGTTGTTTTTAAAATCTTTATGGACCAGAAACCCAACTCCACCTTCACTCCTTTCACTGTTTCCATTGGTGTACAGCAGATTTCCACTTGATAAACTTATAAGTGATTCATTTCTTCTTCTTGGTTCAGCCAAACCAATGATATTCCAGGTGATCAAGTATAACATTAATACTGCCGAGCCAATCTACAGTTTCAGAGTTCCACAATGCATAGAACTTATCACATATCCAGATAGCCTTAATTTGTGCAAACACAACTTATAAACAATACCCAATGGATTCTTATTACCAGCTGTTTGCACTAAGTTTTTACATGCATCAAATTTTCTTTTGATCAATTGATACTCAGTTTTCAACCTAGCAGTAGATTCTTTATTATCCCACAATTTCTGACATTGGAACTTCTTACGTATCCTGTTGACCAACCTCCGGAGATCAGTAAGATCAGATGACCACCATTATACCAGAGCACGTTTACTTTGCTTTAATTTCATTAACTCCCTCGAGGCATCAAATAACTTCTGTTGTAATAGTTGAACCAAATCAAATACATTAGTCCAATCCAACTCAGCTAACAACCATTTCACCAAAATTGTGCTAACAAATCTGTCTAACTTACCCCAGTCAGCCTGCTTAATCACAAATCTTCGAAGTTGTAACAAATGAGGCTCAATAAATTTACTTCTAGCACAGCCTAAGTTGAAAGTAATCACTCTGTGATTGCTGTTAATCCAATCAGTTTTAACTTGCCAATTAGATATGAAATTGAGGGCCATACTATTGACTAAACGTTACATCTATGTTAGACTCAACATTAATAGTCCAAAACATTGATTCATTGCCAGGCTTATTAATGATCTCAAATTTGGATGAGGTTATCAGCTCAACTAATAACCTGTCTCTGGCATCAGTAAATTTAGAATGCCATAAAAGATTTCTAACATATGAATCCAGACAGATAATCACTTTTCTGCCTTTCATTCTGAATATCTCTTCTTCCAAATAGCTAAGAAAGCAATGAAGGTCCGCATCAGGCTGACAGACATAGATATAATGAAAAATTGTCCCTAACTAGCTTCAATACCAACACCGATTGCATGTGATGTACATAAGGAATCAAGTCTTGTCACAACCAGATAAGGGCTGAAAATTAGTATAGCAACCCTTAGTTTGCCACACTTCTTTGAGACAATTCTAATAGAGTTGTTTGTGTTCGGGAACCTTACGTTAATAGAGCTCAGATAGTATCTGAGCTCTATTAACGTAAGGTTCCCGAACACAAACAATGTCAATCCTTTTACGTTCAGAAACTAATCTTAGTTCATCTGCTACAGATCTTGCATGCTGCGCATTAATTTGGAGAACCTTGAGTTTGCTGTACATATTATTTCTATGGGTAAGAGTGCTATTGCTCATTATCATAAAGCGCAGAGTACATTCTTTCCTTAGTAACTTTCAGTGCACATATGTATTCAGGACACTTCTTATCTCTAACCCACAGGTTCCCAACTTGTGTTCCATGGAACCCTAGGGTTCCGCCGATAACATTTGAGGTTCCGCAATAAAATTAGTTTTTGAGCTCTAATTAATAGTTTAAAATATGTATGAAAAATTTATTTAAATAAAGTTTCAAATATTATTAATTTTCCACAGGGAGAGGGGACTTGCACACAGATTCTGCATGGCTTGCATTTGTGAAAAATAAAATCCGGTTAGTCTAATGGTGGATGAATGAATTGAATACTTGCATTCGATTCTCTCACCACTAGTTGAGTCATATTCCCTAACGAAATCATCTGTAGTGAGGTGGAGTGGAGCGGTACAAGCGGGCGTATTAATCATAGATCGGTGGTGTTTTTTGCTGCTATCATTTTGTGATGTCTTATGTACTTTTTATATAAAAATAAAGTGGGCATCATATTAATTTATAATATTACAATTGTGTATACCCCAAATTAAAATATCATGGATCGTTGTTTGAGAGAAGGAGTTTTAAAGCAGTTCACATGTTTCTAGTGAAAAGGAGACTAATAAAGCGGATACTGATGAAAATACCGATCAAGGCACTAGCATTACTTGTGTAGCAGATGAATCAAGGAAAAGGGAAGTGTTGTTTGCAATATTAAAACATCGCTAAGTCATGCAAAACATAAATACGACTCGAGTTATTTATTACTCGGATTCATGACCACAGGAAATCCCGAGGCCCTTATGTGTATTATGCAATAAGATCCTATCAAATAGTTTGTTAGCACCACCTAAATTGTGCCATAATTTTGAAATGAACCATTCAGAATATAAAAATAAAGATGTCAAATTTTTTGAAAGAAAACTTTTCTCACTTGATAAAACTAAACATTTTATGTCGAAAATGTTGCCGGATAACAAAAGGGCAACAATGGCTTCCTACAAAGTAAGCTACCATATAGCACTCGCAGGTGAAGCGCATACAATTTCTGAAACTCTCATAAAACCATCCATCAAAGATATCGTTCAATGTATGTTTGATGAGAAATTCTGTACAAACAAATTGATAAAATTTCTTTCTCAAATAATACAGTTTCATGCAGAATTCATGATACAGCTGAGGATATTGAGCAGGAACTTATTTTAAGACTTCAGTCATGTGATGAGTACTCTTTACAATTGTATGAGACAACGGACATTGCAAACATCTGAATTTTATTAGTTTTTGTTTGTTATTACTCCAATAATTCTGTTGAAGAAGACATGTTACTCTGTGAAAATTTACAAACCAATACAACAGGAGAAATGATATTTAAATGTATCGACGATTTTATGAAGACTTGTGGAATAAGTTGGGAGAAATGTGTCGATGTATGTAGCGATGGTGCGAAATCAATGATAGCTCCTGTTAAAGGGGCAGTAACACGAATTAAAAATGTTGCTAAAACATGTACGAGTAGTCACTGTGTTCTTCATAGACACCATTGGTTGCTCGAAATATCCCTTCATCTTTAAAATGTATTTTAGATGAAGCAGTGAAAATTATTAACTTTGTGAAAACACGACCGTTAAAAACAAGGTTATTCCAAATTATATGTGAAGATATGGGCAGCCAATGTTCATCTCTGCTTGTACATACTGAAATAGATGGCTGTCACGTGGCAGAGTTCTTGTCAGATTGTTTGAATTACGAGAAGAGCTCGCTATATTCTTACACAATGATAAATTTCTATTAGAAGATCGCCTTAGAAACATTTTGTGGTTGAGTCAAATTGCTTATCCGGCAGATTTCACAAAATTGAATGATGATGCTCTAACAAAATGAGAAGTAGACCTATTTTTTGCACTCCAATTGGAACATTACTGAAGTTTGTTTTTGTTTTTACAGAATTTAAAATTATAACCTGTCGCACCCCACTGACTGCAAGCTGGCCTATCACTTCTACATGTCTTAGAGGTGTGCCTGTACTTCTGACAATTATAACAAATAGTAACCAAACGAAATTCTTTATACTTGTAGGACATCAATCCAATAAAGATACTTGTTTGGTTATCAAGAAACATTTTAACCCTACAGGATATTTCCAAGTTTTAGTTAATTTCATTTTTGTTTTTGTTTTCATTAGAAAAACATTTTCTCCTCATCACTGACCTCATCTCTGCATAGACCCATATGTATTAGGTTTCTTTCATAAAACTCATTAAGTAGATCTTCTTTATTTATGTGCTTAATTACATCATATAATATTATTTTTAAACCAGGTTTCTTATGCTTACTGATATTCAATCTCAGTTTCTTTATGAAGTCATTTGTCCTAATATCCTCAAGTTCCTTGTTAGACTCAGTCTCAGTCGCAATACCCTTGTCAGGTAGTCTTTGCATTCTCCTAATTTGTTCCCTTTTAAGCAAATTTTCCATGATTTTAAAGACTGCCTTTTCTACATTCATGCTAGACTTCAAAGTTTAGAATCATGCTTAAGCCTCATCAGAAGTACATTATTAGAACTAACATTATTTCTAAGCCCATTATTATGCTTTGCATAGCTGTCATAGTTATGTTATCCTTGGTTTTCGTATAAATGTGCTAAGGCTGTTCAACAGAAGAGTGTTGCATATCGTAATTGGCTTGTCTCCAAATCTTCAGTTTCATTTTCTGCCTACTCCAAAGGTTGCAGCAATCAATTGTAATCAGTCCAAACTAGATTTTCAACAGGCTAAGAGTAGAAAACTTCATTCTTGTCTAAATCCCGTCCTTTATCTAAACCCTGATTTTCCAATAAATGTGCTAAGGCTGTTCAAGAGAAGAATGTTGCATATCATAATTGGCTTTCTCCAAATCTTCAATTTCATTTACTGCCTAAACCAACGCTCGCAACAAAGCACTTATTAATTGGTACAAACTAGATTTCGAACAGGCTAAGAGTAGAAAACTTGCTTCTTTTCCAAATGGTAGCCGAGCGTTTTGGTCTCTTGCCAAAGCTATTGGCCGCAACTTTTACCCTTCTCCGTTCCCAACTCTGTCAAAAAGCTAAAGCTGACTTGCTAGCAGCCTATTTTTCTTACAACTCATGCATTAATGATCTTGGTAAACCACCTCCCACCATTCTCAGTATGCTCCATTCAGTGCCTTGTGTGATGGATATCATTAGCATTAGCATTAGTAGCATTAGCATTAGTAGAGGCATATGATGCAAGAAAGCAAGCTTATTCAGCATCAGCCAAAAAAAAAAAAAAAAAAACCCTCTCCCATTTCACCCCTCCGTTCGTTCGAAATACCTGTCCAGTTGAGCTTTAAATTTGTTTAGGCTATCAACTTCAACAACAAGTGATGGAAGTCGGTTCCACCAACCAACCACCCGCTGGCCAAAGGCAAATTTCCGCACATCTATCCGACATCCGTCCTTCCTCAATTTGAATTTATGCCCTCTGAGGTGATTATTCTGAGAAAGATGAAGAATCCCATTGGCATTGAGCATGCTCAAACCATTCAAAGCCTTATACACCTCTATCAGATCACCTCGCCGGTGCCTAGTCTCCAGACTCTGTAATTTGCAAAACTTAAGCCTTTCTTCGTAAGAGCAACCCTTTGTTCCATTTACTAATCTTGTTGCCCTTCTCTGTACCCGTTCCAGCAGCTCTACATCCTTCTTGAAATGAGGCCTCCAGACCTGTATACAGTACTCAAGATGTGGCCTAACCATTGCCTTATACAAGGGAATAATCACCTCCTTATCCCTGCTAGAAAAATTCCTGTATATCATTGACAAGACACCATGAGCTACTCTTGCAGCTCGTCTGCACTGCTCAGAGAACTTCATATCTGCCTGCACAATTACCCCCAGGTCCTTTTCATTCTCCACCACTGTCAGTGTAGTACCGCAGAGTTGATACATTGCTCTGGGGTTACTGTTACCCATATGTAGTACTTTACATTTGTCAATGTTAAACTTCATTTGCCACCTCTCAGCCCATCTGTTCAACCTTTCCAGATCCTGTTGCAGCAGCATAGCATCAGTAGTGTCCTTAACGACCCTGCCAACCTTTGTATCATCTGCAAACTTAGACATTAAACTTGATATCCCATCATCAATATCATTCATAAACACCGAAAACAACAATGGACCCAACACTGAACCTTGAGGAACTCCACTAATAACATTAGTCCACGATGAGCAGTGTCCATTGATTACCACTCTCTGTCTTCTGCCACTCAACCATCCCCTTATCCATAGCAGCAATTTGCCTCCAATGCCACACTGCTCCAATTTGTGCAGCAGTCTTCCATGTGCAACAGTATCAAAAGCCTTTCTAAGATCCAAATATATAATATCAAAGTTATTCCCTGCATCCAGTTCTTTTGTGACTACATCATAGTATCCAATCAAATTGGTCAGGCAAGACCTGCCCTTAACAAAACCATGCTGCGTCTGAGCTATAACTGAATTCTTGTCTAGATGATCCTGCAGTGCTTCTTTAACCAGTGCCTCCATTAATTTACCTGGAACAGAAGTTAAACTAACAGGTCTATAATTACTTGTGTCAGCCTTTGATCCTCCTTTGTGAATTGGGGTTACATTTGCACATCTCCAGTCTATGGGTACCTCCCCTGAGTCCAAAGAAGCTCTCATAATTATGGCTAGGGGTTTGCATACTTCCTTTGCTGCCTCCTTTAATATAACTGGATAGATCCCATCCACCCCAGGTGCCTTTTTTATGTTTATCCTCAACAATCTCTCCTCCACTTTCCTCTCAGTTATTACAAAATCATCCAGCTCACTGCCAATGTTTACTTTACCTACATCATTCTCCTTCCTGAATAACTCCTCATGCGTGAATGTAGATGCAAAATACTCGTTTAGATTGTTAGCCACCTGAGCAGGATCCTCAACTGTTGAACCATCAATATCCAGTGGACCAATCTGATTCATCCCTTTCCTTCTCGAGTTCAAGTATGTAAAGAACTCCTTTCTGTTTTTCTTTGCATCCTTTGCCAAGGATTTTTCGTGGTCTGCCTTTGCCTGCCTAATCTCCTTTGTGACTTGGTTACAGACCAACTTATATCTATCATAGGCTTCCATGTCACCCATTAATTTGTATGTATCCCATGCATTTTTCTTCTCTGCCACATGTCTCATTAGTCCATCTGACAACCATTTAGGCCTAAACCTTGAACAATATTTCTTAGTTGGTATGTAAAGCCTGGTAGCCACCAAGATTAGTTCCTTGAATGCTTCCCATTTTGAGTTTGCTGTTGGTAACATCATCAGTTGGTCCCACTGTATAGAATTTAAATACTGTCTCAGACCATCATAGTCGCCTTTACGAAAACAAAAACCCTTCCCTTTACCTCTGATGGTAGTTACCTCCTTGAGTAAATCCCACTTCAACACACTGTGATCACTGCCACCTAGTGGTTCATTTATCTGCAGGTTCTTAATACATGAAGAATCACTACTGATAATCAGATCAAGAGTATTGCTCCCTCTTGTTGCCTCACGAACATGCTGATGTAGAAAACAATCATCCAATAAATCCACAAAGGCCTTGCTAGTGTGCGAGTGACCAACCCACAAATTCCAGTCAATATCTGGGAAATTAAAATCCCCCATTATAAGACTCTCTGATTTACTGGCCCACTCTATTTCCCTGTACAATATATTATTATACTCATCAGAGTCATTAGGCCTATAGCACACTCCTACTCTCAATTTTGATTTCCCTATGCTTATGTCACACCAAACTGACTCGACACTGCCCTGTCCATCGATGTCAACTGGCTTCACTTCCTTTGACTTTATGTGTTTCTTAATTAATAGCATAACCCCTCCTCCCCTCCTGTCCTGTCTATCCTTTCTATATACATTGTATTCCCCAAATTCCAGTTCCGCATTACTTATATCTGTGTGACACCACGTCTCTGATATCCCAACAATATCTGCCTTTGATGTTTTGAGCAATACCTCAAATTCATCAAATTTATTTACCAAACTCCTAGCATTGGTGTACACGCAGGTATACCTGGCAGAGGTGGAATCACTTCCACCTCTGCCAGTGGCTACTGTTAATCTATTAGTCCTTATATCAGAAGGGTTTTGACAAATCTTGATGCTAAGAAAGCTCTAGGTCTTGATGGTATTTCTCCACTTGATCTCAAAACATGTGCTAAGCTTACTCCTGTTTTGTGGTGCTTTTTTTTCACTTTCTTATTCCACAGGTGTTTTCCCTTCTGGTTGGAAATTTGCTCATATCCAGCCATTTCCTAAACTTGCTTTTACTCTTTCTAAACTAATGGAGAAATCAGTTAACTGTCCAACTCTTAAACTATCTAGAAACCTTCCACCTGATCAGTGATGGTCATTATAGATTCTGTCAGTGTCGATCTATGGTCAAATGCAGTGGGAAAGTTTAGGGAAACTCAAACAGGAGATATGCTTGACATTTCAAAGGCTTTTGATCATGTTCGTCATGAAGGTCTTCTAAATAACCTTCCTTCTTATCGTTTGCCAACTGATTTTTGTAAGTTTTCTCTCTGACCATTCACTGCAGGTGATGGTAGATATCTCTCTGTCTTCTAACTTCTCCATTTCATGCAGTTGTTCCCAGTGTTCACTTCTTTCTCTCACTCTTTTCCTCTTGTATATTAATTGACCTTCAATTGACTGGAAATCCTATCCATAGTTTTGCTTATTATAGCACATTGCATTTCACCTACCATTGCATTCCAGTTTGAGAAACCTTTCCCTGCACAAACAGCTCAACTTATTGAATATCCACTACCTTATATGCTGATCGCTACGTAATCCTCCAGTGGGGCAAAGATAACTTAGTTGATTTCAATCTTTCTAAAACTCAGTCCTATCCTACATCTTGCAAAAAGGATTCTTCAGCTTCTGTGGTTATCTTTGATTACACCCTGATTTCTAGACTAGTTCAAATCTCTCTTGGCATAAGCACATCACAAATATTGCTTCCTCTGCATCTAAAAAAGTGGGTTTTCTCTTTTACTTTCAGTGTTCCTTTTTCCAAACAGCTGTTCATTCTTTACAAATCGCAAATTTGCCTTCCATTTTATAATTTTCCTACATCTCGGGTGGTTCTCCTAAAACCTCTGTCACGCTTCTCGATTCCTTTCAAAAGAGGACAGTTAGAATTTACAGAACAGTACCCATGGAAGTATCTTTAGAAAAGGCTTGGATCAGGAACAGAGCATCTATGAAACAGACAATAGAAAGACTTTTTTAGAGATGTTCTGTTTCTGCTGCATGCCTTTTTATAGATACCCCCGTGGATACCATTCTTCTGAATTGGCTTCTATAATTCCCGTTTTCTTTTCCAAAACAGCCTAAACACATGCCACAACTAGTCAGCATCCTTTTACTGTCCACCTTCAAGCTAACAGAATCAACTTTTCTTCTTTCTCATTTATTCCTTCAACTTCCATTTTCTGGAATAACCTCCCTTCATATGTATTTCTTGAAAATTACAGTCTACAGAAATTCAAGTCTAATATCAACAAGTATCTTTCACCCCATGCATGGTACAAAATACTATAGGTTCTAATACCTCTTGTGATTTTTGTTTAAAAAAAAAAATGACATACATTACTGAGAAAATTCTTTACACAGCAACAACTGCAATTCCACAAACATTGAAACTACTACATGTCACAAAAAAATTTTGGTATAGTGAGTAATGTGCAACAGCAAGAAGGGAACAAAATAAGGCATGAACAAATTTCACATATATCCCACTATATATAACCTTTTTAAAAAAGCTAGAGCAAGAGCATGATATGTCCAACACCGGAGCAGAAAAATTTCCACACCATCTAGAACAAGATACAAAAAATTATTGGAATATCAGAACTATCCATCCCCAGTAATACAATGGGGAGGAAATAATATTACAGAACTCAATGAAACAGGCAATGCTTTAAGGAAGATATTTGTAAAAGCACTGCAGAAAACTCTTATCCTCTGAATTTCTTAATGCATAAAATAAATGTGGAAAAGCACAAGCTTAACTTCACCTCCAAAACTCATAACGAGACCTTTACAATGCATGAACTGTAATACAGAACAATACAGAACAAAACCAACTGCGGTAGGACAAGATAAAATTCATTATGATACAATAAAGCAGCTAGGAGAATAGTCACTTCACTAACTACCTTCCTTTTCAACAGTAGGATCTATAACAGAAAATGCATTCCCAGATAATGGTACCATGGCATCCCTCAGATTCTAGAAACTATAACCCTAAAGCTTTAACTAACCTGCCTTTTAGAAAATACTTTTTGTATGCTATAAGCATTACAGAATAAGAAGTTTTTCCAGTTCTTTCTCAAATTCAATACATTATAACAAAACTTCTGGAAAACAGCAGAGATACAGAGATATCCGTTTGTGCTGGATACTCGGACATGCTGGGATTGCGAGTAATGTTTGGCCAACATTGCAAAAAAATCACCTGCGCTCATCCTATTGTTGATAACTCTTTAATTCCATGTACTAACTACAAGCCAATAATTCAATGCTGCTGCCTGAGACAATGGCAAATGAACTGGCAAGAGCAATCTGAGAACAAATTGTTTCAGATAAAACCAAAAATAGACTCATGGACTACAAACTTGAGATAACAAAGATGCGATGGGTTAGTCGTAGCCAGGCTCTATAAATATGACATTCATATGTTACTCATGCTTATTTATTCTGAGCAGTGGATCTACATCAATGCTAAAACCGTGATTCTATTCAAACTATCAAACATATTCAGTTAGAGTGCCAACATTTTTAGTGAGAAGGTCAGTAAGCTTTTAGAAACCTCTATATAACATATGAACATATCACCCTTAAAGGAGCTCTTAGGACAGAGACAATATATGAGATGGTTTTGATTTCCTGTGAATGAGAATCCTCTATCAATATTTAAGGCATAAAGCACACAAAACTATAAAATAATCTATTCAAGGAATCTAAATCTGACACTGGGATACTGCTGCATTATGGCTTCAACTGCCCATGTGCCATAAAACCCCAAACCAACCAAATATTTGAAGTAAAGCTCATTGGTCTATAGTTTCCCATCATATTTTATGCACCTCGTTTGTGAGTAGATAAGATATTAGCATTTCTCCAGTCCATGGGGATCATCCTGGAGTTTAATTATTATCAGATTAACATCTGTGTAAGGCGTCGCCGTCATCTTGTGGATGGCCCTGTTCTCTTTGGTTACGTGGCACGTCTTGGTTGGGTTGGTTCTCTTGCTCGATTCAAGGCGCCATCTTGTTTCCTCTCGTTTCTGTGGGGCGACGCCCTTTTTCTGTCTAGTCACTCAACTCATCTTTTAGGACAAAATCCCCGCCCTCGGTCTCCAGAAATTATATAACCCCTGTGACTGCAGCAAAGGATTAGCGCTGTGTTAAAGGATCGGACAATCGCAATGCGTCGACCCGATCCCCCGCAATAACTTATTTTAGTTGGTTCTTACCTGTGCTGGTGTGATTGGATATGGGCAGAGAGGATGAGACTTAGTAAAACACATAACAATATTTATTAACACAAAACAAAACTAAATATACAACACTTGCACTCTACTTAAGTGATCAGTTTAAATAGTGGCATTCAGGCATTAATTACATTTCATAATGTCAATGTGTGAATCAGGTATTAAGCTAGTACATTCTGCTCTTCATAGAAATTCTGTAATTTGTCTTGCAACATTAACTCTTCACAATTCTTACCTTTTGTAGTGTACTAGATTATTCTAGGTTAACCGTCCAGAATGCTTATAGACCTTTTTGGTACTCCTCATATTCTGAGGCTAAACGCGAGTGGGTGTGTTTAATTCTCCTGGCTGCTAGTTATCTTTTGGTGCATCCTCCATCATCATTCGGAACTCAGCACTTGATCACGCTCGATTATATTGCGCTTTTCTTATGGACATCAGGATGGGGGTTTTCGTGTCTATGGGAGCATTCTAGTCGTTTAACCTACAGTGTATTAACATGTAATTCATTTGTGGTTAGGAAAGAAGCATTGAGCAGGTTATCATTTTAGTTTCGGTTTCGGATTGTTACATTCACACGAATAATATAATTGCTTACCAGTTAATTTGCTCGCTCCTAGAATTCAGTGATGCGACCTCCTTCTCTTCAGCGAAATCTGGGCGGGGTCCTCTACTGGTTTTCGGGTGACTTTTCTGGTGGCCGCTCTGCTTCTTCTCAGCCTTTGTCTCGCTGCTCTGGCGATCTTTCGACTAGATGTTCGTCTGCGAAGAGCCAACTCCCCTCTCCTCTGTGTCCTCTCTCCGTCCGAGTCTGTCTCCTTCTCTGTCGTAACCGTCGTCCTCGTCCTCGTCGTCCCTTGTCTGATTCAGCCCTCCTGTATATATCTCGGACTTGGGCGCTACTTTCCCTCTTTAACTTTTTTCTTTGTTGATTACTCAACAATGAGGAATTCTTCGCTCCCTCCCAATGACAGTGGGGAAAGTCGTAAATATGACAGAGTCCTGTTCTTTTAGTTGTCCAAGTCTGCGTCACAGGCAGGTGTGAGCCTGGTTTCGCTATCAACCTAAACCTTCCATTTTGTTTATTATCGTTAGCGCGGGGCCGAAGTTCTCGCTGACTCTTTCTACCCCCGTTAGGATCCCCTGTTCAAAGCGAAAGTAAATTTGTGTTAGTCATGGGCTCTTGCCTTCTCATAGGCTCGCTCACATCTTCTCTTCAATACTTTCGGTTTGGCTTTTCCTAACTTGAATATTACGAATTCTAATTGAAAACTGTTTTTCGATAATTTCGCCCTAATATCCTGAATATCGGTTTTATTTATTGAACAAAGAATTAGATTTACCTGATCGTCGTGAGCTGAGAATTTATCAGGCTCACATCTGCAATGAGAGGATGCATTCACATGCAAATCTTTTTTAGTACAGCATGATATATACTGTCCATTCCTGGATCCTTACCTTCACTCATCCCCTCGACGTGGGCACCTGTACGTGGTGAGGGGACCTTCCAGTGATGCTGCTGGGCTTCCAGATTAGCATCACTGGGATCTAACGCCCATACCTTGGTTCCAGGGTTACATCTTTGGAATCCGGCGTGTGCAGCCGTGCGTCGCGACCCGTGGAATTCGGAAAGGGGGATCCTGGTGGTTGAGGGGCCCAGCCTTAATACATCACTTTGGCCCCTGCTTCGACAAGATGGGTGGTCCCGGACCGGTCCGACTGGGATCAATCAGCTGGTGGTGCTTACTGCTAGGGTCAACTGTGTTCCAATAAGTCTCCCTCCCTTTGATCCTGGGACGGGATCAAGGCTTATTGGAAACGTGGGTATGGTGCTCCTAAGCTAACTTGGCGTCCCATTCGTGTACGCAGTACCTGCTAGTTCACGAGTGGGCGTCCCCTCTTAGGTCTCCGTGGTGGGTGAGGTACTTAGGACATCAGAAATTTTTATTTTACTCATATGAGTAATTTAAATCCAATTTCTTCTTGGGCCCCAACAAGGCCCCTACCTAATCGATCAGATGAGAATGACACCAATTCTGCTAAAAGAGCCAGAATTGAGGATAGAACACCATCTATAACACCGCTTTTCCTCATTCTCCATTCTACCGGAGAGCAGTCAATTGGGAAGATGTCACCCTTCTTCATCCAGAAAGGATTAGAAGGATTGGCAGGATCACCAAAATCTGTAAAACGGCTGCGTTCTGGCGATCTTTTAGCCGAAGCTTCAAGCACAAAGCAAGCAGAAAGAATCCTGAACGCGAGATCCATAGGGGCATACCGATCAGCGTAACACCCCACAAAACTTTGAACTCTTCTCGAGGTGTCATTTCAGAGTGAGATCTTCTTTGTCTCTGAAGAAGAAATCTACTCTGAACTAAAAGACCAAGGAGTGACGGCTGTCAAGAGAATATCAGTGCAGAAGGATGGGAATCTCGTCCCTATCCGTGTTCTCATCCTAACATTTAACACCCCATGGCCTCCAAGTTCCATCAAGGCAGGGTATTTAAACTGCCCAGTGAGGATTTATATTGAAAACCCACTGAGGTGTTTTAAATGCCAAAAATACGGCCACTCACAAACGGCTTGTTGTGGTAACCCTGCCTGTGCTCGATGTATGTGGTGCAAAAGATCACGAGAGCAAGGAATGTTCAGCTTCCAAACCGATCTGTATAAGTTGCCAAGGAGAGCACCCTGCCTACTCCAGAGCATGCTACCAGTGGAAGGATGAAAAAGAGATCCAAAAACTGAAAACAGAGCTGAATATCTCCTACCCAGAGGCTAGAAAATGCATACAACCAATAAATAACGGGATGCCTTCATTTGCCCAGAAGGTTTCTGCGAAGTGCACTATTGGTACGCAAACTGAGATGACTGTACCACCAACAGAGTCATTCACTCTGATTGCCCGCTATTTATTGAGTTCACAAAAGCCCACCAAAAAAACACAGTCAGCTGCCACTCCTATATACCCCTAGTGCTCCACCACCACTACCAAAACCAAGTGGTAAAGAGCCACCAGTAATAACAGAAACAATGGATGTCGAGGACAAGGAGGTACCGGATGAATCAGTCTTGGAACTCTTTGCAGAGGAAGAAATCGACACCGGACAGCGTCCATTCTTCCCCAAAAAAGATAAATCCAAGACTGACAAAAGTAAGCCCTCAGCACCTCGGAAGCCGCCTGATGGACCCACCAATCCAAAATAATGACCACATTCCTACAATGGAATTGTCGTGGATTCCGGAAAAATACTGATGACATCCAGGCCCTCCTGCAAAAGCATGAGCCAGTTTGCTTTTGCTTGCAGGAGACTTATCTAAAGGCAAATGATGATCCCACCATGCATAACATCAAAATTTTTCATAAGGATAGAATTGCGGATGGTCCTGCTCATGGAGGAGTGGCTATCCTTGTGGGCAACCAGACAACCAGACCCCAGTTCAGCGCTTGCTAGTTACAGCCAGCATAGAGGCTGTTGCAATTCGCCTTACAATGGGATTTTTATTAACCGTCTGCTCTATTTATTTGCTACCTGGGACTGACATCTCCCAGGAAGACCTTGATGATCTTTTAATGCAGTTGCCTCCCCCTTTCTTACTTCTCGGGGATTTTAATGGACATAACACCCTGTGGGGTAGTGCTAGCATCAATAGAAGGGGACAAGTCATAGAGCATATGCTAAATGACAATGACCTTTCCCTTCTAAATATTGGAACAAACACCTTCTTCCGCATGCCTACCCGTACGTTTTCTGCCATTGATCTCTCTATCTGCTCCCCTTCACTCACTTGGGAAGTAGTTTGTTTGTTATTTGGTTTTTAGGAGCATTAGCAACTAAGGCCATATTGCTCCGGGATATGCGGTGATCATTCCCTGACTTTTCCGCATCCTCCGTATTTGGTGGTGACGGGCTCGAACCCCGGTCTAATCAAGAAGGGTGTGCTATGCACTGCTGCCCCTTCCTTGGGAAGTGGAAGAGAACCCATACAGAAGTGATCACTTCCCTGTGATAACCTCATTACACAGTGGGAGACCATGTCTTCCTTTCGGGTTACTACGGTGGAAGACTGATCAGGCTGACTGGACTGCCTTCCAACATCAGGCAAATTTTGACCTCAGTACCGTCAGTCAAGAGCCTATCAATGATGCAGTAACGTACATCACAGAAAATATCGTCCAAGCAGCTGTGAATGCCATCCCAAAAACATCTGCCCGGTTTCCACCATTTCCCAAACCATGGTGGAATAATTCACAATGCACAACAGCAAAAAAGGTTCAAAACAAAGCGTGGGGAATATTCCGCCGATATCCTACCATGACCAACCTAATAGCCTTTAAACGCACACGAGCCAAAGCACACTACATCCGCCGTCAGAGTCAAAAGGAATCGTGGATCCATTTTACTTCATCAATTACTCAGTCCACTAGTAGTAAGTTGGTCTGGAATAAAATCTGGAAAATGAAGGGAAAATATACATCCCACACTTCTTCAATCCTAGATTATAACGGATGCACTATTGGAGATCCAACTGCAATAGCCGATTCTCTTGGGGAAACATTCTCTAACATCTCTGCAACATCTTCGTATTCACCAGAGTTCCTGGTCCTGAAACATAAAATCGAAAAACAGGCACTTAATTTTAAGTCTAAGAGCGTTTATCCCTACAACGGGTCATTCACTATACAGGAACTGAAAGGAGCTCTCATTCTTTCCAAAGCAAGTGCTGTTGGACCAGATGGCATCCATTATGAAATGATTAAGCATCTTTCACCAAAATCTATGGATCATCTGCTCCTTCTATATAACAGAATCTTTATTGAAGGGCAGTTTCCGAATTCCTGGTGCAAGGCAATCGTTCTTGCCTTTGCTAAGCCAGGAAAGGATCCAAAAGTCACTACTAATTATCGCCCTAATGCTCTGACTAGCTGTCTGTGCAAAATCCTGGAGAAAATGGTTAATTTTCGTTTAATATGGTATTTAGAATCAAATGACCTTCTCTCCAACATCCAGTGCGGCTTCCGAAGGAACCGGTCCACTCTGGACCATCTTATTAGACTGGAAACATCCATCCGGGATGCTTTCCTAAAACATGAACATTTGGTGTCTGTGTTGTCTATCTTTGACATGGAGAAAGTGTATGACACAACTTGGAGATTTGGCATCTTAAAAGATTTGCATAGCCTTGGTCTTAGAGGGCATCTCCCCATTTTTATTAAAAACTTTTTAGCCAATCGATCTTTCCAAGTTCGTGTGGGATCTCGTTCCTTTAGCCAAGAGGAGGGAGTACCACAAGGATCAGTTTTAAGTGTCACGCTTTTCGCCATCAAATTAAATTCCATCGCAGAACAACTTCCTCCAACTGTAAACAGTGCCCCTCTATGTTGATGACTTTAGCATATTTTGTCAGTCGTGTCAAATGAGGGTTATTAAAAGACAACTGCAAAAAGCCATTGATCGCCTAAATTTTTGGGCACTGTCTAATGGATTCAGGTTCTCACCGCAGAAGACTGTTTGCGTACACTTTTGTTGTAAGCATAATCTTCATCCTGAATCTGAATTAAGGCTCAGACAAAATGCCATTCCAGTAGCGACGGACACAAAATTCTTGGGACTCTTATTTGATAAAAAGCTGACCTTTCTGGATCACATCCGTCAACTCCACACAAAGTGCACAAGAGGCCTGAATATTCTGCGCTCTCTTTCCTCTACATCTTGGGGTGCGGAACGATGCACCCTACTACGCATCTACTGTGCACTTGTACGATCCAGACTAGATTACGGATCCCTGGTATACAATTCAGCCAGAGACAGTGTACTTTGATGGCTGGATCCTGTCCATCATCAGGCTCTCCATATCGCTATTGGAGATACGGAGAGTATCGCTATTATCGAACATCTCCTGTCCAGAGCTTATACGTCGAAGCAAATGAACCACCATTATCGCTTCGATGTAAGCAGTTGTCTCTAAAGTACACTTTAAAACTGAAATCCCTGCCAGACCATCCTGCGTGGCCATTCGTTTTTGAGCCACGATGGGAAAATTTGTACAACACTTGTAAGACTGCCAATCGTCCTTTTGGTATTTGTCTCCAAGAGCTACTCAAAGAACTTAAGATCAAGTAGACAAGGTTGCCCAAACACCAAAGCAACCCCTTCCACCCTGGCATGCTCATGTGACTTGTCCCTTAGAAATTGGGGAAAGTCGGACACTCCATCATCTGTCTACCTGCAGCTTTATTCAGCACACCAAGCTGTACATTCTGACTTCGCGCCAATTTACACAGACGGCTCGAAGTTGGAATCGTATGTGGGATCTGCTGCTGTCTTTACAGACACGGAGCAGATTCTCTCTGAATGCAGCATATTTACTGCAGAGCTGCACACTACAGAGTTAGCCTTGGATCACATTAGTAAATGCCAATACCAACGGTTCATTTTATATTCCGATTCTCTCAGCGTGTTACAGGCTTTAATAACTGTGAGATATAATTCTCATCCAGTTCTGTCTTGCATTCAGCAGAAGATTCACTTTCTCCACGAACGTGAATATGATATCCGCTTCTGCTGGATTCCCAGCCACATTGGGATTAGGGGAAATGATTTGGCTGAATCATTGCAGCCAAATCAGCAATTCCCAATAATAATCGCTGCCTGTCAGTCCCTTATAGAGACTACAGGCAAATAATACACCAAAAGATATACTCCCAATGGCAAGATTCATGGAATAGACAGACTACAAATAAATTATATCGTATAAAGCCTGTAATTGAACCGTAGCAGTCTAGTCTGCGCAGGAATTGTAAGGATGAAGTTGTTTTTGCTGAGGGCTGATGATCTTCCTATGTGTGAGTCCTGTGACACAATTTTATCAATCAGACACATTTTAATTGACTGTCCAGTTTTTAGCAATATACGTTTTACCGCTTTTAATCATCTGACTGAGCCGTATACACTCAGTCAGATTTTATCCAACAATGACAATGTGTCTGCTGTTTTTAGCTATTTTAAATCAATAAAGGTTTTTACTTGTATTTAAAATTGACATGTTATTGTTATGTCTTTATTGATTTATCTTTTCTACATTTTATTCCTTTGTTATTTTAAATCTTGACATGGTGACCTAAGTAATTAGGTCAGTGAATGTTTAAATTTTTATATATCACCTGGTTTTGGTGCATTATAGCCTTAGTTGCTAATGCACCAATAAAACCCAACAACCAACCAACCTTCACTCATCTTCAGTAATTTTTCCCATGGACCGTTCTCCGAGATTGATGTATCACTTAATTTACAGCAGTCTGGCTCCTTTTTCAAATGTCATGGCTGTTGTGAAATACCTATTAAGCTTGTTTTAACCAGAAGCTGCTGAGCTTTTCATGACTTTATACGTTTTGGGACTCTCTTTACTACTGATTTTTCATACTCAACTTTCACCTGTCTTATCTCATTAATAGTTTTGTTTATATGTTTGGATCCTTGATGAAGTTAGGTAGTTTAGAGCCCTTCTACTTTCTCTGACATGTTGGAATAAATGACAATCATATAGATGGCTCTAAAATCTGTTTCCCCGTAGTGTATTTCCAGTCTATAAGAAGCAGGATGAAATTGCCCATAATGAGGCAATCACATTTGACTGCTCAATCAAGTTGCCTATATATTTTTCTGCCATACTCCTTACAAATGATTGTAAGGAGTATGAAACTGTAACATACCCAGATAACTGGCAACTTCTTCAACATCAGCCTCCTCAAATTCATTACTCCCTTCCTCAAAGATCCACTGTAACTAACCTCCTAGCCACTACCAGCTCTATACTCTGCAATTGAATTTCAAACACTGTTTGCAGTCGCCTATGTAGACCTCGAAACAGTTTTTGACTCGATAAACATTCCCAATTCTGAAGTTACTTTCAGACCATTATCAGATTGAGGGAGACATGCTGCAGTCCCTCACATCAAAACAGAATAATCCTGCTTACTGTCCACTAGCAAAAATGCGAGCAGTGTATCTCTTCAGTTTGGTGTTCCACAGGGCAGTGTCTTACCTTGGCTCTTGTTTGCAGTGCTTATCTCCCCACCTGTTGAGTGCAAGCATGATACTTTATGTTATGCTGATGATATGAAGCTCCTCACACTGATTGCTCTACACGATGATCTTTTTGTGATAATTGTATCAATTAATAACAAGTGGGAATTTGCAAACTACTTCGACCAGTTTGGACTAAAAATAAACCCAGATAAGTCTGAATTTATGATATTCTTCTTAAAGAAAATGTCTTCCTATATATACAGCCAACACTGTGTAATGCTCCTATTTCCATCATTAATAAGCATACTGATCTCAGAGTTGTTTTGACCCTAAGTTCTGCTTCAGTAATCACATGAACCAGGCAACTCGACTATGATAGAGGGCCAAACAGCATTTACAATATATTTATGATGTCACAACTACCAGAAACTATATAAAAACCATGGTATATTCTCCTCTTTTATACGTTGCAGAGGTGTAGACATCTGTTTCCCCGAGCACAATTCAGCCACTTTTCACTGTTTAGTTTTGTCCCTTAAAATGGGCTATTCATAAACAAACCTCCTCCACAGTTAAGTATAATTGCAATGGCCAGATTTTGGTTCTGCCATTCTGGGACTTGTGCTCTTGAAGAGTCCGTCAGCCATCTCAGAGCAACTCCAACTCTGGTCCCCACCTCTCAACTGCCTCTACTTGTCTGATAGGTTACTGCCTTTTCAAATGCTCTCACATGCCAAGTCACTGTATGCTGATTAATAAGTTTACTTTTTACTGGGAACACAGACACCTCATCCTTCAGTTATATATCTCGGTCCCAGATTCTTCTCCTCGGAGCTCATCGTAATCCCATTTCAAGCCAATAATACTATCTGAAATGAAGGAGTCTTACTAACTTATTCACTATTAGAATGAGTAATGTTTAACTTTGTACTCTGCTTCAGTACAATTTCCTTGTTCCGTGATGACTCCCAGCAGCCCTTGAAATCCGCAGCAGGCTTTCCAGGCTGCTGCTCATTCCAGCAGAAACGGTGCAAGAATCAGTTTCACCTCTGCATGTGGCTGCCATTAATCTATTAGTCTGTGGATCCCCCCCCAAGCTAGCAGTTATCTGACCCACCTAACACTGCCTCTATAGCATCAGCAAATGTTCTCACACCCTTTCTAAGTGTCCTTGAGGTGGTCACAGACATTCTCTCAGGTATGCCAGACAAGCTATGCTTGCTACCTGGAAATCTAAAATGGTGATGGAATTGATATTTGGGTTACACACAAGTCAAGTGGACCCAAATTTGGCGAAGTCCAGATGGTCTGTGACAGCCAAATTCTCTGCTTCCACCTTCACAATGGTGGGATTGGTAGTAATCCTGGGTATAACCCCCATGCGCAAGCACACTGCAGGTGACCACCCAGGTGTGAACCAATGTAAGCACAGGTCGAGGTGTGCCACCTACACCACACGGAGGAATGCCGCTCTTCTGTGTTACCTGGCAATACCACGTGGTAGATGACGCTCATCAACCAGTGCAATACCACCACTTATTAGAGGCACACCAGACCGAACTTATTGGTAACTCTCTAGGAGGCTTCTGGATCAGCTAGTGTATAATCTTGCTATCCCTACTGTGCCAGATAGTGACTGGAGGAAGTCCAAGTAGTGTGTATGCGGGGAGCATTGCCGAGGCCACATTATGTCAAGGATCTGGGTATACTCTTACCATGCATATACAATATCCAAAAATATCATTACTTCCTACAGCATGCCCCCCCCCACACACACTTTTTCTTACTTTTGAATATGCCATGAATTGTCAAACTAATAGAGCTAGCTTATCTGTGAAAAGATCTAAACCTCCCAAACACATTCCAGTTCCTTTAACAAATATATGTGGTCTCAGTTCTAATCTCAACTATGTCCATTTCAACTTAGTCTACCAAGCCCCATGTACTTTTTCTGACGGAATCTCAGTTATCAGTTGATTCAACTACTGCTCATCTCAGTTGACCAAATTATTTGCTGCATGATTCCTTCCACCTCAAAGGTGTTACTTGTGCATATGTCCGCTCCGATATTCCCTGTCAGAGACATAGTAATTTAGAATCTCCTCTTTTCGATCTTCTCTGGCTTAAAATCTCTCCACCTCATTCTGTCAAATTCATCTGTTTTCTCTATCGTTCTCCCAACTACACTAATCACTTGGAGCTCTTTGACTTCCTCTCTTTGCAACTTGACTTTCTCCAATCCAACTTTCCTAACAGTGAGGTAATTTTCCTTGGTGATTTTAATGTTCATAACTCCAGCTGGCTTCCAATCTCTAGTCACACAGACCCACCTGGTCGAGATGTGGGGCTTTTGCAATTACTAATGGCCTTGCACAGATTGTTCATTTACCAACCAGAATACCGGACAATCCTAATCATACAGCCAGCACGCTTGATCTTTTTCACACAAACAACTCTTCTAAGTACACAGTCAAAATGAGTGGCTGTTTAGGCACCTCAGATCACAACTTGGTGATTTTCTCTTCTCCAATGGAGCCTTTATCTCATGGCTATTCTCAACCTTGTGTTGATTGGCATTACAAGAATGCAAAATGGGATGACCTGTGAGATTTCTTTTCTTCTTTTCCTTGGTCGGATTACTGTTTCAAAACTTTTGATGTCAACGTTTGCTGAAGTCATGTCAGTGAAAGTATTTTTGTAGGAGTGGAATCCTTTATTCCATACTCCACATTAAAATCTTGTCATTAATCTAAACCTTGGTTTTCCAATAAATGTGCTAAGGCTGTTCGAGAAAAGAATGTTGCATATCGTAATTGGCTTGTTTCCAATTCTTCAGTTTTATTTTCTGCCTACACCAACGCTCGCAACAATTGTAAAGCAGTTATTAATCATTCCAAACTAGATTTTGAACAGGCTAAGAGTAGAAAACTTGCTTCTTGCTCTAATGGTAGCCGAGCATTCTGGTCTCTTGCCAAATCTATTGGCCGCAACTTTTGTCCATCTCTGCTCCAAAATCTGTCAAAACCATATGGTTCTATTGTCAGTTCAGCCAAGAATAAAGCTGACCTGCTAACATCCCATTTTTCTTCTAATTCATGTATTAATGATTTTGGTAAAACACCTCCCAACGTTCCTGCTGTAGTCTTCCATCAAAATGATGTCAGAAGGATTTTGACGAATCTTGATGCTTAGAAAGCTCCAAATACTGATGGTATTTCTCCACTTGTTCTCAAAACCTGTGCTCCTGAACTCACTTTGGTTCTTTGATGCCTTTTTTCACTTGCTTATTCACCACCAAATTCAGAAGATGCGGAAAGGTCAGGGAATGACTACTGCATATCCCTGGAGCAATATGGCCTTAGTTGCTAATGCTCCTAAAAACCAAATAACAACAACAACAACCTGCAGGTATGGTATATTGCGAGAACTTTATTCCATAGGATTGCGAGGGCACTTAATTCATCGCAAATTTTCTTCACCATAGAACCTTCAGGTCCACTATCAATCAACGGTACACGACACTACACACAACAATATCCATACACTTTTAAATCTCTGGCTTTGACAATGTACTGTATCACACGACAACGTAAACTACGTGTAGATGGGGGAAACCCCAGGTGCTGTTAGACCTTAAACACACTATACTATCAATCTGTACTTTCTTGGTCCTACACTCAAGAAGGTGCTCCATGAGGATGAGTACTTAGCTCTACCCTTTTTTCACTTAGACTAAACACCATGACACAGAATATCCCCATTAGCATAGAACTAAATAAATATGCTGACGATCTTACTATATCTTGCCGTTCAGAAAATATTCATACCATTGAAAGAGGCAACTTTCCATAAATAAGTTAGAGACATGGGCACTGCAGAATGGATATTGTTTATCAGAACAAAAAACAATTGCAGTTCACTTCTGCAAAAAACGTAAGCTATACCCAGAACTAGAACTCAGATTAAAAAAACCATCTTATCCCTCTCACCAGTAATCTTTGTTTCCTAGTTTAACATTGGACACCAAACTTAACTTTGTTGCACATATCACATACCTCCGAACTGTTTGTTTAAAGAAACTTTTTATACTTAGGTCCATTTCTGCTATGACATGGAGTGCTGATAGATATGCTCTATTACATTTGTATTGTGCTCTTATCGTCTCGTTACATTATGGTGCTGCTGTATATGACTCAGCTAGAAAAAGTGCATTAATCATACTTAATACCATACACCGCAGTGCCCTTTGTACTGCTCTGGGTGTGTTTAGAACATCCCCTGTCCAGAGTCTGTATGTAGAGGCACATGAACATCCATTTCACCTTAGAAGGAAAATGCTGCTTCTAAATTATGCAGCTAAAATTCAAAACCTTCCAGCCCGTCCTGCTTGACCGTTGCTGTCCAACCTCGAATGGATAGCATTCTATAACATTAAATTGACTAAAATTTGACCCTCTAACATTAGACTAAAAGATATGCTTTACACCTGGAATATTGATTTTGATAATATACTTCAAGAGACTGATGTTCCTGATCCACCCTGGTCTGAAAATCTTCCTCACTGTGATACCCACTTTCAGCAATAGGGAAAGAATTTCCCTATTGCTGAAAATATCAAACAACTACATAAAGAACATGCCCTCAACAATACGCAGAGCTGCTAAATATATACAGATGACTCAAAAACAGGTTCTGCCATTGGTGCCACAGCTGTCTTTCCTTCTTTTACAGTCTCCATATCACTACCGGTTGAATGTGGCAGTTATACTGCAGAGTTTTTATTATTATTATTATTATTATTAGCCATATGATGCAAGGAAGCTTGAGGCTTATTATGCTGCACCGACCAAAAAATAATTTCTGAATCACCCAGAGAGAGAGAGAGAGAGAACAAGAGTCAGAAGTAGAAGAGAATCACCAAGAAAGAGAAGGATGATGATATCCAGCTCAGGACCCTGAGGAGTCTCCATAGCCAGGTGGACAGGAGCAGCAGAGCGTAGCACATGCTTCTTGATTAGACCAGGGTTCGAGCCCGTGACCACCAAATACGGAGGATGTGGAAAGGTCAGGGAATGACCACCGCATATCCCCGGAGCAATATGGCCTTAGTTGCTAATGCTCCTAAAAAAAACCAATCAGGACCCGGGGTGTGCCAAGCCCATACTCACCAGATGGGGTTATGTGCAATCAAATTAGCCTTACAGAATATTAATTCTTTCCACAATGCTAGCAGTGTAATATACACTGATTCCGTGAGTGCAGTGTCTGCATTGGACAATCAATTTTCAATATCACATCCCATCAAAAAACAAATCATTTCCTGTTTAAACCATCGACAAAGTAGGAATCATTCAGTAAAATTCTGCTGAATTCCAGTGCATTCTGGTATCATAGTTATGAGAGAGCAGATCAGGCAGCCAAAAAACCAAACAGTACAGCACCAGCAAATTACCAAGTACTATATAGAGATTATTTGAAGTATATAAAAAAGTCTGTACATTTCAGTGGTCAGAAATATGGAAGTCACAAAGGAATAACAAATTGCTCCAAATCAAAGAAGAACCAACATTATGGATTTCTAGCTTCACACAAAATAGACGGGAAGAAGTTGTACTAGCAAGACTAAGGATAGGACATACACACTTAACCCATATGTTTCTTCTCATGGGGGATGACCCACCTCGATGCAAGCATTGTACATTACCATTTGCAGTCAAGCATATACTTTTAGATTATCTTCAAACAGGCCTATGGGGCTGGGAATTTCCATACTATAATAATTAATGATAAACACCAGCCAAGAAATTAAACTGAAAATTTTTAAACTGAAAATTTACTATAAAATAAATGAAATAATATACAGTGAAATGTGATGAAAATAAAATACAATGATTAAATTATAGTTACAATATAGTTAAAATATAATTAAAAGCAGTAAAATTATCTAAAATAAACTGGGTTAAAAGCGATAAAACAATGAAAACTGGAGCTTTCGGAGACTGCCGTCTCCTTCTTCAACAGCATACTACTAGTGCTAAGACACATCCTTAAGTAGCAGGTCCATGGCACTCATGCACGTGGTCATCAGACACATGATCTACATTCTCCATGCGCGTATCGGAAATGGAAGTGGCTCGGGAGCGTGTCAAACAGAAACGGTCATCCCTTCTGAGGACAACTGCCTCAAACGGGGTGTAAACGGATCCCCCTGTCCCTATTAATAGTATTGTGACTGGATGAACCGATTCGCAAGCTTTCAAGCCACTTGCGTTCCCAAAATCCACGGGCGCGGTCAGTAATGACTGCGTCTTCAGGGGAGATCCAATGCTGCTTTTCCCAGAAATGCTCTGCCACAGCAGACCTCGCATAGTTAGCAGTCTTGATAGCGGTCATGTGTTTCCCCCACATAACACTCCTCACAATCCGGGCACTTAATCTCGTAGACCACATTGCTAGTATGGTCCTGGGCTACGGGATCTTTAACTTGGGATATCACTGTGTGCAACCTCCGACCCGGAAGTTGCACACAGCGAGTCTGGCACTCCCGCAATGCCCGTACAATGTGTTCTGAAAGGCCCGGCTAGTAAGGAATGTATGCAGTAGCCACAGGGGCAGGCGACTCCCTACGATTGGACTCAGGCCTACCTATGAATATATTTGTCCAAGACCCTCTGGGGGTATCCACATTTCCTGATGTCTGCCGTGACTCTGCAAATTTCCATTTCCTTTTCTTCAGGGGTACTACAGTGGGTCCCCACTAGGGCTTGCAAACCGGTTTTATAAAACCGGTTAAATCGGTTTTCATATTGAGTTGTCAAAACCGAAACCGAGCTTCTAAAACCGGATTCGAATATTTTTTTAGTTAGCCCTTGAATATAGTTTTTGTTACGCACATTTTCTTTTGTTTGTTCGTTTGTCTGGATCGTTCAACTGCTTTATGTTTTAAACATGTTTTTTATTTTATTTTATTTTATGTTTAGGTACGAATCTCATGGGTTGTTGTTGTTATTTTGGTTTTTAGGAGCATTAGCAACTAAGGCCATATTGCTCCGGGATATGCGGTGGTCATTCCCTGACCTTTCCGCATCCTCCGTATTTGGTGGTGACGGGCTCGAACCCCGGTCTGATCAAGAAGCGTGTGCTACGCACTGCTGCTGCTTCCCACCTAGCTACGGAGGTGCCCAGAATCTCACGGGCAAGTGGCCCAAATCTAGGAGGGGTACCTTTTTTATCTTCCCACCTGTATCATGGCATGATGCGGGTGTACTCATTTACGACTGAGTGATCAGAGCGATAGCGTAAAAGAAAATGCTCAACATTCCTCCGTTCCATCTATCTTGTTCACCAGCGAAGTTATGGAACGTGCCTTATTGATGGTTACCCACTAGAAACAGATTCGCTGAATATTGCATCAAATTTCAATCATAGAAAGTTTCTTGCTTCTTTATTCCTATTAAATTTGCGATCAAATGTTCTCCAAAAAGCAGCTTCACCAAATTTAGCTTTTATGTAATTTTGAAAATACAATAGATTTAATTGGGGACAAAAAATTGCGAGTAAATAAATTAAAAATTTCTTTCGTGAAAATTTTGAAACTTGCCTCGTTTAGACTATTCATTCATTATTTTGCTCGAAAAAGCAAAGATGAAGCACAATGTTTGAAATGTCAGAAGATAATGAAGTCGTCTGGAGGATCTACATCATCTTTGATGTTGCATTTAAAGAAAATGCATCGGATTGACATTAAACAAGATAACTGTGAACCTCCCGTAAAAATGGTAAGAACATTAGAAAACTTTATCGTTAAAAAATCTATGGAAGAAGAGATTTCAAAATTAGCCGCTTTAGATGGATTTTCTTTTAATTCAATTGCCAAGAGTGAGTTTATACAATCAAGCCTTCATTCACCTTCAGAGAAATAAATAAGATAAATTACCACCAGCCTCAGTGAATGGAATTAAAAATATGGTTCTGAATTATTATAAAAGTAAGAAAGAAGAACTCATTCAGCATTTCAATAATTCATTGGTTTTGGGTGCACGGTATTCATTGACTCTAGACGAATATACGTCTATACAAAATAAAAGGTATATGAATATAAATGTGCATTCAAAAGACAATCATTGGTCGTTAGGTCTTATTGAGATCATTGGTTCACTTGATAGCAGAAGAACTGAGCAAATTGTGAATGGACACTTGAAGGAATTTGGTTTGAACTTGGATGAGGATATTGTTGCCTGCACCACCGATGGAGCAGCGATGATGATTAAGTTTGGCAAGCAAATTACGCCTAATCATCAACAATGTATAGCCCATTGTGTACATCTGTCAGTTATAGATGTACTTTATGAAAAAGCAATCAATTATGGTGCCACAGTCTCTGAGTCTCCCAAAGACAATGAAAATAATGAAGAAAGTAGTGATGGTGAAGAAGTTGAAGAAAGACAGCAAGGCATGCTTTATCAAACCAACTTTACCGATGAGCTGATTTATTTCTTCAATCCAATGGCCAATATTGCACAAACTATTAACAAAGTCAGAAAAATTTGCAAGCTTTTTCAAAAATCGCCTACCAAAAATGACATTTTACAAAATTTTGTTAAAGCAAAATTTAATGGGAAAGAATATAAACTTATATTAGATTGCAAGACTAGATGGGATAGCACATTCTATATGATTGAGGGATTTTTGAAATTGAAAAATTGCATTCCAAATTCTCTATGTGCAGTATTGTCAACTGAAGCTGTGTCTGACGATGACTGGAAAACACTTGAATTGCTACGTGAAACTATGCGACCAGTTGTGAAATGATTTTGAAGGCTCAGAAGATACAGATTTACTTAAGCAGTCTTCAATAGAATTTCTGCTTGCTAAGCTTGATACAGCAGAAAACCCATTTGCTTTAAAGTTTCACCAAAGCCTTTTGCAGCGTTACAATGTAAGACGAAATTGCCAAACTGTGGCTTTGTTGGGCTATCTACACAACCCCAAAAAGTTTAGGAAAGAAAATTCAGGTTCAAGAACTTTTGATTTTCCAAGTAAGCAAGTTTTGAAAAAGCATGCTGAAGAGATTTATCAGAGATTATTTGCAAAACATTCCGAAGGAGCCTTAGCGTTGAATGAAGAAACTGAAAATAAACTAACTGTTCTTTTAGAAGAAAACAAAGACTCGTCTAGTTCCGATGTTGGAGATACACTCATGCGAGAGTATGATAGTGTAATAAAGAGATTAACTGAAGAGCCTTCAAAATATCCGAGTGAATTGGAAATCAGCAAAGAATTTAAACTTTTGGAGGCAACTAGCAGTAGAAGTGAAAAGCTGGAGAAAGTTTATAGAGCACTGCTGACCATTAAACCAACAAGTGTCCAATCTGAGAGAGTGTTTTCCATCACTGGTCTCTTTAACACAAAAATAAGGCCAAGTCTATCAGGAAAAATGCTTAATATACTGTGATTTTTAAAGGATCATTTTAAGAAAAAATCTGAGCAATAAATAGTAAAGTAATTTCCCCAAGCTGTTTTTTTTCACTTTATTTATTTATTATTATTATTATAGGGCTTATTATTTTTTTGTTTACTATACGAGAAGATAGTTTTTATTCAAAGGATTTGAATACAATTTGTAATTTTGTATAATCTCAAGCCGGTTACTTTTTTGGAGCATTTTAATTTTTTTATTTTTTTTACTATAAGAGGTGATAGATTTTGTTTAAAAGATTTGATTACGATTTGTACAATCCGCCCAAGATAAAATAAACACCTGTGTTATAAGCTTTTAATTATTTTCCCTAAGTCTGAGAAAATCGGTTTTAAAACCGGTTTTAATAGTAAGCTTCGGTTAAACTCGGTTTTGAAATTTCTCGGTTTTATGCAAGCCCTAGTCCCCACCCTATTCAGCAATGCCCTGGCTACACTGTTCTTATGATGATAAGCCTGTGCTGAGCTATAATGAACAAATTGGCCACGGCACATAGGCTTTCTATGGATCGTTGTTTTTAATCTAGATGCATCTCTGCTTACCAAGACATCCAGAAACGGGAGGGACCCAGCTTCTTCCACCTCCGAGGTAAATTGTATAAATGTGGAAAAGCTGTTGAGTAAACTGAGCACCTCATCTTCCTTTCCCTTTTTTAAAATAGTGAAGGTATCGTCCACATATCTCCTCCACTCGCGCATGGGGAAATCCAACTGATGAAAAACCCTAGTTTCCAGTTCCTCCATTGCCAAATTGGCCACAACGGCACTGATGGGGGAACCCATGGCCGTCAAAGTAGCAGGTGCCATGGACCTGCTACTTAAGGATGTGTCTTAGCACTAGTAGTATGCTGTTGAAGAAGGAGACGGCAGTCTCCGAAAGCTCCAGGTTTCATTGTTTTATCGCTTTTAAACCAGTTTATTTTAGATAATTTTACTGCTTTTAACTATATTTTAACTATATTGTAACTATAATTTAATCATTGTATTTTATTTTCATCACATTTCACTGTATATTATTTCATTTATTTTATAGTAAATTTTCAGTTTAATTTCTTGGCTGGTGTTTATCATTAATTATTATAGTATGGAAATTCCCAGCCCCATAGGCCTGTTTGAAGATATAGTGAATAATTATGGCCATTTGATGCTTCGACACATCCGCGAGTACCAGAAAATTAGCATAGCTGAAGCTAAACAGAAGCAACATCTGAGATTTGCTCACAGGTGCAAAACACATGAGCTGGTTCCACACGGCTTTCGGGTGAGAATGCCTTTCAATGATGACCATTTGGGGAGAGTTACTAAACTCTATCAAAGAAAAGTTCTAAGTATTTGGATTTCTAAATTACAATGATCTGAGAGGTATTAGAAGTCGTATTGGACTGATGTTGGAATACATTAATACCAATTTAACCCCAGTGCATGGTGCGTTGGTCTTGAGAGTAGTGGCAGATAAAGCAACTAGGATTGCTGAGGTTTACAAGCGCAGGCAAATCAACAAATTCAATAGATTGTTATAGGAATCCGTGGTGGTGCGTAATAGGGATACTGGCAACTTTATTCATAATCTTAGTGGCAAACAATTTACTAGAGAACAGGAGGAAGTATTGAGCCTGGGTCCAAAGTTTGCTTTAGTTCCTGCCAGACCTCCCATTGCAGAGATAGCTATGGGAGTGGAAAAAGCCATCAACAAACTACCTGTTACCCAAGCTGATGAGATACGGGTTAGGGTTGCGGCTATTTTGAGTCAGACCAGGACAGCACATTCTAATCTCAGTCATAAACATGAAAGAGCATTAAGACAACTTAGAAAAGATGAGGATATCATAATGTTACCTGCCGACAAAGGCAGATCCACAGTGGTACTGAATAAGGATGATTATTGTGCAAAAGCTCTGGATCTTTTACAGGATAGCAACATATATAAAGTTACCCTTCGAAATCCGTTAGCTGGTTTGGAGAGACAAGTCAACAACATCATACAGGGATGGCATAGGGCTGGTAAAATAACCAAAAAAGTTTATTGGTCTCTTCATGCCTCAGGTTGTCGATTACCCCGATTCTATGGCCTCCCGAAGACGCACAAGGTGGGCATTCCGTTGAGACCTATAGTATCATTTGTGGGTAGTCCCACTTATGCATTATCTGGATTTTTAGCTGGAGTCATCTCTCCTATAGTGGGATGCTCCAGTTTAGTAATCAGGTCTTTGTAAGAAGCCAATCTATAGGGGAAGACGAACTCATGATTTCGTTTGACGTGGTATCCTTGTTCACATGTATCCCCATTGAACATGGGGTGCATTGTGTAAGATCGGCCTTGGAACGGGATGATTGCTTTAGTGCTAGATCTTCACTAAGTATTGATGATATTTGTAAAGGTGTTGAATTTTGCCTTGCAAGCACTACCATAGTGTTTCAAAAAGTTATAAGCAGGTCCATGGCACGGCCATCAGTGCCATTGTGGCCAATTTGGCAATGGAGGAACTGGAAACTAGGGTTTTTCATCAGTTGGATTTCCCCATGCACGAGTGGAGGAGATATGTGGACGATACCTTCACTATTTTAAAAAAGGGAAAGGAAGATGAGGTGCTCAGTTTACTCAACAGCTTTTCCACATTTATACAATTTACCTTGGAGGTGGAAGAAGCTGGGTCCCTCCCGTTTCTGGATGTCTTGGTAAGCAGAGATGGATCTAGATTAAAAACAACGATCTATAGAAAGCCTATGTGCCGTGGCCAATTTGTTCATTATAGCTCAGCACAGGCTTATCATCATAAGAACAGTGTAGCCAGGGCATTGCTGAATAGGGTGGGGACCCACTGTAGTACCCCTGAAGAAAAGGAAATGGAAATTTGCAGAGTCACAGGAGACATCAGGAAATGTGGATACCCCCAGAGGGTCTTGGACAAATATATTCATAGGGCTGAGTCCAATCGTAGGGAGTCGCCTGCCCCTGTGGCTACTGCATACATTCCTTACTATCCGGGCCTTTCAGAACACATTGTACGGGCATTGCGGGAGTGCCAGACTTGCTGTGTGCAACTTCCGGGTCGGAGGTTGCACACAGTGATATCCCAAGTTAAAGATCCCGTAGCCCAGGACCATACTAGCAATGTGGTCTACGAGATTAAGTGCCCGGATTGTGAGGAGTGTTATGTGGGGGAAACGGGGCGACGTTTAAAGGCCTGTCTGGGGGAAACACATGACCGCTATCAAGACTGCTAACTATGCGAGGTCTGCTGTGGCAGAGCATTTCTGGGAAAAGCAGCATCGGATCTCCCCTGAAGATGCAGTCATTACTGACCGCGCCCGTGGATTTTGGGAACGCAAGTGGCTCGAAAGCTTGCGAATCGGTTCATCCAGTCACAATACTATTAATAGGGACAGGGGGATCCGTTTACACCCCGTTTGAGGCAGTTGTCCTCAGAAGGGATGACCGTTTCTGTTTGACACGCTCCCGAGCCACTTCCATTTCCGATACGCGCATGGAGAATGTAGATCATGTGTCTGATGACCACGTGCATGAGTGCCATGGACCTGCTACTTAAGGATGTGTCTTAGCACTAGTAGTATGCTGTTGAAGAAGGAGACGGCAGTCTCCGAAAGCTCCAGTTTTCATTGTTTTATCGCTTTTAACCCAGTTTATTTTAGATAATTTTACTGCTTTTAATTATATTTTAACTATATTGTAACTATAATTTAATCATTGTATTTTATTTTCATCACATTTCACTGTATATTATTTCATTTATTTTATAGTAAATTTTCAGTTTAATTTCTTGGCTGGTGTTTATCATTAATTATTATAGTACTTTTAGATTGTCCTCACTATACCCATTTCAGAAAAAGTACTTTTCACTCTCAATCACAACTGCAAGAACCATTATGGCTTACCCACATGATTGGAAATAGCACTAATCTAACTGAATTCTATACCTTTCTGAAACAAATACTTATATATGAATTCCTCTGATGCCAAAATGGAACAAATTATATTACTTTAGGATAATAATGTAGGACCTGGCAGGTGCCCTTAAACATCAATACTTACATCTAGCACACAGAAAAGAATTGCCATCAGCTAGAGAAATTTCTGTATACATGCAACAGCTAGTTCAAGAAAAGAGACTAACTTTCAGATGAATCACATCTTGTTACGTGTTATGGATACCTTTTCCATTTGAAATGATAATTACTTATATAAGTAAAGATTTAATTAATAAAAATTACAAAAATTATCAAAATATACTGTATAGGGTTAAACTTTAGGTCTGGTAAGAGTTCTATCAAGACATGCAAGCTTGATGAGTCAGCTACCAATGGGAGGCCTGCTTTCAGAATCAAATTCTCTCATACCATTCAATTTTTCCTAGTGACCTACTTTTGAAATCAAGAATAAAATTAATCCCTTAGCAATGAATATACTTATTAGAACATCTAAGAAACTTAAAATTATAAAACATAACAATTTGCTCAGTACATTATTTCTCTCTCTCTCTCTCTCTCTCTCTCTCTCTCTCTCTCTCTCTCTCTCTCTCTCTCATAACATTCATTTTCCACATGTGCATGTCATTCTTAGCTAAAGTTTAGGCCATCCCAAATAAAGTCCACAATAAATGAAACAGGATGATAACATACCAAAACTGTTTTTATTAGAAAAACTTTTAGGTAACAGTTATATGACAACAGGAATCCCACAAAATGGTAGAAAGAAATCTCTGTATTACTGACACCACTTATAGCACTGAATCTTTTTAAAACTTCCATGGCTTCAAAATTAGAAACAGATGACTGTCATTCTGCAGGTCATTCAGGATTTTGAACCCCTTGAAATATTTATTTGAGATGACGCATAATTTTTGATCTTCTTGTATAAAGAATAATCTTTGGTCTCATTTTAAAGTATATCACATAATTAATTATTTTCTTAAATTTTATTTCAGGTAGTATTGTCATTCACAAATGAGATGAGAGCACGTTTGCTACAGTTTGTCACTGGTACCTCACGAGTTCCAATGAATGGTTTCAAGGAGCTATACGGAAGCAATGGTCCCCAATTGTACACAATTGAAAAGTGGGGAATTCCAAGCAATCTGCCTCGCTCGCATACCTGGCATGTATTTTTACTATTTTATTCTTGTGTGTGTGTGTGTGTGTGTGTGTGTGTGTGTGTGTGTGTGTGTGTGTGTAATAAAAGTATGAATAGTGAAACACTGATATTTAGTAGTATAGTAAAATATGAGGACCGGTATGAAAGTAATGCCTCCTTGGTAATAGGTCTCCAGTCCTATGGACTGGAGACCTATTACCAAGTATTACCTATTACCAAGCACATCTCCAGTCCTATGGACTGGAGATGTGCAAATGTGACCCCAATTCACAAAGGAGGTTCAAAGGCTGACACAAGTAATTATAGACCTGTTAGTTTAACTTCTGTTCCAGGTAAATTAATGGAGGCACTGGTTAAAGAAGCACTGCAGGATCATCTAGACAAGAATTCAGTTATAGCTCAGACGCAGCATGGTTTTGTTAAGGGCAGGTCTTGCCTGACCAATTTGATTGGATACTATGATGTAGTCACAAAAGAACTGGATGCAGGGAATAACTTTGATATTATATATTTGGATCTTAGAAAGGCTTTTGATACTGTTGCACATGGAAGACTGCTGCACAAATTGGAGCAGTGTGGCATTGGAGGCAAATTGCTGCTATGGATAAGGGGATGGTTGAGTGGCAGAAGACAGAGAGTGGTAATCAATGGACACTGCTCAACGTGGACTAATGTTATTAGTGGAGTTCCTCAAGGTTCAGTGTTGGGTCCGTTGTTGTTTTCGGTGTTTATGAATGATATTGATGATGGGATATCAAGTTTAATGTCCAAGTTTGCAGATGATACAAAGGTTGGCAGGGTCGTTAAGGACAATACTGACGCTATGCTGCTGCAACAGGATCTGGACAGGTTGAACAGATGGGCTGAGAGGTGGCAAATGAGGTTTAACATCGACAAATGTAAAGTGCTGCATATGGGAAACAGTAACCCCAGATCAACGTATCAACTCTGCGGTACTACACTGACAGTGGTGGAGAATGAAAAGGACCTGGGGGTAATTGTGCAGGCAGATATGAAGTTCTCTGAGCAGTGCAGACGAGCTGCAAGAGTAGCTCATGGTGTCTTGTCAATGATAAAGAGGAATTTTTCTAGCAGGGATAAGGAGGTGATTATTCCCTTGTATAAGGCAATGGTAAGGCCACATCTTGAGTACTGTATACAGGTCTGGAGGCCTCATTTCAAGAAGGATGTAGAGCTGCTGGAACGGGTACAGAGAAGGGCAACAAGATTAGTAAATGGAACAAAGGGTTGCTCTTACGAAGAAAGGCTTAAGTTTTGCAAATTACAGAGTCTGGAGACTAGGCACCGGCGAGGTGATCTGATAGAGGTGTATAAGGCTTTGAATGGTTTGAGCATGCTCAATGCCAATGGGATTCTTCATCTTTCTCAGAATAATCACCTCAGAGGGCATAAATTCAAATTGAGGAAGGACGGATGTCGGATAGATGTGCGGAAATTTGCCTTTGGCCAGCGGGTGGTTGGTTGGTGGAACCGACTTCCATCACTGGTTGTTGAAGTTGATAGCCTAAACAAATTTAAAGCTCAACTGGACAGGTATTTCGAACGAACGGAGGGGTGAAATGGGAGTGGGTTTTTTTTTTTTTTTTTTTTTGTTTTTTTTTGGCTGATGCTGAATAAGCTTGCTTTCTTGCATCATATGCCTCTGCTAATGCTAATGCTAATTTTTGCTTTCAATTGTTGCATCATAGATCATTTAGCATGTCACTGAATGATCACTAGATGTCTCTAGTTTCACCATACTGAGTGGTGCTGTGATCAATCTTGTGAGTGCAGCACACGGATAGTTCAAAATAGTGGATGTTACAGATATATGTATCAACCAAAGAGTGGTGATTGAATTTCGTATCAAGGAAGAAGTAATGCCTATCGAAATCTATACACATCTCAAAAATGTTTATGGTGACAATACTGTAGATGTGAGTACACTTAAAAGTTGGTAAGACACTTTTAAGAATAGGGAAAGTGACATTGTTGACATGCCCCGGAATGTCCTCCCAGTAATGTCAGTAACAAGAGCTGGATCGACACACTGATCAAAGAGGACCACCGCATCACAACACGTGAATTGTACAATGCAGTATAAGGAAACCTGCTATGATAACTATCATAAAAGAACTAGGCTAAAACAAGGTTTGCGTACAGTGGGTCCCGAAAATTGCTGACAATGAGCACAAAGAAGCCCGGAAAGTCATATGCCCAGAGCAATATGGCCTTAGTTGCTAATGCTCCTAAAAACCAAATAACAACAACAAGTATAGCAGGAAGTAAAAACAAGGAAGCTTCAGTTGATGTTGTTGTGAACATTGTCATATTAAATGTTAATCACATTGGTTGTTATCCCCCAGTGACATTCTAGTTGCCCAACTTTTTGTGCAAATAATTTTACAGACAATAGAAATAGTTCCTCTAAATTTAATATTAGTAGTGGCAAATGATTAAAGGAAGCAAACTTATACATCGGCCAAATAAATAAATTTAAAAAAAAAACTCCCCCATAATAATTTGTCTCATTCTTAAATGTATTCAAACTGTCAACTTCCACAACACCAAATGAAAGTTTAATCCAACAATCAGTGACCCTCTGGCTGAAAAGTGAATTTCCACATATTTGCCCTACAATTTCAGTACAATCTCTTGCAACCATCCTTCCTCAATTTAAATTTGTCTCCTTATATGCGTGTGTTGTCTTAGCAAGAATAAGGATGCCATTAACATTTAACTTACTCGATCCATTTAACAATTAAGTTAGATCTCCTCGCAGTTGCCTAATTTCCAGATGCTGCAATTAGAACTGAAGTCTTTCTTTGTAAGAGGTAATGGGGGAAGACGTTGTGGCCTCAGCCAAATAATTGTCTCCTTATTCCTGCTGGCTATATTAGTAATAATAGTGGCAAATGATGCAAGAAAGCAAGCTTATACAGCACCAGCAAAAAAAAAAAAAAAAAGAGAGAGAGAGAGAAAAAAAAAAAAGTTTCCATTTCATCTATCTATTCCCTCCAATTCTCTAGTTACTTGAATTATTCAAACTCCACACTTCCACAGCAATGGATGGCAGCTTGCTCCAGCAATCAACCACCTGTTAACTGAAGGCAAACTTCTGCACATCTATTCTACAGCCATCCTTGGGCATCCGATCAATAGGCCCCAGGTGCCAGGCATTCCATGGTCAAGTGTTTTCTCTTAAGAGCAGTTCAGCAAATAGATTCTACTTGTTGTTTCAACAACAGTTTCTCTTGTTTTGTCTATAAAAGTATCTCTTTCACATTACAAGTAGACAGAGGCCCAGTAAGGAAAGCCACCTCTCTGCTTCTTTTTCTATTAGTATTATATTACTCAGCCACTTGGTCACCTTGTGGCACTACTCCTACCTCCCTGTGGCAGGGCCAGAAACCTGGATGGTAAAGCAAACCCCCAGGGCCAAAAGTAGAAAAAAAAAAATGGAGTTTGACAACTTTCCCCCGATTCAGACAGCAAATTCAATGGATTTGCACCAACCTGATGATGACTAAACCAACCAAAAGAGACTGAAGACAGATGTTTCCCGAGTAGAACATTCAGGTTTCCTGATCCAGCGTTCATTAACGAATCAGGCCATCACCATTTCTCATACAGAAATATCTGAAAAATGTAGCAGATTCCCTGAGAATAACAACATCTTAAATCTGGCAACCTACTGGTTGAGGCCACTAGCTCCAAACATTCCCAAGTCCCTTCTCACTCTCACAACATTTGGTGGAATTCCTGTCAAGCTGGCACCCCATGCTACACTCAGTACCTCCAAGGGTGTCACCCAGAGTGAGACCTAATGAATGTCTTGGAGGAGGAAATTATGATTGAATTTTAGGATCAGAATGTCACACAAGCAAAGAGAATTATGCCGAAGAAAGATACCGAACTTATCCCAATTCGCAGCATCATACTGACATTTAGTTCACCAAACCTACCTTCATCGGTGAAAGCCGGGTGTTTGAACTGCCACATTCATCCGTATATTCCAAATCCAGTAAGAAATTCAGACACTCCCAAGTTCATATTCATATTATAAATGTCAGAAATTCAGACACTCCCAAGTGGTCTGTTGCAGTATGCCCTAACTCTGGTTCGAAAGAGCATGCGAAAGCTGATTGTAAATCGCAGTCCTAACTTTGCCCTAATTGTAAAGGCAACCACTCAACCTTCTCTAAAACATGTGACCAGTGGAAATATGAAAAGAAATTCCAGAAGTACAAAGTAGAAAAGGAAGTCTCATTTTCTGAAGCAAGAAAACAATTACAGCAACAGATACCAAGACATATGCTCAAAGATTTCATTCAATATCAGTTTTTTTTTTTTGTTTTTTTTTTATAAAACCCCCAAACACAAGAGGTATTAGAACCTATAGTACTTAGTACCGTGCTTGTGTTGAAGGTTGAGAAGATGAAAGAAGATATTCGTTGACATTAGACTTGAACTTCTGTAGACTAATTTTCAGGAAATACGTATGAAGGAAAGTTGTTCCAGAAAACGGCAATTATTCATTCAATAAACAAGGAAGATGAAAAGATGGTTCTGTGAGTTTGAAGTTGGATAATAAATGGATGTTGGCTGGTGGTGGTGGCGGCACGTGTTCGGACTGTTTTGAAAGAGAGAGCAGGAATTATAGAAGCCAATTCAGAAGAACAGTGCCCATGGAAGTATCTGTAGAAAACACATGCAGCAGAAACAGTACATCTATGAGACAGCGAGTGAAGAGACTATTACAGATGAGTCATTAATTAACCTAACAGCCCTCTTCTGAATGGAATCTAGAAGCCTGAGAGAGATTTTGGGGGCACCACCCCAGATATGGGAACAGTATTCCATGGTAGGGCGGATTTGCAATTTGTACAGAGTGAGCAGCTGCTTGGAAGAAAAGTAATGCCGAGAGCGAAAGAGAAAAGCAAGTTTTTTAGATTCAGAGGAAGCAATATTTGTAATATGCTTGTGCCAAGAGAGATTAGAAGGCAGGGTAATCCCCATAAGAGATGTATCATTTTGCCTAGAATCGGAGTGTCACCAAAGATAAGCATAGGAGCAGAAGGATCCTTTTTGCGAGATATAAGACAAGACTGAGTTTTTGAAGGATTGAAATCAACTAAGTTGTCTTTGCCCCACTGGAGATTGGCATTTAAGGAATTGGTAGCAGATATTCGAGAAGTTGACAGTGATTGACATGGCATTTCTCAAAATGGAAAGTGGAATGCAATGTGCTATCATCAGCAAAACTATGGATAGGATTTCCAGTCAATGGAAGAATGTCATTAATATACAAGAGGAAAAGTGTGGGGGGAAAGAACTGAACCTTGGGGGACACCAGCATTAGTGGAAAAGTTAGAAGACAGAGAGCCATCTACCATCACCCTCAGTGAGCGATCAGAGAGAAAACTGGATAACCAATTACAAAAAACAGCTGGCAAACCATAAGATGGAAGCTTGTTTAGGAGACTTGTTTATTTTATTAAAAAATAAAATTGTATTCATTTATTGAAAAAGAAAAGAATTACAACATGAAATAAACTTTAAATTTTAAATCACAGTAATTGTACTCTATCACAATAATAAAATAAAAGGAAAATTATAATGTTAAAAAAATTATACCAATTTATGTTTCCTTGCTTTAAGAGATACGACTTTATTAATTATTGTATTTATGTTTATTTGTTCCAAATGATCATTTTCCATTGAAATTATTGTCAAATTAGAGATTCGTTGTTGAGACATCATTGATCGTAAATAATTTTTGATTAATTTTGATTTTGAAAAACTCCGTTCACCTGAGGTAACTGAAACTGGTAAAGTTAGAAAAATTCTTAATGCAACTGCTACATTTGAAAAAGTATCTGCAAAATCGTTTTTAAAAATATATTGTAACACTTCAAATGGAGCAATATCGTTTTTAATATAATAAGAATAAGAACTCAGAGTACTTCTGAGTTCTTCAGATAATGCTAAACCATCAATATCCAACTTATTACGATCAATGTCACTTAATATGCAAATATGCATTATGCATATATTAATATGCATTTAACATGCAAATCTTTACAATGATTTAATAAATCATCTGACCTTTTTTTTTAATTCAGAAATATTATAAAAGATTTTAAATATTTCTACATGTTCTTTCATATTTGTAAACCTTTCTCGATGAAAATTATTGTGTCCATAATTTGAAAGAAAAAATTAATTTTGAAATTTTGTTGCAGACCCTGAATAGCTTCATCTCTACTTTCATAATTGAAATGACGTTTTTTCAATCTTTTCCTTACAGTGCTTCTGGAAATGAAGCTTCAATGCCAATGATAGTAGCCATATTATTAGCCGATTCGAGAATTTTTTTCGACTGCTTCCTCTGTTCTATTTAATTTAAAATATTATGTGATATTTTGTAGACATTCAAGAGCTTCATGTATATCAAAATTAGTTTTTTGGAGCATTTTACTTACCGGATTAATTGTATTTAAAATATCATGCCAACTTATAATTGAACAAATAAATTTATAAGATTTTATTTTTAAGGCTATTGACTTAGCACGATTCCCTAATGCATTGGTAGTATTACCGCCAAATTTGGATCCACTAAAACTGCAAATAACAGACTTATATCACCAAACCAGCCTTCATGCTAATTATTCAGCCACAGGACTCGGTCAACATTCGCATTCACACATTTATAACACTCAAACAGATTCTGCAATAATAAAAACAGATTATGCAAAACTGAATTCCAGTTATAAACTGTTATTAATACACGAAGCTTTAGTCATTGAATGATTTTCCGACTGAACCTCGCAGGATAACATCCTTAAAAACATGTAAAATTTCCTGTGCCCGCACGCTATCCATGCACCACGTGGGAGCTAGAGTTAACCCAGTGGTTTTCAAACAGCTGGTCGCTCCATATAAATTGCAAATCCACCCTGCCTTGGTATTTTGTTCCGACATCTGGGGTAAAACACAAAACCCAAAACCTCTCTCAGGCTTGTTGATTCCATTCAGAAGAGGGCAGTTAGGTTAATTAATGATTCATCTCTAACAGAGTCTCTCCACTCACTGTCTCATAGACGTACTGTTTCTGCTGCATGCCTCTTCTACAGATACTTCCATGAGCACTGTTCTTCTGAATTGGCTTCTATAATTCCCGCTCTCTCTTTCAAAACAGTTCAAACACATACCGCCACCAGCCAACATCCATTTACTGTCCAACTCCAAACTCACAGAACCAACTTTTCATCCTTCTCGTTTATTCATTCAACTGCCATTTTCTGGAACAACCTTCCTTCGTACGTATTTTCTGAAAATTACCGTCTACAGAAATTCAAGTCCAATGTCAACAAATATCTTCTTTCGTCTTCTCAACCTCCAACCCAAGCACGGTACTAAGTACTATAGGTTCTAATACCTCTCGTGTTTGGGGTTTACATAAAAAAAAAAAAAAAAAAAACTGATGGTGCAGACGTGGGACACCACAGGTGGTGCCTGACCCAAACACTATGCCACAACACACAGAACTGACTATGCTGAATTGCCTCAGCATATCCCTTTGAACTTAAATTTAATGGGCCTGTATAGCCATTAAATTTAAGTACAAAGTACAAATTTAAGTATAAAGTTATAAGTGTTTTTTTCCCCTCAGAAGGACCTTAAGACAGAAAGGTAAGTGTCGCCCACAGAAGGACAAGGATCTTACGATTGAAAGGAAAGTGTCCTATTAATTGGTAACACTGCAATGTGCACAAATTATTACAAATAATCACAAAATATACTCATATGATTTTTTTTACTGTCCAACTACAAACTCACAGAACCAACTTTTCATCTTCCTCGTTTATTCATTCAACTGCCATTTTCTGGAACAACCTTCCTTCATATGTATTTCCTGAAAATTACAGTCTACAGAAGTTCAAGTCCAATGTCAACAAATATTTCTTTCGCCTTCTCAACCTCCTATAGGTCCTAATACCTCTCGTGTTTGTGGTTTACATAAAAAAAATCGATGCTAAGCTATCGATATCTCTTTATGCTCAGCAACTATATACCCTCTATTTGGATGGACTATTCACAGCAATCCACTGGGCAGTGATCACTACCCTGTGATATGCCGCATTGAAACAAGTGTCTCCCACCTTTCCTACTGAATTGCCAAATGGAACTTTTCAAAAGCCGAATGGGATGTGTACAAGCAGCTAGCTATGCTAGATGAAAAACAGGTCTAACAAACACCTATAAACCTGGCAGTAGAATATATATCCAACCAAATACTGCAGGCAGCAGGCAAAGCAATTCCAAAATGATCCACCAAAATATCGGCCTGCTCTAAAGTGTGGTGGAATGAAGAATGTAGTGCTGCTAAAAAAGAGAAGAATAGAGCATGGAACATTTTCAGAAAGTTTCCAACAACAAAAAACCTCATCTGCTTTAAACAGGCAAGGAAACGAATTAGGCAGACCAGCAAAAGGGAAGCATGGAGGCATTTTGCTTCCACAATTACAAAAATGACAAAAACCCAAACAATATGGGCCAAAACACAGCATATGTATGCAAAACACCTACATGTCAACTGCCCATTGCTCACTGTCAGTGGCTCTGATATTACAAAACCAGAAGAGATTGCAAACACTCTAGGTAGATCGTTCATGGAAATCTCAGCTGTGACATCATACTCACTACATTTCCAGGCACGCAAAGCACAAGCTGAAAAACACTCAATCAATTTTGAATCAGCATCCAGTACTGCATACAATCTTCCCTTCACAATGCCAGAGCTGCACCATGCTCTAGCCTCCACTAAACTTAGTGCAGCAGGGCCAGATGGAATACATTACATCATGATAGCAGCAAAACTTACTGAACCAGCCCTCAAGACACTGTTACTGCTCTACAACAGAATATTCAAACAAAACACTTTCCTCAAAAATTGGCGGCATGCTTACATTTTGGCATTTCCGAAACCAGGAAAAGGCCCTACAAATTCGCACCACTATCGACCAATTGCACTCACTAGCTGTAGTGCAAGGTCATGGAGAAAATGGTCAATGCCCGACTATCCTGGTTTCTAGCTCGAAATGACCTTATAAATCCAGTGCAGTGTGACTTCCGTGAAGGTAGATCCACTCTCGACCTTTTGATTAAGACAGAAATGAACATCCATGACGCCTTCATACGGAAAGAACACCTTGTCATGGTCCTCTTTGACGCTGCTTGCAGATATGGTATAATGCGAAATCTATACGATCTGGGATTACGCGGATATCTACCACAGTTTATCAAAAATTTCCTACACCACCACTCGTTTCAAGTCAGAGTTCAAAATCAATTATCCTCAAAATTTATCCAGGAAGAAGGAGTACCACAAGGGTCAGTACTAAGTGCCACTCTCTTTAATATAATAATGAATTCAATAACACATGAACTACCACAAACAATATCTACTACCCTGTATGCTTATGACTTCAATATCGCCTGCCATTCGCCTAACATGCGAATGATAGAAAGACAGCTGCAATGTGCCATCAACAAAATAGTTAAATGGTCCCAAAACACTGGCTTTCATCTCTCACACCAAAAACGTTTGGAATACACTTCTGTAGAAAGTATAACCTACATCCACATCCAGAACTTCGACTAGCAAAACAAGTCATACCAGTTGTCTCCAGTATCTGCTTTCTTGGTGTGATATTTGACCAAAAACTTACCTTCCTTGAACGTATAAAATCACTCCGTAATTCCTGTCTTAAAAAGCTTAACATCTTAAAAGTTCTGTCTGGCACAACATGGGGAGCTGACCGTTACACACTAATACATCTGTACCATGCATTAATACGGTCATGTCTGGACTACGGTTCTGTAGTCTATAGCTTTGCTAGACCAATTGCCTTACGTTGGCTTGATCCTGTACACCACAGTGCTCGTCATCTTGCACTGGAGGCATACCGCACATCACCAGATCAGAGCCTATATTCCGAAGCGCAAGAAACACCCTTGCAGCTACGCAGACAAATGCTTTTATTCAATTATGCAGCAAAACTCAAAGGGCATCCAAATCACCCCACCTGGAATGGACTTCTCCTAAATGGGAAAACCTTTATAGAGCTTACCCATCTATAAACCCATCAACCGGTATACGTCTTTGCGCACTACAGACTGACTGGCAAATTGACCTTAGTAAAATACAGCCTACTGCCTCTCATGCAATCCCACCATGGATGTATCATATACTGCCGTGTGACTTTTCATTCACAGCCTGGGGAAAACACACCATGTCCCAACAGAGCATACTACAAATACATGCCACATTGAGAACCCAGCACGGACAGTACACACCAATCTACACAGATGGGTCTAAAACTGACAATCACGTTGACACAGCAGCATTATTTCCCAACATTGCCATATCCAAGAAGCTCCCAACCGAATGTAGCAGCTATACCGCAGAACTCTGTGCTATCCGCATAGCCTTAAATTGCATACTCTCAACAGCTTTTATGCACAGTGTTATTTATACCGACTCCATTATTGCTATACAGCAGAATAAAAATCATGATAACCCCTTACTCATACAGATCTGGAATACTTTGACTAGTTAAACCGCCGACCGGGCTAGCCGAGTGGGTAAAAGTACCTGCCCGGCAACCCAAAGGTCGCGGGTTCGATTCCCACCTCGGGCTTGGATCAAAGTACTGCAAAAACCTTGGGAGGTGCAATATGGCCACAGAAGCCGATGCGCCAATAACTACCAAATCAATCAATCAATCACTAGTTAAACCAGAAGAAGCAACAAGTTCTCTTTTGTTGGATCCCTGGTCACTAGCGAATATCTGGAAATGAACAGGCTGACCTAGCTGCCAAAACTTCTACTGGTCCTATAGACCAATCATTTACTACACCTGCATCTGACTACAAGTACATTATACAGGAACGATGTCTTGAACAATGGCAACACATCTGGCAGAACCAAGGCAACAATAAGCTACTCGGTATTAAAAAAGATCTAAAACCTTGGAGCTCTAGCATACAGGAGAACTGACATGAAGAAGTTGTATTAGCCTGATTGCGGATAGGACACACACACACACACATCTGACCCATCTTTATCTGCTTGCGGCCACTGATCCCCCACAGTGCACAAAGTGCAACACTCAGCTCACTGTCCAACATCTACTTATTGACAGCCCCAAATACAATACTGAGTGACAAGCTATGTTTACCTCATTTTCCATGACGAACACCTCTTTCAGCATTTCTGACCTCCTAGCAGACACGCCACATGTGACCAAAATTTTTGATTTTCTCAAACAGATAAAACTGTACAATGCAGTATAAACTTGAATAATATCTATACAGACAGAACTATGTATTTAACTTCACCATAGGCACATTATGGCCTTTGCTGCTCTTGCGCCATAAAGCCTACAAACAAACAGCCTATCCTTTTTGCACAGTGTATTCCTTCTCCTGACAATAGAGTCACCAACAACTAGTTCCTGTGGGACCAGTGCAAGCTGTGGCGTTGATGTGGGTAGCTGAGAGTATGATGGGCCCCTCAGTTCAAATGCTTTGAGGGCATCTACTGTTCTTCAAGCTCTCATAAAGTCCCATAACCTGAGCACACACAAAGACATTCCCCCTGTCAATATCATGTCCTGTTCCTGATAGTCCACAAACATCATACAAGCAGTACATTTCAAAAGGCTGTGATTCAGAGGACAACCACCCTCCCTCAGTTCTCCCTGAGCTACAGCACTCCCACTACCTTGAGCCATTTGCTTTGCTGCTCTGGTCTGAGGCATGATTTCGATTCAATTTCAATACAATTAAAAATATAACGCTAAACTATGTCTGCCATCATAAAATCTCTGTGGTGTGAGTAGTTGGAAGCAAAGGTATAATGAGAGTGATCTACAGACCAGAAGATTGTGAAGAATATGACACAACTGTTTATATGCAGATGGAATGGGCAAGCAATTGTGAATGTATTATTATGGGTAGATTTAATGTGCCCCAGATTGATTTAGACTATGTTGTTGGTAATTGTTGATCACTGGAATAGGTTGCCTTAATGGGTAGTTGAGGCTGACAGTTTGAATGAATTCAGAGGTCAGCTGGATAGTTACCTATGTGAGGAGGGAAGCAAATAATTTTTTTTTCTTATCTAGTTGTTTTTTTTCCAGCCAGTGCAGCAAAAGTCTGTGGCTTCCTTGCACTGTATGGCTGTTATTATTACCTAAAAGAATACCTTGCTTTTCTGAAATGAATAGGACCCTGTACCAGGAGCGGATTAAGGTCGGTTGAGGCCCTGGGCACAGAAGAAAATATTGGGCCCCTTAAAAAAAAGAGAGACAAGGAAAATAAAAATACATTAACCATTTTTTTAAATAAATAAAAAATATTATGTACTATTAATGTTTTATTTCCGATAAAAGTTGAATATAATATATGTATAATATAATTAATAATAGCATAATAATAATCGCAAAGTTTTGAACTAATATGTTCAACTAAATTGTTGGTGTTTTGCTTGGGCCCTTCAGAAGTCGGGGCCCAGGGCGCGCGCCCAGTACGCCCGCCTCTGCCCTGTACTATTTATAACTGCCAATTGTACAGACCTTCATGCTCAGAGGTGCTCCAGTTTTTTTAAACAAATGGTTTAACATTTTTTAAAGGTTACCAATATACACTTACTCATAGATAACATTGTGGTCCCTAATGTAAGTTATAGGTTGGACCCTTGATTGCAAGCATCACCGGAAAAACCAAAGCATCCTTAAAAATGGAAACTGCATAGTTGCACACACAATTTTCAGATAACCTCACAATGTTTATGATTGCTGATTTGTATTTAAGCAGGTTGTTAGTTATTCATAGTAATGCTTGTTTTATTTTTTACACAGCTTCAACAGACTTGACTTACCACCATACGAAAGTTATCAAGAATTGAGAGAAAAATTAATTAAAGCTATTGAGGGCTCGGAATCATTTGGAGGTGTTGATTAGAAGACAGTTTTGCTGCTTATTTAATTCTGTTTATTTTCATTAAACCTCATCAAAATAATAACATTTGGTTTTTATAGGAATATGGTAGGTTTTTTTTTTTTTTTTTTTTTTTTGCTTGCTGGAAAATTGTTTAATTAATATGACAATCACTGTGTACTAAAACTGATTATTATTTTTTTAATGCCGGATGAAAATATTAATGAAAATCAAAGTGCAATTTTGTAAAGCCAAAGAATAAATATTATTCATGTGGTCCTTTCTGATACCATATAATGAAGATAACCAGGTATTTTGAAAATTTTCATCTTTTTTTTTTTTTTTTTTTTTTTTGGATGAAATCTATACCCACTATGAAAAACCTTTACAAAATGTGTATTATTCAAAATCCTGCCATTTATACATCGAGCTGTTCTGTGAACAACAAAAAAAGTCAAGTTCTGTTAAACTCATTATTTAGCAGAGTTAGTTGGTTTCACTTAAGTACATATTTTAAACTATGCAGAAAATGACATTTTGTGCTTGTACAGGATATTTTGAAGTGTGCAGAACTTATTTTTTGCAGGCTGGGACTGCAAGTTTGTATTCATAGATGTGCTAAACTTATTCTGATCCCTCTTTTTATCAATACAGCTGGACTGGAAATTTCCTGTTAATAGTACTGAACATAGACAATTATTGTTTCATTCACTAATGTGAATGAAAATTGTGAAGTTTTTCTTTGAGGCTGAAGCTTTGATCTTATGGTAACATTTAAATTTGATAAAATTCTTTTAGAATAATGAATTTAGTAAAGTTTTACAATAATAAATAGGAATTTTATTTTTATTTTTATGTGATATCTTTAATGGGTGGAAAATGTAACCTACTTCATTACTCATAGCATGCAGTTATTCATTAACTGAAGATTAAAGGCAGTAATAGTTGTAACTAATATAAATATCACAGCTTGCTTATATCCATTTGCTATAAACTATGCATTTTGAAAACTGAAGTTTGTATTAGAAAAGTTTTACAGTGACAGTTGTTTACTCATTTTGTGAAGCTGTTACAAATATACAGATATGTTACAAACTATACAGGTTACACAAATAAAGCCACTGATTCTACTGATTAGTAGAGTAACTCTTTATTTGCTGTTTAGCTCTAACGCAGTGTGACCAACCTGATAACACCAGGCTGGTGACACCGCATATAAATAGCACTTAGTGCTGTTTATTTGTAGTGCAACCATGGGTACTCAGAAATTTTGCCAGGAGGAACAAAATATATTTATATTTTAGGTCACTAACATGTAACATACAAGAATAAGGAAAGTGTCACTATTTCTCACATACATCTGACATGACCACAGTCTGAACAGGAATGAGGTTGAGAGAAAAATCAGCCCAAAACACATGTGCATCAGTTTTGCCACCAGTAAAATGTGAAATTTCACTTTCAGTACACCACAAAGCCACTATGCAGCACTATGTAAAAATTTTCTAAAGGTCACGATTTTGTGAAATTAAAAAAAAAAAAATTTGCTACAATTCTGAAATGAAATTAACCATTTTTTTTTTATTTGCTAGTCTTCTCGTGAGAAAAAAAATTACATGAATTATATTAAAATTGAAAAATCTTAATTTCCCAATTTAATTATTGAGATATTTGTTGATTGGGGGTATCTATCCAAAAGGATAGGTATAGGTACCCTCATGCCCCTTACTGCGGGCACCCATGAGTGCAACATCAAAATAATTCATTGTGACAGTACATTATGAAGAGACTGTTTTCCATTATAAAATTTCAGTATGCAAAATATTTATTTTATAATTAATGGATGTGAACTCTGCTATACACTCATTTAAATAAGCTTATTTTACATAAGGTTTAATTATGTATTCTGACAGTGAAAATGCATGTCCATGATATGCATATTCTGTTTGAGTAAACAGTAGTGACAAACAAACAAGATTACTTTAATTATTATTATAAAATGCATACTGATTTATGCTGAGTTGCAAAAGTAATTTATAGCAACATTATAAAGTAGCTAAGTGATGAAGAAAAAATTCTGTTATTAGTCAAAAATAATTTAAATACATAATTTCACAAAGTAAAAAAAAATTAAAACACTTTTTTATTTTAAAATATTTGTGTTGAGAAGGTTCCAGTGTATACTGAAAATTGTTCAAACTCAACACAGTGGACTGAAGCACTCTCATTGAAAAATCAATAGTTAACTGTTCAGGAATATAAACAGCACGAGAGTGCAGACCATAAATTATGTCTGACTACATCTGTGTTCTGCTGGCATCTAATACAGACCTAAGTAATTTTTTTCGTTCTCCAACTCATATAAAGCTTAAGAATCAAAAAACTAGTTTGAAAAAAAAATAATAATAAATGAATAAATTTATATAAGTTTGCTCTTGGTAACAGTTAATTTTTACAATGCAAATTCTTATCTAATATCATTAAAAATTTTAGCATATTTTTAATGGACACTCAGTGTTTCACAATTAACATGACTTGATTTGGTTGTGAAGAAACGTTACTTGCTATTTTAGATTATACTCATCTCATAAAGGGAATGACTGCTACTATTCTGAGGGTACACTGAAAACCCTTGTCTATATTAAAATATTTAATGATGGCTAACTTGTAAAATATAAACAATGGCAATAAAATAATTCGTTAAATTGTAAACACTGTACATTTAATACTGAATAAACGCGCTAAAATAAACCAAAATAAATATTACACAATTAAAACCACATCACAAATAGCTTTTTAGAATTAAATGCCATGTCATCGACATAAAAGATCAGAGTGGCAGAATGTATTATAAAGCCAAAAGACAACAACAGTGGTGCATAGTGAACTTTTGAACAGGGAAAGTGGTAATTATTAACCTATAGATGGGCATGCCATAACTTCAAGTGGAGCACCCTTGTATAAATTTTGCCATTTTATATAACTTGTTATAATCTAACAAGTTAGTTAATGTATACAATGCATTACATTTCAGACACACTAGCAAATTGTAATAATTCATGATTTATAACGAAATGAGAGCAAAAAGCAAAAACTTTTATGCTCAAACTGAGAACATTCCATTTCTGCTTATCAGCCATACTGCCCATTCATTTCAGTCAGTGCATGCATGGCTACAAACATAATATCCAGTGCTTCAGCTATGATATATGTTAAATTGCAAATTAATCTGCAAGATCTTGTCTTGCAGTTACCACCTCTGTTTACTAGGTGACTTTAATGCACAGCACCCGTTATTTGGTTTCTCCAACTCAGACAAGCATGGAAAGCTTATTGAAATGCTGATCGACAGAGAGAATTTAATGTTATTGAAGACTGGCTCTCCTGCCATTCAATTTCCTACTGGATCAACCTCTGCAATAGACCTTTTCATTTACTCTCCAGTACTCTATCCAAGTGTTATTGGATAGAGTACTGTGCAATCCTCACAACAACAACAACAACAACAGCGACCATTATCCACTAATATGTAAAATTCAAACATCCTATCCCTTACCAACAGATAATCCAGTGAAATGGAAATTTCTAAAGGCTGACTGGACGAAATGTGTATCTCATTTGACAATCATATCATCCATTCCTCTTCCATCAATGTAGTTGATGGAAGAGGATACTAAACACATAACAAATCAAATGCTAACTGCTCCCATTCCACAATACCAAGTCAGGAAAAGTCGAAAATTAAAATACTGGTGGAACGAAGATTGCAACAATGCAAAAAAAGAGAAAAATAAAGCAGGAAATCTATTCCACAAACATCCAACCACTTCCAATCTTATTAATTATAAGTGACTTAGAGCAAGAGCCTGTTATATCAGATGGAAAGCAAAAAAAAAAAAAGAATTTTGGATTAAATTTGCTTCTTCAATTAATAAATACAGATATCAAAGTGATCTGGAGAAAAATAAACAGTTAAACAGTAAATTTCCTCTGATATCTACTCCACTACTTAACTGGAATGGACAGGAACTCGCTACTCCTACAGAAATATCAAATGCACTAGGAACCGTTCTCAATTGTCCTCCTCAACCGGCTTTTGACCAGTCATTTCAAAAAATTAAAGATATAGCCGAGAAATCCAAACTGAATTTCACTGACAGTGAATTAACTCATAATCAACCATTTACCATGATGGGATATCTTATGCTCCAAAATTTAGATCAAAAATAACTATACTAAATTTATCGTGTTTTGGGATTTCCACGTACTGGCAATCCCAAAAACTAAACATCTTGAGAGTACTATCTGGCACAACATGGGGAGCCAATCTTTACATGTTACTCCATTTGTACCAATCATTAATACAGTCATGTCTAGCCTATGGCTCTATGGTCTACAGCTCTGCTAGATCAAGTGCCTTACGTAGGCTTGATTCCATACGCCACAGTTCTCTTCACCTTGCACTAGAAGCATACCGTACATTGCTTGCCAATTCAGAGCTTATACACTGAAGCTAATGAAATCTCCTTGCATCCGTGAGAGAAATTCTCTTGTTAAACTATGCAGCAAAACTCAAAGTGCAACTGGACAACCCTACTCGGAATGAATCTTTCTTGCCCAGATGGGAGAACCATTACCTAGTTTATCTATCTAAAAATCCATCAATAGGGATACGGCTTAATTCCCTGCTCACTGACTGGCAACTTGACCTTGGTATGATACAGCCTGCTGCCTCTCGTACAGTCCAAGGTGATGTATCACATACCACTGTACGACCTTTCACTCACAGTACACCTATACGAACAGATCTAAAACTGATGCTCATGTTGGTGCAGCAGCATTATTTCCCAGCCTTACCATAGCCAAGAAACTCTCTATTGAATGTTGCAGCTATACTGCAGAACTCTATGCTATCTACATAGCCCTAAAATTTCACATTCTCAACAAACATATTGCATAGTGTTATTTATACAAACCCCAATATTGCTATCCAAGCTATACAATAGAATCCTTTAGTATACTGATCTCATGATAGTCCATTTACTCATACTGATTTGGAATACCATGACCAAGTTAAATAAGAACAAACAGCAAGTTCTCTCTTTTGTTGGATCCCTGGTCACATTGGAATTACTGGAAATTAACGTGCTGACTTGGCTGCCAAAACTGCTATAGATCAATCCTTTAGGATACTGGTCTCAGATTACAAGTTAATTATAAAGAAGCAATGTCTTGAATAGTAGCAACACACATCTGGCAAAGTCAAGTTGGAATTTCACACCTTAGAAATCCAGAATACATGAGAATAGGCATGTAGAAGTTGTATTAGCCCAACTATGAATAGCCCATACAACCCTAACACATCTCTATCTGCTTACAGCCGATGATTCACACAGTGCACAAATTGCAACACCCAGCTCACTGTCCAACATGTACTCATTGATTGCACCAAATACAATAGTAATTGTCAAGTTATGTTTACCTCAATTAACACTCATTTCAGTATTACTGCCCTCGTAGGAGATATGCCACATGTGGCCAAAATTTTTACTTTTCTCAAAACGGATATGACTGTACAATGCAGTTTAAACTTGAACAACATTTATATGTATTTAACATTACCATATTTAGGTGCATTATGGCCTTGCTGCCCTTCATCGTAAACCCTATAAACAAACAAACAAACATCCTGATCCTGAACTCCACTTGGATAACCATCCTCTTCCAATAGCAAATAGTGTTCATCTACTAGGCTTAATTTTTCACAGCAAGTTAAACTATGAAAAGCACACTGAACATCTCCAGACTCTTGTCAAAAAAAAAAAAGAAGAAAAAATGGCGCATATGCCAAGCAAGTGTAGTAGATGGTTTTATGTGAAACATCCTTGGCTTGGAAGATGTTAGTGAAATCCCAGCCAATAGCCTAATTAGCCATTTGATTGTAGTCATTTATTGAATAGTATGATTGCAACGATACAAGTATTTGGTTACAAATACAGTGGACCCCCGTTTTACGATTGGTTCACTGTACGATCAAATCACTTTACGATGGACTCTCCATAACAAAATACCATTCACTGTACAGTGTGTAGTAAGCAACGGTCAATTGTGATCACGTTTGTGAATTGAATTTTAATTCTATTAAATGGCAATTCTAATAAGCAAAAATAAGAGGAATATTATCCACAGGCTATAAAAGTAAAAATATAAAGCACAAATTTACACTTTATTACCTCACCAATTAAAAAAATTAAATGATATGTGAAAATTGGAAGAATATTTTCCACAGGTTAGCAAAATAAAAATAAATTTACGCTCACATACATAGCTTAATTAATACCGTAACATATCCATACTAATTGATATTTCAGTTCATTAAATTTTTTTTTTTTTTTTTTGTAAAATTTAAAACAGGAAAAAAGATAAGCTATCAATAACGAAGAACCCGGCACACATAAATTGCACAAGTGAGATACGGAGTAACAAGTTTATGAAGTTTAAAAAATAGAATTGCAACAATACAAGTTACAATAATTCACCTCTGGCAGAAACTGCGGATGACATCACTTTTGCATCGAATTTTTCGTGACCAATCAGATTTACTCAGTTGAGGTGCCCCAAGGATGTTTCACATCAAAAATGAACATAAGTCTTATCAGCAACAACCTAGGGAGCAAATCATTATACCTTGCTTCACTTATATAGATCAATAATCAGACAGCGTGCCTGTCTTCAATTCTACTAGGGAGAGTGCCTTATCTTGTCTCAACCCTATTCAGCTCATAGAATAGGTGTGGGTGCTTTCAGAACATCTCCAGTGCAAAGTCTGTATACTGAAGCCTGCAAAGCTCCTCTAAATATCAGAAAAAAGATGTTATTACTGAACTACGCAACTAAGATCCAAAGCCAGCCGACCCATCCTAATTGGTCAATACTTAATGATTCATGTCCTTTTATAGAAACACACCACAGGCAACTCAGCCTGCTGGTATTTAGTTTATAGAACTTGAAAAAAATTGGAATACACACTTCAATAAAGTCTTCCAAGATCCCATATATCCCGACCCTCTATGGTCTGTCATCATGCTGTCTTGTAACAGTTATTTCCACCAATGGGAAACACTCGATCAGACATTAACATTCAACAACTACACATACACAATGTTATCCCGACTTTGCTAAAATGTATATTGATGGATCGAAGTCTGAGAGTGGAACAGGTGCAGCAGCAGCTGTTACTACTATTTCTGTATTACTTGCCACAATGTAGTAGTGAACAACTGAATTATATGCCATAAAGCTTGTACTATAAAATAATTCCCATCTCTCAATCCAAAAGAGCATAATATATACACTTGCAAAGTGTATTAGCCTATTAGCCATGCAAAACATTTCCCCACCTACTCATTCTTTATTAAACTTCATCAGAACAGAGAGCATTAGCAAAAGGTTGTCTTCTGCTGGATGCCAAATATACTGGAATACCAGGAAATGAGATCATGGATGATGCTACCAAACATTCAACACAGCCCCAATGAATTGTTTTATACTGTTCAGTGATTACAAAATGCATATATGAAATATATGTAAAGGATGATGGACACAAGTGGCAAATGCATATACATAACAAACTCCTTTAAATTAAACCTGTACTACAGTTATGTACTTCCAGCTTCTGTACAAACAGACAAGGAGTAATCCTAGCCAGAAGCTGAATAGGCCACTCATCTGACCCATTTATTCCTATTGTCAGGTAATGGTCCTCCACAGTGTACACATTTCCAGAAACCACTCACAATAAAACATATACACAAAGTGATTCTTGCACTGTTTCTATTGGAATGAGCAGAAGCCTGGAAAACAAGATGCAGGATATCTCAGAGACAGCTGGGAGTCATTGCGGTACAAGTAAACACATGGGTTGTGTTAGGGTAGCTAAGAATAGGAACAAGTGCATGTATACTTGTGTGTACACCAATGCTAGGAGTTTGGTAAATAGATTTGATGAATTTGAGGTATTGCTCAAAGCATCAAAGGCAGATATTGTTGGGATATCAAGACGTGGTGTCACACAGATATAAGGAATGCAAAACTGGAATCTGGGGAGTACAACGTCTACAGAAAGGATAGACAGGGAGGAGGAATTATGCTATTAGTTAAGAAACACATAAAATCCAAGGAAGTGAAGCCAGTCGACATCACTGGACAGTGCAGTGTCGAGTCAGTTTGGTGTGACATAAGCATTGGGAGATCAAAATTGAGAGTAGGATTGTGCTATAGGTCTAATGACTCTGATGAGTATAATAAGAAACTGTACAGGGAAATAGAGTGGGCCAATAAATCAGTCTTATAATGGGGGATTTTAATTTCCCAGATATTGACTGGAATTTGTGGGTTGGTCACTCACACACTAGCAAGGCTTTTGTGGATTTATTGGATGATTGTTTTCTATATCAGCATGTTTGTGAGGCAACTAGAGAGAGTAATACTCTTGATTTGATTATCAGTAGTGATTCTTCATGCATTAAGAATCTGCAGATAAAGGAAGCACTAGGTGGCAGTGATCACAGTGTGCTGAAGTGGGATTTACTCAAAGAGGTAACTACCACCAGAGGTAAAGGGAAGGGTTTTTGCTTTCGTAAAGGCGACTACGATGGTCTGAGACAGTATTTAAATTCTATGCAGTGGGACCAACTGATGATGTTACCAACAGCAAATTCAAAATGGGAAGCATTCAAAGAACCTATCTTGGAAGCTACTAGGCTTTACATACCAACTAAGAAATATTGTTCAAGGTTTAGGCCTAAATGGATATCAGATGAACTAATGAGATGGCAGAGAAGAAAAATGCATGGGATATATATAAATTAACACGTGACACAGAAGCCTATGATAGATATAAGCTGGTCTGTAACCAAGTCACAAAGGAGGTTAGGCAGGCAAAGGCAGATTATGAGAATTCTTTGGCAAAGGATGCAAAGAAAAACAGCAAAGAGTTCTTTACTTATGTAAACTCTAAAAGGAAGGGGATGAATCAGATTGGTCCACTTGATATTGATGGGTCAACTGTTGATGATCCTGCTCAGGTAGCTAACAAACTAAATGAATATTTTGCATCGACATTCACACATGAGGAGTTATTCAGCAAGGGGAATGCCAGAGGTGTATTCAACTCTAGCAGTAAGCTACAGAATCTTGAAATAACTGGGAGTAAAGTGGAGGAGAAACTGTTGAAGATAAACACAAGAAAGGCACCCGGGGTGGATGGGATCTATCCAGTTATATTAAAGGAGGCAGCGTAGGAAGTAAGCAAACCCTTAGCCATAATTATGAGAGCTTCCTTGGACTCAGGGGAGGTACCCATAGACTGGAAATGTGCAAATGTGACCCCAATTCACAAAGGAGGATCAAAGGCTGACACAAGTAATTATAGACCTGGGGAGTACAACGTCTAGAGAAAGGATAGACAGGGAGGAGGAATAAGCTGGTCTGTAACCAAGTCACAAAGGAGGTTAGGCAGGCAAAGGCAGATTATGAGAATTCTTTGGCAAAGGATGCAAAGAAAAACAGCAAAGAGTTCTTTACTTATGTAAACTCTAGAAGGAAGGGGATGAATCTGAACCTGGAACAGAAGTTGGTTTAACTTCTGTTCCAGGAAAATTAATGGAGGCACTGGTTAAAGAAGCACTGCAGGATCATCTAGACAAGACTTCAGTTATAGCTCGGACACAGCATGGTTTTGTTAAGGGCAAGTCTTGCTTGACCAATTTGATTGGATACTATGATGCAGTCACAAAAGAGCTGGATGCAGGGAATAATTTTGATATTATATACTTGGATCTTAGAAAGGTTTTTGATACTGTTGCACATGGAAGACTGCTGCACAAATTGGAGCAGTGTGGCATTGGAGGCAAATTGCTGCTATGGATAAAGGGGTGGTTGAGGGGGAGAAGACAGAGAGTGGTAATCAATGGATACTGCTCATCGTGGACTAATGTCATTAGTGGAGTCCCTCAGGGTTCAGTGTTGGGTCCATTATTGTTTTCTGTATTTATAAATGATATTGATGATGGTATATTAAGCTTAATGTCCAAGTTCGCAGATGATACAAAGGTTGGCAGGGTTGTCAAGGACACTACTGACACTATGACGCTGCAACAGGATCTGGAAAGGTTGAGCAGATGGGCTGAGAGGTGGCAAATGAAGTTTAACATTGACAAATGTAAAGTACTACATATGGGAAACAGCAACCCCAGAGCAACGTATCAACTGTGTGGTACTACACTGACAGTGGTAGAGAATGAAAAGGACCTGGGGGTAATTGCGCAGGCAGATATGAAGTTTTCTGAGCAGTGCAGATGGGCTGCAAGAGTAGCTCATGGTGTCTTGTCATTGATATACAGGAATTTTTCTAGCAGGGATAAGGAGGTGATTATCCTCTTTTATACAGTAATGGTCAGACCACACCTTGAGTACTGTATACAGGTCTGAAGGCCTCATTTTAAGAAGGATGTAGAGCTGTTGGAACGAGTACAGAGAAGGGCAACAAGATTAGTGAATGGAACAAAGGGTTGCTCTTATGAAGAAAGGCTTAAGTTTTGCAAATTACAGTGTCTGGAGACCAGGCACCTGCGAGGTGATCTGATTGAGGTGTATAAAGCCTTGAATAGTTTGAGCATGCTCAATGCTGATGGGATTCTTCCTCTTGCTCAGAATAATCACCTCAGAGGGCATAAATTCAAATTGAGGAAAGACAGATGTAGGATAGATGTGCGGAAATTTGCCTTTAGCCAGCAGGTAGTTGGTTGGTGGAACAGACTTCCATCCCTCTTTGTGGAAGTTGATAGCCTAAATAAATTTAAGACACAGCTGGGCAGGTATTTCGAACGAATGGAGGGGTGAAGTGGGTTTTTTTTTTATTTTTTGGCTGATGCTGCATAAGCTTGATTTCTTGCATCATATGCCTCTACTAATGCTATACCCCTGGAATGTGCCTTGTATAATAATTCACATCTCTCTCAAACTTACAGGAATTTTCACTTGACCATATAAGTGAAAAATCAAACCTTACAGAATTTTTGCCTTTCCTGAAATGAATAGGTATATGGCCATTTCTAACTGCTTCCATAGAAGCCAACACAGTAGTAGAAACTACATTGATTGGTAGTTTCTACTACATTGACAGTAACTATATTGTCAAACCACTCTAATTCCAATATGCAATTAATGATGCAGATTGAAAGGAAGAACAATAATAAAATTAATGTTGATGTCATTCTGATAGAATATATTATCAATATTAATAGTGGCAAATGATAAAAGGAAGTAAGCTTATACAGCATCAGTAAAAAAAAAAAAAAAACACTACCCACCTCATTTGTCCAACCCTTCTAATAATATAGCTAATTCTTCCTTAAATTCACTTCCTCAACACCAGATGGTAGTTGGTTCCAAATCAATTACTCCCTAGCTGAAAGCAAAAATTTGCACATCTGTCCTACAGCCCTTCTTTTTTTTTTTTTTTTCCAGTTACCCCCACTTGTATGTTGCAGAGGAAGAATAAGAATACCATCATTCCTTTATTTGATCCATTTAAAGCCATTTTGTAACTACTAATAGTTGGCTATATGTAGACATGATGCCATTGCACAAACTTACATGTTAGTTAACTTCTTCGAAACCTGAGGCTATCCTTAAAGAATTATGTAACCATTTAAAGCCTTAAACACATCAATCAGGTCTCCTTGAAAGCGCCTAGTTTCCAAGTGCTGAAACTTGTAGAACTGGGGTCTTTCATGGTAAAAGTAACTGTTTTTGTATTCTTGAGTAATCTAGTTGCAATTCTCTGTACCTATTCCAAGAGATTCACATACAGAACCAGAACTGTATGCTGGGTGTTGCCTAACCATTACCTTATGCTATGAGATAATCACTTCCTTGTACTTGTTAGTGCATTATAGCCTCAGTTGCTCATGCACAAATAAATCCAATGACATTGTTGCTGCTAGCAAAGTTCTTGTATATCATCAACAGAAACCCCCCCCCCCCCCAACGAGCTGTTCTAGCAGCCTATCTACGCTGTTTAGAGAACTGCACGTTTGGACTCTACATTTACCCTTAGGTCTTTTTCGTTCTCCACCACCTTGAGTATGGTACCAGCTAATTGATATGTTATTCTGGGAGTTCTGCTGCCTATATGCAGTACATTGCATTTATCAATGTTAAACCTCGATTACCATTTCTCAGGACATCTGCCTTATTTTCCTGGGGTCTTGCTGCAATAGTATGCCTTCATTCCTGTCATTAACTACTCTGCCAACCTTTGAATCATCTGAAAATTTAGCCAGTAAGCTTGATAAGCCTTCATCAATATTATTAACAAGTATTGTAAACAATAAGGGGCCAGCACTGAACACTGAGGATTCCTCTAATAAAATTAGTCCAAGAAGAGCAGTGTCCATTTACAACCACCTTCTATCTTCTGCCACTCAACCATCCCTTTATCCATAGCAATAACTTGCAAAACTTGCAATTAATGCCACACTGCTCTAATTTGTACAGCAATCTTTCATGTGGAGCAGTGTCAAAAGCTTTAATAAAATCTAAATATATGCTGTAAAAATTATTGTTTACATTCACTGTCTTTGTTAGTGCATTATAGTAGCTGATTGGGTTGGTCAGATAGCACCTCTGCCCCTTTACAATTCCATAATGTGATTTCCTTAAAGTTCCATTCCTGTTAAGATGATTTTGCAATATTCTTTAGTATTGAAGAAGGAACAGAAGTCAAGCTTATTATTATTATTAGCCATATGGTACAAGAAAGCCTGAGGCTTATGCTTGCACCAGCCAAAAAAAAAAAAAAAAAAAAATTCCCAAGTTACCCCCTGAGAGAGGGGGGGGGGAGTAGAAAGCAATCACCAAGAAAGAGAAGAATGATGATATCCAGCTCAGGACCCTGGGTTTACCAAGCCCATACCAGATGTGAGCCCCGGGATTAATAAGTCTGTGATTGCTGAATCACTCTTTGATCCCATCCTTTCTTAGCAGGAGACATGTTTACAATCTGTAGGACCTCTCCTGAACCTAAGAATGCTCATATGTTTATGGCCAAAGTTTAACTTACCTCTTTTGATGCTGCTTTTTAATGTTACAATTTCTCTTCCACTTTCTTCTTGGTTATCACAAAATCGTTTAGCTCCCAGTTACAACTTGGTGTACTTCTGGTATTACCATTCCTAAAACTTTTTCAAGCATAAATGTAGCTGCAAAATATTTACTTAGTTTTTTAGCAACCTGAAATTATATTGCTTATCCCTTTCCTTTTAGTGTTAACATAAGCAAAGAAGTCTTTGTTACTTTCCTTGCATTCTTAGCCAAAGGTTACTTTAAATGTCTTCTTTTCATCCAAACTTCATTGTATTGAGCTTGGCCTGCACAAATATGATACTGACATTTATGAAAGTATGGTAAAATCAGTTTTTTATATAACAAGAATATAGTCAAGAGAGATAACTTGTTGAATGTCACTAGTATCACAGATACCCATCAAATAAATTTACCTGTTTAATTTGTGCCCTAAGACAGGGGTTACATGCTTTAGCCATTGTACATCAAGTAGATGGCATGGAGAGCTCAAATATTATTTCACACACCATTCTTACTTTTCAGAATTAACATAATTACTATTTATATAACACCATACAATTTCATCAACTCATATCAGCTGGAGAAATAAATGCCATCACCATCATCAGCCATTTTCAATCTACTGCAGGATTAAGGCCTCTCCAGCAACTTTTCAGTTCCTTCTGTTTTGTGCAATAGCCATACATTTACTACTCACGAACTCTTGAATTTCATTTGTCCATCTCCATTGTTGTCTTCCTAGTTTCCTTTTAGCTCCTCTTTGGACCATTCTGTTATTTTCTTAGTCCACATGTCGTTATGTCTCCGAGCTGTGTGTCCTGCTCAGGTCCATTTCAGTTCTTTAGTTTTGATAAGAATGTCCTTTACTTGTATTGAGTTTTCTGCCTAATCCATATGTTTCTCTTCTTATCCAACAGTCTGATTCCTAATATAATTTGTTCCATTCTTTGCTGTGTAGCTTTCAGCTTCTTTTCCATTCTTTTGGTGAGTGCCCAAGTTTTACTCCCCATTGTGGGGAGTGTACATTGTTTCATTATTTTGCGTTTCAGACAAATTGGGATATTGCAACTCAGTGTGTGACTCTATTTCCTGAATACTATACATCCAAAATTTATTCTTCTCTTGACTTCCAGCCATTTATCATTATTACAGCCAATAGCTTGTCCAAGATAAGTATATGAATCCACCTTCTCCTTCAATGATTATAACCCTTCCTGTATCATACCTGTTCATCATTACTTTTGTTTTTACCATATTCATCTTTAATCCGAAATTCTTACTAACTCTGCATAACTGATTAAGATTTTCCTCTAATTCTTCGGAATCATGGCTTATGATCACAATGTCATCTGCAATTCATAAATGGTTTAGATACTCTCCATTCACATCAACTCCTTTCTGCGACCAGTCCAACCTTCTGAAAGTATTTTAAGGGCAGCAGTAAACAACTTTGGAGATAATGTGTCTAGCATTAGCATTAGTAGAGGCATATGATGCAAGAAAGCAAGCTTATGCAGCATCAGCCAAAAAAAAAAAAAAAAAACCCACTTCCACTTCACCCCTCCATTCGTTCGAAATACCTGTCCAGCTGAGCCTTAAATGTATTTAGGCTATCAACTTCCACGACAAGGGATGGAAGTCTGTTCCACCAACCAACTACCCGCTGGCTAAAGGCAAATTTCCACACGTCTATCCTACATCTGTCTTTCCTCAATTTGAATTTATGCCCTCTCAGGTGATTATTCTGAGCAAGAGGAAGAATCCCATCAGCATTGAGCATGCTCAAACCATTCAAGGCTTTATACACCTCTATCAGATCACCTCGCTGGTGCCAAGTCTCCAGACACTGTAATTTGCAAAACTTAAGCCTTTCTTCATAAGAGTACCCCTTTGTTCCATTCACTAATCTTGTTGCCCTTCTCTGTACTCGTTCCAGCAGCTCTACACCCTTCTTGAAATGAGGCCTCCAGACGTATACAGTACTCAAGGTGTGGCCTGACCATTGCCTTATACAATGGAATAATCACCTCCTTATCCCTGCTAGAAAAATTCCTGTATATCATTGACAAGACACCATGAGCTACTCTTGCAGCCCATCTGCACTGCTCAGAAAACTTCATATCTGCCTGCGCAATTACCCCCAGGTCCTTTTCATTCTCTACCACTGTCAGTGTAGTACCACACAGTTGATACGTTGCTCTGGGGTTGCTGTTTCCCATATGTAGTACTTTACATTTGTCAATGTTAAACTTCATTTGCCACCTCTCAGCCCATCTGCTCAACCTTTCCAGATCCTGTTGCAGCGTCATAGTGTCAGTAGTGTCCTTGACAACCCTGCCAACCTTTGTATCATCTGCGAACTTGGACATTAAGCTTAATATACCATCATCAATATCATTTATAAATACAGAAAACAATAATGGACCCAACACTGAACCCTGAGGGACTCCACTAATGACATTAGTCCACGATGAGCAGTATCCATTGATTACCACTCTCTGTCTTCTCCCCCTCAACCACCCCTTTATCCATAGCAGCAATTTGCCTCCAATGCCACACTGCTCCAATTTGTGCAGCAGTCTTCCATGTGCAACAGTATCAAAAGCCTTTCTAAGATCCAAGTATATAATATCAAAGTTATTCTCTGCATCCAGTTCTTTTGTGACTGCATCATAGTATCCAATCAAATTGGTCAGGCAAGACTTCCCCTTAACAAAACCGTGCTGAGTCCGAGCTATAACTGAAGTCTTGTCTAGATGATCCTGCAGTGCTTCTTTAACCAGTGCCTCCATTAATTTTCCTGGAACAGAAGTTAAACTCACAGGTCTATAATTACCTGTGTCGGCCTTTGATCCTCCTTTGTGAATTGGGGTCACATTTGCACATCTCTAGTCTGTGGGTACCTCCCCTGAGTCCAAGGAAGCTCTCATAATTATGGCTAAGGGTTTGCTTACTTCCTTTGCTGCCTCCTTTAATATAACTGGATAGATCCCATCCACCCCAGGTGCCTTTCTTGTGTTTATCTTTAACAATTTCTCCTCCACTTTACTCTCAGTTATTACAAGATTCTCTAGCTTACTGCCAGAGTTGAATACACCTGTGGGATTCCCCTCGCTGAATAACTCCTTATGTGTGAATGTCGATGCAAAATATTCATTTAGTTTGTTAGCTACCTGAGCAGGATCATCAACAGTTGACCCATCGATATCAAGTGGACCAATCTGATTCATCCCCTTCCTTCTAGAGTTTACATAAGTAAAGAACTCTTTGCTGTTTTTCTTTGCATCCCTTGCCAAAGATTTCTCGTAATCTGCCTTTGCCTGCCTAACCTCCTTTGTAACTTGGTTACAGATCAACTTGTATCTATCATAGGCTTCTGTGTCACGTGTTAATTTATATGTATCCCATGCATTTTTCTTCTCTGTCATATGTCTCATTAGTTCATCTGTCATCCATTTAGGCCAAAACCTTGAACAATATTTGTTAGTTGGTATGTAAAGCCTAGTAGTTACCTCTTTGAGTAAATCCCATTTCAGCACACTGTGATCACTGCCAACTAGTGGTTCCTTTATCTGCAGATTCTACTTGTCGAACTGCTTTCTCAATTTTTGATCTGCTACTGTCTTTGTCTAGTCTAATGAAGGAGGTAGCCTTCTCATATATATTCTTCAAAATCCTAATGTATATGATTCCTTTGCTTCTGTCTTCCTAGTGCCCAAAACATTGCCTTATCATAATCCACAAATGCCGACCGGGCTAGCTGGGTGGATAAAGTGCCCGCCTAGCAACCCAAAGGTCGCGGGTTTGAATCCCGCCTCGGGCTTGGATCAAAGTACTGCAAAAACCTTGGAAGGTGCATTATGGCCATAGAAGCCGATGCGCCAACAACTACCAAAAAAAAAAAAAAAAATCCACAAATGCCAGACATAATGGCATTTTATATTCATTTGCTTTCTCCATTAGTTGTGATATTATGTGTGAAGGTTATCCATAGTTCAGAATCTTTGTCCTAAAGCCAATTCGGTTGAGTCTCATCAAGTAATTGATGAGACTCGTTCTTTCTAATCTATTAGTGATGACCCTTGTGAACAACTTGTAGATGTGGGACAAGCTAATTGGTCTATAATTTCCAATTTCTGATTTATCTCCTTTCTTATGCAGCAAAATTATGATTGCATTATTCCACTCCTTAGGTGTGATGCCTTTCCTAATGTATTTTGTGAAGAGTCATGCCAGTTTCTGTGTCAAGTCTCTTCCTCCCAATTTTAATAACTCTACAGTAACTTCATCTACACCTGGGGCTTTTTTTGTTTCTTCATTTTCTTCAATGCATGTTCTACCTCATCAGGAAAGATATTGGGTATGTGTTGCTAATTTGTGATCCATCTTCCCCACTGCTGGCACCATTCCCTTGCTTGTTATATAATACTTTATAGTAGTCTTCTGCTGTTTTAATTATGCTTTCTCTGCTATTTTTAAGTAAACCATTACTACTCTTCAGACAGTATCATTTGTCTTTCTGTATTACTGCTAATGACTACTGATTTAAGTCTGTTGTTCTACCTTAATGCTAGTTCTACTTTTCTTGTGTTAAATCTTCTTATGTCCTCTCTGAGTCTCTTTCTAATGGCTTTGCATAACTCAGTATACTCAATGTTGTCCTTGTCAGTGTTTATCTTGCTTTTCATTTGTCATCATCAGTTCATCATGACAAATGCTTTTTGACTAATTTTTTCTTTGGATTTCTTTTTACCTATAGTTTCTTGGGCGTTATCACTTTCAAAAAATTGTATTCCTCATCAATACTTGGTCCTGAAAGGTCTGCAGAAGCTCAAACTTGGTCCTAAGTTCCAATACATAATGCTTTTCTCCTCTTCTGTTATCTCAAAGACCTTTGTATTATTTACTTTAGTCAGTTTTTTTTTTTTCCTTTCTTTTCTTACATCAATATCTAGTGTACATCTTACCATTCTGTGATCACTTCCAACATTTACCTTGTTCAGGAAGGTAACATCATTCACAATATAACTTCTGTTAGTGAAGATGAAGTCAATTTCGTTAGTTGTTAATCCATTTAGGGTCTTCCATGTCCACTTTCTGTTCACCCTTTTATTGAAAAAAGTGTTCATTACTGACATTCCTCTAGATTCTGCAAATTCCACAAGCCTCTCTGCAAATTTCACCCTTTCTAACCTTAGCATTGAAGTCTCCCATAATGATGGTGAATTGAGTTTTCTATTCATCTAGAAGTCTCTCAATTTTGGTGTACATTTCTTCAACCTCTTCATCATAATGGCTCGGTGTTGGTGTATATATATCATTATAACATTTAGTTTGTACCTCTTAGAAATCCTGAGTAGTAGTCTTGACACCCTTGGTGATGTACTTTTGAATTCCAAAATGTTGTTTTTAATATCTTTATGGACCAGAAAGCCAACTCCACCATCACTCTTTTCACTGTTTCCATTGGTGTACAGCAGATTTCCACTTGATAAACTTGTTTTGTTTCAGCCAAGCTGATGATATTCCAATACATATTTTCTAATTTGTTTTCCAGCTCTAATATCTTATCTTCACCGATGGGCTATCTTATGTTGTAAAAGGCCAAGTTTAGTTTCTGTGCATGGAAGCCTGGTTGTACCCAGAGATTCTCTGCTTCCACTCTGATCTTCTCACTGCCGTACAAGGGAGAGTGAAAGCTGCTGGGGACTTGAGGGCCATAATAAATGCCATACTACAATAAAAATATTATGACACACATAGTTACACATATAATGGCCAGAAGGCTCTTTTGCAATTATACCTGATGATAGATGATGTATCACAAAAAATTCATAAGAAAAACTGATTTTTACATTTTCATCACATGAAGTACACAGGTTAGGCACCACAATTCCAAAAAAAAAAAGTTTGTGGCTCCCCCATAATTTTTTTTTCTTTAACACTGCAGCATTTAACACAAACAGTTGTGGACCCACTTGAAATACTGTGTCTAGGTATACGGATTGCATCGAAAAAAATAAATAATAATAAAAAAATACGGCAAGCTTCTTGAATGGGTCCAAAAACATGCCTAGTGAGATCAGTTAGAGGATGCCCATATGAAGATAGACTTGGAGAATATGTGTGTTGCAGAGCTTGGAAACTAGACGTCTTAGAGGGGATTTAATTGAGGTATATTAGCCTCTGAGAGATGAAAGTAAAAGGGAATGAGGGTGAACTTTTCACTGTTATAATTCCTGAACTAGTGGCTATCAATGTATGGGGGGGGGGGATTAGACTGGATTTCAGAAAGTTTTCTTTTTAGCCAACAAGTTGTTAATAATTGAAATAAGTTGTATACATGGCATGGGTGGTTGAGGATGACAACTTGGGGAAAATTTAAAACTCACTGGATAGATACCTATGTGAGTAGAGAGTCAAATATGTGGTTTATACATTTTTTTTTCTCCTTTTGGCTGGTGCATTAAAAAAAGGTCAGGGCTTCCTTGCATCGTACAGCTAATATTATTCCTGTTGTATATTTGTTGAGATTCCTGATCAAATCCATTTGTGAATGTTGAAATTTTTTTCCTATTATGAGTGAAGATATTATAGATGAGAAACTTATCACCTGTTGTTGTATTGAGGTCACAGATTACATAAATTAAACACTGAACATTACAATATATATAAATAAGAAATAAATAATGCAAACAATTTATGCAAAATGATAGCCTTGAGTTTGTTTCAGAAAACTTACAGTTTAAGAACCAACCACAGAATGTGCATCTGCAAGCTGTATATTTTTAGTTATTACACGAAGCTTCCATGTCATATGATTACTAACCGACAGCTGGTTACAATAGTAATAATAAAACTAACACTGTGTATCGGCGCCTTCGTAGCCAGGTGGACAGGAGCAGCAGTGCGTAGCACATGCTTCTTGATTAGACCGGGGTTTGAGCCCGTGAGCCACCAAATACGGAGGATGCAGAAAGGTCAGGGAATGACCACCGCATATCCCCGGAGCAATATGGCCTTAGTTGCTAATGCTCCTAAAAACCAAAATAACAACAACAACTGTGTATATCTTACTATATTATGTCATTCAGGGTGTGAACTCTATGGGATCAATCATGTCAATTTAGTGTAAGGTGATCACTGTATGACAGTTTGGTGAATGACAATTCATCGTACAACAGTTTATCACATGACAGTTCAGTGAACAAGACCATTTGGTGTATGTATGTATCAATTCAGTGTATCACATATGGATCAGGAATTAAGAAAGTCAATGAAGTAAAAGATTTGGGAAACTAAGAGAAATTTTGGTTCTTTAAAACTTGGTTCTTTGGTTCTTTAAAGTAATGCAAAAATGTAGAAAATATTTTTAAAAAATAATAATATATTTTTATCAATTTATTTTGTGTAAAAGCATTCAAACCTATTATCTGCCAATCCATATTGTTGCAACTTTACAATATGGACAGACGATTATGTTGAAGATAATAGGCACATTACTTCAATCCATGCTGCTATTCTAGGACTGTGAAATGGTATCTGGCACCCAGGTGCATGATTAGTTTTGGGTCCCCCCCTTTTGTTTTTATAGCTATAATATACTATTTAAGAAATGCTTTTGGGACCCCTTCTTGTCAAGGCCCATATGCATTGCATCAAATCCCATCATGATGGGAAGAATAATGATAGGTGGAGGCATGGTATCCCCCACTGGGTAGCACAAGTATTTTACTGGGCAACATTAGTCCATGATAACCAATTGTCTTCTGGCTTATCAACTCTTAATCAGGAGCATCAAGAGCTACCATGAGCCCTAGGGAAAACACCTCATTGGGCCAGACTGCCTTTCCCTGTGTGAGGTATCAAGACTCCAATTATGAGCCCTCCACAATGCTCAGGGAAGGTTACTTGCCTGCTCCCATTTGTTGCTTCTACCCTTTTACCCATCTATGGAACTTGCCTACCACTAACTTTAATTGCTTTCAATAAAAGTATAATGCAGGTTGCAAAACAAAGATCAGAAGACATGCATAAACCAGCCAGTATCTATTAATGATCTGTGCTTTTGGTCTCCAGAAAAACTTGCCTCCATATGAATTTCCTAAAAATACAACCTACAGAAGCAAAAGTAAAGTAATTGGAAGTAAAATAATCAAAATGAAAGTAATGTTTCTCAATCTATGGTACTTTTTTTATAGGATCTCCCTGAAAAAAGCAGAATGTGCATTAAAAAACAAAGGTGCTTAGTGTACTTTATCAAATATATAAAAATGTCTGTACCGTGAACACTCAACTAACCCTTTATAGCACGTTTAAAATTTGCATTTTGGGTATTGCTTTTTTGTACACCGAATTCCTGCATAAAATTCACTGCATTGTTGTAGCCACTAATTGCCTTTCATCATACACCAAGTATACCAAATTGCCTTATACCCCAGACCATCATGCACCGAATTATCACATACAGCAAACTTTCATGCCCCAAATTGACCTGAACTCCATTAAAGGATAGTGCTTGATTTCAATATATATAGAATTTCTTTACAGATAAAGGATTATGAATACAGACAATCTGAACAAAAACACTATTACAATACATTTTTTTTTTTGAGAACCATGAAATGCATCTCATTCTTTAACTATTGCTGGTTAATTGCCAGGTTATGAATGGTATCTGCTGGATACCATTCTTAACCTGGCAGTTGTGACATCACAAAGCTTTTATTTTTTTTTAAATTCTGATTGACCAATGAATTTCATCCTTTCTTAATGGATTGCAATACTGATTTTATATACTTTTTTTTTTTAGTTTCAATGAAAAATTTTAAAATATGCTGTGTTTTACAATTTTTATTTAAAAAAAAAAAAAAAAATATATATATATATATATATATATATATATATATATGAATTCTTCCAAAAGGTACAAAAAAAAATGTTTCAGACATAAAGCAGAAACATCAGGCTTAGTCTCTTCCATTTTCCAGTTTAAAAGGTCAAAAGAAAGTGTTTAGAAGACCACTCTAAAAGTCATGATATTTCAAACATGCACATTGGCATATATTTCACCAGGCTATTATGTATATAAATATTATTAAAAAGTTAAAAAAAAAAAAAACATATATACCCACACAATACTATCAATTACTGTACATATGTTGCTTTCTGCACCATAACGTCTGTCTTGAGAGAATACTGAATTTCATGTTTTTATCTTAAAGGCAATGATTAAGAGTACAGTTCAGGGACATTTAGATAGATATGGCATTCTGAAGGACATCAATGACTTTGTTAAGAGAAAATGATGTTTAACTAACTTAGTAGGCTTTTTTGACACAGTTACTCATGAGCTGGATTTAGGGAACAATTTTGACATAGTTTTTTTTGGATTTTAGCAAAGCATTTACTCAATCCATCATGAGTGGTTACTGTACAAGCTTGAACAGGTTGGGATTACTAGATTCTAAGATGGATTTCCAGGTGGCTGCAGGGCAGAAGGCAGAGGATTGTGATTAATGGATATTCTTCAGATTGCTGTAATGTCAGTCAGGAGTGGGTTCCCTCAAGGGACCCCACTCCTGACGAAGTTCTTGGACCACTGTTTTTCATTTTCATGAAGGGATAGGGGTGATGTCAAAATTTGCAGATGATGTAAAGATTGGCAGAGTTGTTAATGATTGGTGCCAAGCAAGCTCTCCTTCAGAATGACTTGAACAGACTTCAAAGATGGTCAGAGAAGTGGCAGCTCTGTTTTAATGCTGCTAAATGCAAAGTGTTACACTTGTGGAATAGCAACCCACAAATAAATTATATACTTGATGGGGTTGAATTACAAACAGTGGAGGAGGAAAGGAATCTGGCAATTACAATAGTGGCAAATATAAAGTTTTCTGAACAATGTAAACAGTCAGCCAGGAAATCCAACAATCGATAATTAATTGAACATTATCTTGTAGAGATAGGGAGGTCATATCCCATTATATAAGCCAATTGTAAGACCACACTTGGAATACTGTGCTCAAGTATAGAGACCTCATCTGAAAAAAGACATTGAGCTTCTTGAAAGGATCCAAAGATGGGCAACTGAAATGATGAGATCAGCAAAAGGATAACAATAAGAGTCCGAGTAAGACTCCGAATAGGTGGGCTACAGAGCTTGGCAACCAGATACCTTAGAGGTGACCTGAGGCGCCTCCATAGCCAGGTGGGCAGGAGCAGCAGTGCATAGCACACGCTTCTTGATTAGACCGGGGTTCGAGCCCGTGACCACCAAATACAGAGGATGCGGAAAGGTCAGGGAATGACCACCGCATATCCCCGGAACAATATGGCCTTAGTTGCTAATGCTCCTAAAAAACAAACAATCATATTTCTAAACCTTTCAGTTAACGAGAACGAGGTGACCTGATTGAGGTTTATAAGGCTCTGCGAGGGATTAGTAAAATGAATGAAAATGAAATCCTCACTGTTATAAAGAATTCTAGAACTAGGGGGTCATAAATTCAAATTACAGGGGTTGAGGTTTGGATTAAATTGTAGGAAGTTTTCTTTTAGCCAGCGAGTCGTTGATTGCTGGACAAGTTGCCCTTGCAGGTAGTTGAGGCTGACAGTTTGAAAATTCAAAGGTCAACTGGATAGTTACTTGTGTGAGGAGGGAAGCATATAATTTGTATTTTTTTATCTACTGGTGGTTTTTTTTTTTTTTTTGGCTAGTGCAGCAAAAGCCTAGACATCCGCCTCCTTTTGTCCAGTGTACATTTAGTCTTTTATTATGCATGCATAATGCAAAAAATAGAAAACTTAAAAAAAAAAAAAAATCCATGTAGACATGTTCATGTTTCCACTATACCGCATTTATATTTTCACTACACGACATTTGCCACACAGTAGTCTTCTTCTTTGGTCCTTAGCTGGCAGCTGGGGGAGGCGGTTGGCCACGCAACCAGTATGCTGCTGTAGGTGCCGCAGGGTTTCGGACTTGCTCTGTGATGTTCTTCCATACCTTACGATCCATGGCTTCAGTCCTGGCCTGGTTAAGGTCGAGACGTCGGCTCTTCAAGTCATCTTCCACTTGCTTGGCCCACGTTTTCCTAGGCGCGGTCCGTTGGATGCTCCATTGGGTGGGTCGTTGTCTCCAAAGGAGTGTGGATGGTATTCTGTTCGTGCCCATTCTACATACGTGGCCAAACCATCTGAGCCTTTGCTTCTGGATTTGGTCGGCAATGGTTGGTTGCTGTTGGCATCTGGTGCGGATGGTATCATTAGTGATGCGGTCGCGAAGAGAGATGCCCAAGATCTGCCGCAGGCATCGCATTTGGAATACCTCAAGTTTGTTCAAATCTAACTTGAGACAAATCCATGTTTCCGATCCGTAAAGAAGAATGGGCAGGATCAAAGTCCGGAAGAGTCGGATTTTAGTCTTTGTGGAAATGTTGGTCCTCTTCCACAGACACCATTTGAGCGAGGCGAACGCAGTGGCCGCCTGTCCAATTCTGCTGTGAATTTCCATGGTGGATGCAACTTTCTTCTCCTGGACCAGCGACCCAAGGTATTTAAAGTCCTGCACTTGCTCGATCTGGACGCCTTCGAGATAGATGGTGGCTTGCGACCCATCTGTTGTCAAGGCCTTTGTCTTACCAGCATTGATCTTCAAACCGTATGGCCGGGCAATGCGGGCAATGTCGTAGAGGATTTCCGTGACTTCAGCGTCGTTACCGGCAAGGATAGCACTATCATCAGCAAACATCAGGTCAGTCACATAGTGATCCTTGTCATATTGTATGCCCTGTCTGTTTCTGAATGCTTGCCTCATAATGGCGTCGACCACGATGTTGAAAAGCAACGGGGAGGCTACATCCCCTTGGCGGACTCCAGTTTGGATGGTAAATTCCTCAGATAAATCGTTCTGGATGCGCACCTGGCTGGTTAAACCGTTGTATGCAGTTTGGAGGAGTGTGATGACTTTTCGAGGTACATGTTCAACCTCTAGTAGTTTCCATAAGGCAGGCCGGTGGACACAGTCGAAAGCAGACTTAAAGTCAATGAAAACAATGACGGTTCGCTGTCCACACCGGATCCTCTCCTCCATCAGCTGACGAATGGCAAAGATTTGATCACAGCATCCTCGCCCGGGTCTAAATCCTGCCTGTTCTTCTCGACTGGTTTGCTCGCGATGTTTTTGCAGTCTTGACTGGATAATCTTCATAAAGACCTTTCCAATGATGGAAAGGAGGCTGATGCCACGGTAGTTCTTGCAGTCCCGATTATCACCTTTCTTGTGGATTGGTACGATAATGGCTTTCCTCCATGTTAACGGAATTTGTTCAGTGCACCAGATGGTTTTGAGGAGTGAGTGTAGTCGGCGAAGCAGTACATCTCCCCCGGCTTTGATCGCTTCTGTGGTGACTTGGTCCACTCCTGGTGCCTTGCCATTCTTCAGGGATTGTATGGCTGCTTTCACTTCTTCTACTGTAGGCTCAACATCGACCATGGAGACCTCAGGGGGGTCGATCGAGAGTGCTGTTGCTGGCGGTCCCTGAGGTGGGTCGTGATTATACAGAGCTTTGAAGAATTCACTCCACCGTTGCAGGCGTTCGGATGGTGATTGCACGAAGGTCCCATCAGCATTCTTGATGTTGTCACTAGTCAATTTAGTCTTTCCACTCAGACATCTGAGGGTGCGGTAGAGAGTGCGGTACTCGTTTTTGGATGCCGCCACTTCAAGATCGTCTGCCACTTGGTTCCAGTATGCTTCTCTTTCTGCTGTCATTCTTTGTCGGACTTCTCAGTTTAGCTGCCGGTACTGTTCAAAGTCGACCAACTTTGCCTGTTTCCGTTTGTCCACGAGGTCGAGGCACTCATCTGATATCCATGGTTGCGTTCGACGTCGGGCAGGTGAACATAGGGGCTTGGCACATTCCAGGATGGCATCAGAGATCTGCTTTTCTTCTTCATTTATATCCTCGGGCACGGCCAGCATCTCGAAGCGGTTGGATAGGGCGATCTGATATGCCTGTTTGTTGGCAGCATTCATTAGCTGCCTCCAGTCCAGCTTGGCTGACCGAGATGATCTTTTTGCATGCCGTAATTTGAGCTGCACCTTAGCCCGGATGAGGTAATGATCAGATCCGCAATCAGGTCCCCTCATGGCACGAACATCCATGAGTGATGAGCGAAATCTGGCATTGATCAAAATGTAGTCCAGGATTGCTGAGTCCTTGCCAGATGGATTTCGCCATGTAAGTTGATGTTTTTGAGGGTGCTGGAAATGGCTGTTTCCAATGATCAGGTTGTTAGATGCGGCAAAGGACAACAAACGTAGTCGGTTGTCATTGATCTTCCCATGGCCAAACTTGCCCATTGTTGTTTCCCAACCAGATCTGTCCACGCCAATATGGGCATTAAAGTCCCCTGCGAGGATGATCACTTCTGTCTGCGGAATTGAATCCAGCGTATGTTGGAGCTGGTTGTAGAAGTCATTGTTGGTCGGGTCCAGGCTAGTCTCAGTTGGCGCATAGGCGGAGATAATATGGGTCTTGATGGTGCCCTTGACAGTAAGGACTGCCAGGCGGTCCGATATTGGTTGGAAAGCGATCACACTACTGGTGGCCTGAGCACAGTAGTAATTATTGATAATGCACCATTATTAAATATTTATATAATGTTCAGGTTTAGGGGCTTTTTGTCCTCTCATCGATCACTTTCTGCATATAATTTTATCTTTATGTAATTTGATATTATTGTAAATTATACATGATTCTCTATTTTATCTGCTCAGTTAATGCTGTAGATAATTAGAAATACAAATTTTATTTGGCAGTGCTCTATTAACAAAACCCTTGTCCTCTATGACAGTATAGTGGGGTTGCCATTTGAAAAGGTCTGGGTTTGGATCTCTTCAGTCACTACTTTATTTAGCCAATCTCAGAGCAGAGGAAGTAGGAAGTTTCCCCATGAGTTATTCTGGGCTTTTCAATCCACACATAAATCAGTCTGTGAACAAACATTGGTATAAACATAAGATACGTAGCACAATACAGCCTTAGATGCTATTGTGCTATATACATACTAATAATAGCAGAATTTAACAAAACCCTTGTATTTTCCTTCGCAGCTAGTAGAAAATGGATAATAAAAGAATTTCACAAAAGATACTGAAATAAAAAGTATCAAGTTTTAGCACATTTTCTTGCATATAGCTAGGGGATTCAATTTTGACATGCATATCTGTTACTTTTTGTTATCAAGTTCAAGACTAACTGTGAATGTTCATTTTATTTTAATAACTATCTGACAAAAAATGATCACTAAACATAAAATAAATATATATTTATATTTCATGTATTATGGAAAAGTTTTCCAAATTTTCAAAGTTATGACACTGCCAATAGGTACAAAACATAATATAGAAGTAATTTTGTAGTTGCCATTCTCTCTGAAAATGATCATTGCGGTTCATATCACTCTCGGAATGTGAACTCCATTGAAACAGAGAAGGCGAGGTTTGTGGCAAAGAAGAATAGATACAGATTATGTGAACAAAAAAATCGATGTTAATCTATATTGCTTGATTCTTAATAATAAACTTTTTAAAACAAAATGTATACAAACTACCTGCTTAAAGAAAATTAATTTTTTCAGAATTAATCTCTGCTATATCATGAGGGTAGGGTATCAAACATTACACAAGCCCATCTAGATTACGGTGCAGTAGTATAATCATACACGTGAAGTGGCCAATTCCCTATGACATAGCAGAGACAGACTGTGAGAAAATCCACTTTCTGAAGTACTGAGATTGCTTAATTCTGTTCTGTACTGTGTCTTAAGAAATACTTCAAGTGCCTTCAGAACTTCCTAATCAATGTCGATCATTGAACTGCAGGAATCTCCACTTCATACTAGGATGATGTTATTGCATAACATCTTGCAGTCCAGTTTCAGAGCTGCATATCTCATCTGTTCAGTCTTATCTGTTTTACCCACAATGGATAATTCATTACAGAAATAAACCTAAGACAAATAAACTTCCTAATATTAGGCTGCATGAATTAATCCAAAGCTGAAATGTAACAGTTTAATGAACTCCTTCAACAATTGGATAAGGATTTATTCCCCTCCCTCATGGTTTAAGTATTTACTATTTTGTGACAACAGTTTTAGTCAATGAAGAAGCTATCCTTGGGAAGTCATAACTTCACTTAGGTTTATTTATTGTAATGAATTATCCATTGTAGATAAAACAGATAAGGCTGAACAGATGAGATATACAGCTCTGAAACTGGACTGCAAGATGTTATGCAATAGCATCATCCTAATATAAAGTGGAGATTCCTGCAGTTCAATATATAGACATTGATTAGGAAGTTCTGAAGGTACTCGAGGTATTTCTTAAGGCACAGTACAGAACAGCATGAAGCAATCTCAATACTTTAGAAAATGAATTTTCTCACAGTCTGTCTCTGCTATTTTCATAAAGCAAATGTGTGAGACTATATGTAACTCTCTCAAATACAGTGACACCTCTCTGAAGAGATTATAGTCAGTTTCAGAGTTCTTACAGCACTGACAAAGTTCCTTTATTGATTATCATTGAACATATTTAATTCAATATATATATATATATATATATATATATATATATATATATATATATATATATAATCAATTATCTGATTGGCCATTATAAATATAATTTTTTCAATTATATAATGTACAAATTATATTTGTGCATATATAATTGAACATATTTCAATATCATTGAATGTCTGTGTTTAAATTAACTTTTAGTTAATTTAAACACACAAACACAAATATGTATTTATATTAATGAAAAGGAATATAAATTGTTTTGTTTAGAGCATATCATTTTCATTATGGATAATTAGATAACTCACTAGTTTTAGTCCATATTCATAATTTTTGCTCACACAAAATTCTTTTAATATAATAGGCCACATAAGATATTTCCTTCTAAACAATTAACACACAATCAATAAAAACACAAATGTATAAGAAAATTTTTGGAGAAAATTCTAGGAGAAAATTTTTCATACACGAACAAACTTCATTAAAACTTCCATGTAGCTAGCTAGCTAAGTTACCAACATTTGTCAGTGCCCAGTGAAGGTCAATTATCCTCAATGTAGGATAATTGACTTTGTTGCTCTGTCAAAAAGCTTGACACTGCCATTGCTAAAACAGTGAAAGTAATGTAATCACATAGTGTTTTTATTTCAAGTGTATTCATGTATATGGAAAATTACTGTAGACTACTGGTCAAGATTACCTATACAGGCCATTAGCATTAGTAAAGGCATGGAATGCAAGAAAGCAAGCTTATATAGCATCAGCCAAAAAAGAAAAGAAAAAAAAACCTCATTTCACCCATCCTCTCACTCCAAATGTTTGTCTAGTTCTGCCTTGAATCTATTTAAGCTATCAACTTCTACAACGAGATATGTAAGTTTGTTCCAGCAATCAACCACTCACTGACTAAAGGCAAACTTCCACACATCTATCCTACAACTGTCTTTCCTCAATTTCAATTTATGCCCTCTCAGGCGATTATTCTGAGCAAGAGAAAGAATCCCATCAGCATTCAGCATGTTCAAGGCTTTATACCCCTCAATCAGATCACTTCAACTTACCTCACAGGTGCCTAGTCTCCAGACATTGTATTTTGCAAAACTTAAGCCTTCCTTCGTAAGAGTAACCCTTTGTTCCATTCACTAATCTTGTTGCCCCTCACTGTACTTGTTCCAGCAGCTCTACATCCTTCATAAAATGAGGACTCCAGACCTGTATACAGTACTCAAGGTGGGGCCTGACCATTGCCTTATACAAGGAGATAATCAACTCCTTATCCCTACGAGAAAAATTCCTGTATATCATTGGAAAGACACCATGAGCTACTCTTGCAGACTGTCTGCACTGCTCAGAAAACTTCATATCTACCTGCACAATTACCCCCAGGTCCTTTTCATTCTCCAACACTGTCAGTGTAATACCACACAGTTGATACCTTACTCTGGGGTTACTGCTTCCTATATGCAGTACTTTAGATTTGTCAATATTAAACTTCAGTTGCCATCCCAGCCCATCTGCTCAACTTTTCTCGATCCTGTTACAGCAGTATACTGCCATTAGTGTCATTAACAACCCTGCCAACCTTTGTATCGTCTGCAAACTTGGACATTAAGCCTGATCATTCACTAATCATTAATATCATTAATAAATACAGAAAACGACAATGGACCCAACATGAACCCTGGGGGATTCCACTAATAACATTAGTCCACAAAGCATATATTTGGATCTTAGAAAGGCTTTTGATACTGTTATGGCAATTTGCACATGGAAGACTGCTGCATAAATTGGAGCAGTGTAGCACTGGAGGCAAATTGCTTCTATGGATAAAGGGATGGTTGAATGGGAGAAGACAGAGGTAATCAATGGACACTGCTCTTCATGGACTAATGTTTTTAGTGGAGTACCTCAGGGTTCAGTTTTGGGTCCATTGTTATTTTCTGTATTTATAAATGATATTGATAATGGTATATCAGGCTTAATGTCCAAGTTTGCAGATTATATGAAGGTTGGCAGGGTTGTTAAGAACACTACTGACTGTACGCTGCTGCAATAGGATCTAGAAAAGTTGAGCAGATGGGCTGAGAGGTGGCAAATGAAGTATAACATTGACAAATGTAAAGTACTACTTATGGGAAACAGCAACCCAAGAGCAATGTATTAACTCTGTGGTACTACTGACAGTGATAGAGTATGAAGAGGACCTGTGGGTAATTGTGCAGACAGATATGAAGTTCTCTAAGCAGTGCAGACGGGCTGCAAGAGTAGCTCATGGTGATATACAGGAATTTTTCTAGCAGGGATAAGGAGGTGATTATCCCCTTGTATAAGGCAATGGTCAGGCCACATCGTGAGTACTGTATATAGGTCTGGAGGCCTCATTTTAAGAAGGATGTAAGCTGTTGGAATGAATACAGAGAAGGGCAACAAGATTAGTGAATGGAAAGAAGGGTTGCTCTACAAAAAAAGGCTTAAGTTTTGCAGATTACAGTGTCTGGAGACTAGGCACCTGCAAGGTGATCTGATTGAGGTATATAAAGTCTTGAATGGTTTGAGCATGCTGAATGCTGATGGGATTCCCCCTCTTGCTCAGAATAATCACTTATGAGGGCATAAATTCAAATTGAGGAAAGACAGTTGTAGGATAGATCTGCGGAAGTGTGCCTTTAGCCAGCAGGTAGTTGATTGGTGGAACAGACTTCCATCTTTTGTTGTGGAAGCTGATAGCCTAAATAAATTTAAGGCTAAGCTGGGCAGGCATTGGAAAGAAATGGGAGGGTTTTTTTTTTTTTTTTTTTGACCGATGCTGCATAAGCTTGCTTTCTTGCATCGTATACCTTTACTAATGCTAATGAGCAGTGTCCATTGATTATCACTCTCTGTCTTCTCCAACTCAACCATCCCTTTATCCATAGCAGCAATTTGCCTCCAGTCCCACACTGCTCCAATTTGTGCAGCACTCTTCCATGTGAAACAGTATAAAAAGCCTTTCTAAGATCCAAATATATGATATCAGAATTATTCTTTGCATCCAGTTCCTTTGTGACCACATCATAGTATCCAATCAAATTGGTCAGATAAGACTTCTCCTTAACAAACCCATGATGTGTCTGAGCTGTAAAAAGTCATGTCTAGATGATCCTGCAGTGCTTCTTTAACCATTGCCTGCATTCATTTCCCTGGAACAGAAGTTAAACTAACAGATCTGTAATTGCTTTTGTCGCCCTTTGATCCTCCTCCTCCTTTGTGAATTGGGGTCACATTTGCACATCTCCAGTCCATAGTTACTTCCTTTGCTGCCTCCTTTAATATAACTGGAAAGGCATCTGGGGTGGATTCCATCCACCCCAGGTGCCTTTCTTATGTTTATCTTCAACAATTTCTCCTCCACTTTACTCTGTTATTACAAGATTATCTAGCTTACTGCCAGAATTTAATACACCTCTGGCATTCCCCTCCCTGAATAATTCCTTATGTGTAAATGTAGATGCAAAATATTCATTTAGTTGATTAGGTATCTGAGCATGATCATCAACAGTTGATCGTGCTGTTGAACCATCGATATCAAGTGGACCAATCTGATTCATCCCCTTCCTTCTAGAGTTTACATAAGTAAAAAACTCTTTGCTGTTTTTCTTTGCGTCCTTTGCCTACCTGTAGATAGTGTTAATTTTTTTTTTCATTTTTAAGAAATGTATTACAGTTGCATTTATATTTTATTTATTTTTTTATACTTTTATTTAATGTATTAAAATAAATCAAATACTGGATACAGACATGCTGTTTTGTCCCCTCCCTTTAATTCTGGCAACAGCATTTCTCAGTTTGACAATTCTGTACCTACCAGCAGTAGTGAGTACGTTGTTGACATACAGTGCATTCTATTCTGTGAGTAAGCTGTAACCATCATGAGTCTAATTAGTGCAACCATCACATTCATTTCGAGGTTGAAAATACAAAAACAAACTGGACACCTATTAAAGTTTCTCTATACTGGAGAGTGGCCATTTTCAAGAGGTCATTTAACATACAGTTTTGAATACTTCTGGCTACAACTGAAGCCTAAGTCTCCACAACAAGAGGTGTCCCATAAGGGAAGTTTCATTATATATTAATATTAATGGCTAAAAATCTGACACAGCCACAGATGTGGCAACAGCTTTCAAATGAGTTCAGCAACTATTCTGCAGAAATGTGTGAAAGCAGTAAAACAATATCTTCTTGAAATCATATAATAGATCATCATCAGCCATTTTCAATCCACTGCAGAATGAAGGTCTCTCCAGTAACTTTCCAGTTCCTTCTGTTTTGTGCAATGGCCATCCATTTACTACGCACAAACTCATGAATTTCATCTGTCCATCTCCATCGTTGTCTTCCAGGTTTTCTTCTAGATCCTCTTGGATACCATTCTGTTATTTGATTGTCCATCTGTCATCATATCTTCGAGCTATGTGTCCTGCCCAAAACCATTTTAGTTCTTTAGTTTTGATAAGAATGTCTTTTACTTGAGTTTGCTGCCTAATCCTTGTGTTTCTCTTCTTATCTAACAGTTTGATTCCCAATATAATTCTTTCTATTCTTCGCTGTGTAGTTCTCAGATTCTCTTCAATTCTTTTGGTGAGTGCCCAATTTTCACTTCCATAAGTCATGTTCGGTAGATACATTGGTTTGTTATTTTACATTTCAGACAAATTGGGATATTGCTCCTCAGTATGTGACTATATTTCCTGAATACTATCCATCCAAAATTTATTCTTTTCTTGACTTCCAGCCATTTATCATTATTACAGCTGATGACTTCTCCCAGATAAGTATATGACTCCACCTTTTCAATTACTGCTCCTTCAATCATTATATTCCTTTCTGTGGCATACTTGTTCATCATTACTTTTGTTTTAGCATATTCATCTTTAGTCCAAAATCCTTACTAGCTCTGCATAACTGATTAAGATTTTCCTCTAATTCTTTGGGATCATGGCTTATAACCACAATGTCATCTGCAAAACGTAAATGGTTTAGGTACTCTCCATTCACATTGCGACCAGTCTAATCTTCTGAAAGCTTATTCAAGGGCAGCAGTAAACAACTTCGGAGATATGGTACTACACTGACAGTGGTAGAGAATGAAAAGGACCTGGGGGTAATTGTGCAGGCAGATATGAAGTTCTCTGAGCAGTGCAGACGGGGGGCAAGAGTAGCTCGTGGTGTCTTGTCAATGATATACAGGAATTTTTCTAGCAGGGATAAGGAAGTGATTATTCCCTTGTATAAGGCAATGGTCAGGCCACACCTTGAGTACTGTATACAGGTCTGGAGGCCTCATTTCAAGAAGGATGTAGAGCTGCTGGAACGAGTACAGAGAAGGGCAACAAGATTATTGAATGGAACAAAGGGTTGCTCTTACGAAGAAAGGCTTAAGTTTTGCAAATTACAGTATCTGGAGACTAGGCACCGGCGAGGTGATCTGATAGAGGTGTATAAAGCCTTGAATGGTTTGAGCATGCTCAATGCTGATGAGATTCTTCCTCTTGCTCAGAATAGTCACCTGAGGGGGCATGTATTCAAATTGAGGAAAGACAGATGTAGGATAGATGTGCGGAAATTTGCCTTTTAGCCAGCGGGTAGTTGGAAGACTTCCAACCCTCGTGGAAGTTGATAACCTAAATAAATTTAAGGCTCAGCTGGACAGATATTTCAAACGAATGGAGGGGTGAAATGGGAGTGGTTTTTTTTTTTTTTTTTTTTGGCTGATCCTGCATAAGCTTGCTTTCTTGCATCATATGCCTTTACTAATGCTAATATTGTGTCTCCTTTTCTAACTCCTTTCTCAATTTTAAATTTGCTACTGTCTTTGTCTAGCCTAATAAAGGAGGTAGTATTCTCATATATTTTCTTCAAAATCATAATAAAGCTTTGTTTTTCCAGTGCCTGAAACATTGCCTTATGCTGTATGGAGTCAGATGCCTTTTCATAATCCACAAATGCCAGGCATAATGGTGTTTTATATTCATTTGCTTTCTCCATTAGCTGTGATATTACGTGAAGGTGATCTATACTTGAGAATCATGTCCTAAAGCCAGCTTGCTCTTTCGGTTGATTCTCATCAAGTATTCTTTCTAATCTGTTAATAATGACCCTTGTGAATAACTGGTAGATGTGGGATAACAAGCTTATTGGTCTATAATTTCCAATCTCTGATTTATCTCCTTTCTTATGCAGCAAAACTATGATTGCATTATTCCACTCCTTGGGCATCCCACCTTTTCTAATGCATTTTTTGAAGAGTCTTGCCAGTTTTGTGCCATGTCTCTTCCTCCCAATTTTAACAACTCTACAGTAACTTCATTTCCCCCCCCCATCCTTCAGTAGGAAGGATGTCGTGTATGTAATATGTGTTACTAATTTTCCCCACTGCTGGCATCATTCCCTTGCTCCTTGTATAATTCTCTATAGTAGTCTTCTGCTATTTGAATTATGCCTTCTCTGCTATTTATAAGTACACCATTGCTATTCTTCAGTTTCACTATCATTTGTCTTTCTGTATTACTGCTCATGGCTGCTGATTTAAGTCCTTTGTTTTACTTTTCTTGTGTTAAATCTTCTTATGTCTTCTCTGAGTCTCTTTCTAATGGCTTTGCATAACTCAGTATACTCAATTTTCTCCTTGTCAGTGTTTATCTTGCTCTTCATTTGTCGTCTTTGGTTTATGACAAGTGTTTTTGACTGATTTTTTCATGACAAGTGTTTTTGACTGATTTTTTCATGACAAGTGTTTTTGACTGATTTTTTCATGACAAGTGTTTTTGACTGATTTTTTCTTCTTTGGATTTCTTTTTATCTATAGGTTTCTTGGGCTTTATCACTTTCAGAAAGTTGTAATATTCGTCATCGATATCTTGGTCCTTGAACCATCTGCAGAAGCTCAAACTTGTTCTTGAGTTCCAGTACATTCTGCTTTTTCTCCTCTTCTGTTATATCAAAGACCTGTGTATTATTTACTCGAGTCAGCTTCTTCCTTTCTTTTCTTACATCTGTATCAAGTGTGCATCTTACCATTCTGTGATCACTTCCAACAATTACCTTTTTCAGAATGGTAACATAATTCACGATATATCTTCTTTTAGTGAAGATGAAGTCGATTTCATTAGTTTTTAATCCATTTGGGCCCTTCCATGTCCACTTTCTGTTTGCCCTTTTCTTGAAAAAAAGGGCGCCTCCGTAGCCAGGTGGGCAGGAGCAGCAGTGCGTAGTACACGCTTCTTGATTAGATCGGGGTTCGAGCCCATGACCACCAAATAAGGAGAATGCGGAAAGGTCAGGGAATGAGTACTGCATATCCCCAGAGCAATATGGCCTTAGTTGCTAATGCTCCTAAAAACCAAATAACAACAACTTGAAAAAAGTGTTCAATACTGACAATCCTCGAGATTCTGCAAATTCCACAAGTCTTTCATTTCTTTTGCCAATTTCAAAATTTCCTATAGTTCCCCTTTCTGCACTGTTTTGTCTCTTTCTAACCTTAGCATTGAAGTTCCCCATAATGATAGTGTAGTGGGTTTTCTGCTCATCTAGAAGACTGTCAACTTCGGTGTACATTTCTTCAACCTCTTCATCATCATGGCTCGATGTTGGTGCATAAATCATTATAACCTTTGGCTTGTACCTCTTAGAAATCCCGAGTAGTAGTCTTGACACCCTTGGTAATGTACTTTTGAAATCCAAAATTTTTTTATATCATTATGGACCAGAATGCCAACTCCACCTTCGCTCCTTTCGCTGTCTCCATTGGTGTACAGCAGATTTCCACTTGATAAACTTATAAGTGATTCATTTCTTCTTCTTGTTTCAGCCAAACTGATGATATTCCAATTCACATTTTCTAATTCCTTTTCCAGCTCTAATATCCTGTCTTCACCAATGAGCGATCTTACGTTGTAACAGGCCAAATTCAGTTTCCATGCATGGCAGCCTGGTTATACCCAGAGATTCTTAGCACCCTCTGCTTACACTCTGATCTTCTCACTGCCGTAAGAGGGGGAGTGAAAGCGGCTGGGGACTGGGGGCCATTTGTTTCGTCATGCTGTCATGTGCTGGAGGGTTTGGTCTTTTCCTCTTCACGCTGACCAGGCATCTTGAAGAGAACCATTCTACATGTTCGTTGCCACCTAAGTGATGTAACAGGACTTATCATCGAGAAGGTGTGCATAAGTGAATTTTAGGGAGGCAGGCCAACCGGACGTCTCCTAAATCTTTTGTGATAGAAAGATATTGGATCCATCAGTGTTTTAGACTGTGTGTCTGATAACACACAGAATGCTTGTTCCCCTCTAAGACTCATATAATAGGTACAGACTCCCAACGTGCATAATCTGATTTGGAGGACAAATTTATTTCTACAAATCCTGCCTTGAAAGATATATGATTTATGCAATTCAATTGAAATATTTTCAAAAAAATAATTACCTTTTGTTGGGTTCCTGCTCATATAGGTTCCAGGAAAGGTTGCAAATCAGGTCTTGGACTTGAAACCAATATGTCTTATACCCATGTTCCATATATATATATATATATATATATATATACCCATCTTATACCCATCTTTTTATTACAGATATATTATATAGATGGTATGTCAAGATTATCATATTCATCAGTGGATGAACATGATATACTCAAAACATATAATAAACTCATGCAAATGAAACATAAGCATCAGTGGATCTTGAGTACCTGACTAAATATGAGACAAAGTTATTCTTATCAGAACATGCTTTGGTCGCACCCACATAACATCTCTTCATGCTTACTGGGAAAGACCAACGTACACACTTTAACTCTCCACTCACAATAAAGTATATTCTCACAGACTATTCTTATCTTCAAAATGATAGGCTGCCGTCAAGTTCCTGTAAGAACCTTTAACACTACAACATAAAGTGAATCAGTCTATATATTCATTTCTAACTCTGAATTGTAAATTAGCTGGCACAATGGTTACAATGACTACTCAAGTACTAGGGCTACACAAATAATATTTAATCAGTCCGTTCTGTCCAGTGTAATAGATGTGAAACCAATGAATATTTTTTGTATCAAATGCAAATATGACTGCCATCCAACAAACAAAATTTAAGGGTAGTAACTTAAAAAATAATTTTTCCTGCTTTGAGAAAACCATTAACCATGTTATGATGATTAATGGTAACATGGTTAATGTTATCATTAACCATGGTTACAATATTACAATTACTGTAATGGTTACAGAGTATCTAATGTATCCATTTCTGAAATAATGATCCCACATTAATATCTGCAAAAAGGCCTCTTAGGTTGGGGTTATACATACCACAAGTTTAGGCAAATACACCAACCGTTTAAATAAACTGATTTAATGATACAATAAAAACTGTAAAATAATAATTTACCAAAAACTGATTTACTTTAAAACAAATAAAAATGAACTAATGAATTTAAAATGCATTAAAAATTATAAATTTAAAAGCGATAAAACACCATTGAAGCTTTCAGGGGCATCCGCTTCCTTTCTTAACAATAATGAAGTTCAAGCAACACAACCTTAAATATCAGGCTCACGGCACACGTGTCTGACCAGGCGCATGTTCAACACTCCCTTCATGTGTACTGGAACTGGAAATGGTCTGGGAGCGTGGCAAATTAAAACGTTTGTCTCTGGCAAGGACCACAGCCTCCAAAAGGGGGTGGAGCCGAACTCCCCTATCTCTATTCATACTATTGTTACCAGATGACCCAATCCACAAACTCTCCAGCCACTTGCGGTCCCAGAATCTATGTGCCCGGTCAAGGATGATAGCATTCTCAGGGGATACCGGATGTTTTTTCCAATAGTGCTTGGCTATGCCAGACTTATTGAGTTCTGCAGTCTGTATAGCTCTCGTATGTTCCCCCAGACAGTCCTTAAGTCATCGCCCTGTCTCCCCCATGTACCGTTCCCCACAATCCGGGCATTTGATCTCATATACGACCCCACTACTAGAGTCCCTAGTAATTGGGTCTTTGACCTGTGACACCACTGTGTGCAATCTCCAATCCGGGAGCTGCACACAGCGTGTCTGAAAGTCGCGAAGTCCTCGCAATGCAATCTGACAACCCGCTATAGTAGGGAATATAAACTGTGGTAAGTGGTGTAGGTGGAACTACCTGATTATGCTCCACTTCTCTATTATATTTATCAATGACCCTCTGGGGGTAACCACATTTCATAAGATCCGTCATAACTTGCCTAATTTCTTTCTCTCCTCCCTCAGAGGTACTACAATGTGTCCTCACCCTACCCATAAGTGCCCTAGCCACACTATTTTTATGTTTGGGCAGTCTGAGCCAACTTATAATGTGTGTACTGGCCCCTACACATTTATTTCCTATAGACCTTGGTTCTAAGCCTGGGACCTTCCCTGTACCCCATTATATCCAGAAATGGTAGAGTGCCGTCTACTTCTACCTCTGAGGTAAATTGTATGAAAGGAGAGAAACCATTGAGAAAACTAACCACATCTTCCTCTCTCTCCCCTTTTTTACCATATTTAGGTGAGATCTAGCACTTAAGGTATCATCCTTCTGTAAGGCCAACTTGACACATTCTACCGCATGCGCTATGGGGATACACGTGAATAATGATACGACATCATATTCTCCTCCTTCCCTATATCTTGACACTTTACAAAATTCACAAACTCCACACTATCTTTAATGACCAACGTAGACCGACCCACTACCGGGGCAATCAGCTGCGCCAGAAATTTAGATAGAGCATAAGTGGGGCTACCAATAAAGGAAACTATAGGTCGTAGTGGAACATTTACTTTGTGCGTCTTGGGCAACCCATAAAATCTGGGCAGCCGACACCCTGTTGCATGCATGGACCAGTATTTCTCCTTTGAAATCTTCTCTGTTTTCAACCAGGATAGTAACACCTTATTCACACGCTGTTCTAAGCCAGCCAATGGATTTCTATGAATAATCTTGTATATATCACTATCACGTAATAAATCTAACACTTTCTTTTGGTAAACCTCCTTACTTAGTACAACAGTTGATCTACCTTTGTCTGCTGGTAAAATTACAATATCATCATCCCGTTTAAGTTCTTCTAACGCTTTCTTCTGTTTAAGGGTAAGATTTGAAGCAGCCATTTTTGCCTGGCTCAATATAGCAACGGTTTTAACACAAATCTGATTAGCAATGGATTCTGGTAATTTATTAATGGCCCTCTCAATCATCAATTAATAGTTAATTGATGATTAAAATTCTGTAATTTTTTCTACCTTTCTAAATACAATTGTTACAATTGTTTCTGCAGTGAAATGTTTTTTTATGGTTTTTATAGAGTAACTGTTGTGTTACTGTTATAGAGTAACTGTTGTCCCCCATGTACCGTTCCCCACAATCCGGGCATTTGATCTCATATACGACCCCACTACTAGAGTCCCTAGTAATGGGGTCTTTGACCTGTGACACCACTGTGTGCAATCTCCGATCCGGGAGCTGCACACAGCGTGTCTGAAAGCATCACTGATTTGCAGTTATTTGCATGAAAGGCAGATATTGCGTAAGTTTTGTATAAATCAAAGTTACTTGCTTTCCTCTTCCATTAGTTAAATATCTCCAATCTTAAGGATATTTAACTAATGAGTTGTTTATGTAAGATTTGTTGTTATTTTTGCATGGTAAAGACAAGAACACATTAACTGATATTCTCTCAAGATGGATTCTACTCTGCAGGAAGCAAAATATGTAATTTTAAATTTTGTGTGCTGTGAAGTGTGCCAAATTTGAAATAAATCTGTAAATCGAAGTAAATAATAATATCATTATATATATATATATATATATTGTGCAAACAGAATTTAAAAAAACCAAAAGATTTTCCAGTCATCACAAAGCTGGCACATTTCTTCTGCCCTACCACTATATTTGCTACTGGGTGGGGAGAGAGGGCACTACCACCACCATTGCCTGGTTAAAGAATTAAATTGTCCTTGCAATGCGGAATGGTGATTTAGAAAATAAATTCCAGAATAATATATTAACAAAGATTTGCATGAGCAAAGTCTAGGAAAAAATCATCTCTAAGAATATTTTTGTTGTTTATTTAAATAAAATATACAAATGTTGACTATAAGTACTCACTTGTTTTCTTGTGAAAAGTTGTATATTTTTACAACAGACACCATAAGTGCTAAATTCTGCCACTGTACAGTCACCATCTTAGAAGAAAATAATCATACTCTGTAGGAAGAGCATTTTAAGAATTATGCAGGTGAGTAAACACTGAACTGCACAAGAACATAATTTAATTTGTAGATTAAAGTTTTTTATGTCTATAAAGAAAGAAGTAAATGATTTGAGGATGGGGGTCTGATATTTTGTGACCTGCTGCGTTCCCTTCTGGTGCAAGAAGGCTATGGAATGGAATCATACTTATGTATTTAAGAGGCTTTTAGTTTCTGAATTTTCATCCATGAAATCAAAGCATTTTCTATTGGTTGTATGGTCCAGGAAGACAATCCCCCACCTTCTTTTATGAAGGGAGCAGTCCTCCTGCCTTTATAGAGGTTATTTTCCTGAGGGGTAGAGAGAGAGAGAGAGAGAGCGGGGGAGGGGTGTTGCAATGGCACTACAGTCTGAGATCGCTGCTCCTTAAGCCTAGTCATTGAAAAAAGAGAGCAAGGCAGCTCCTGAAATCAGGCTGATACCCTCTCAATCCCTCACAAATTATTTATTTATGTGAATCACAAACTACATTCAAACTCATCTGTACAGTTTGTGTTCTTTTTTTTAGTTAAAAATAATAATAAAAATAATTAAAAGCTGTCTGCATTTTGAACTTCATCTCATAACAAGAGTTGCATATTAGTCTTCACAAAATGTAGCAAGTAAACAAAGCATATATAACATCAGCCATACATTAAAAAAAAAAGAAAAAAAAACATAAATTTTTACCCACTCTGTGTTCTCATTCCCTCTAGTAATTTGTCCCTTAAATTTTTTCATTCTCAGTGAAACAGTTCCAAGAATCACTCTCTGGCTAAAGACAGATTTCCACACACACACATTCTGCAATTATCCTTTTTAAATTTAAATTAATGTCCTGTTTTATGTGTAATCTGAGAAAAACTAAAATTTCCATCAGCACATAATTTATTTAGCCCTTTAAAAGGGTTAAATAACTATAAGTAGATGGCAAAATATTATTTTGTTCCTACAATTAGCCTTGTTGCTCCTCTCTGCACTCTTTCTAAAATCTCAGAAAAATCTAAGATCTCTGCCTTTCTAAAATGAGGTTTCCAAACTGTATGTAGTATTATCAGCAAACCCATACATTTCTTATACAATAGGATAGTCACCTCTTTCTCCCTGCTGACAAGTTTTCTGTATGTCATTGACAGACCCATTACCAGCTCAAGCACTGGCTATCATGTTCAGACAACGTGACTAAACACTTACCCTGGATATTTTTCTTTATCAGCTACTCTGAGTTTGGTTCTATGCAAATGATATGTTATTCTGCAATTGCTGCTACGCAAATGTAGCACCTTGCATTTAACAATGTTAAACTGAAATACCATCTTTCATCTCATTTCCCTTGTTTATCTAGACCCTTGTTGTAACATACAAATCTAACCTGATTAATGCTACTTACCTACTCCAACCACTTCTCTATATCATAGAGAATTAATAAACTTTGAATACCTGCATCAATATCATTAATAAACAATAAACATTAAGTAGCCCAAACTAAAAATAGTAAGTTGCCCAATTGGAAGAAACCCTATCATTGTATCATACTCTTATTAATATATTAAGGGTAGTTGCCATTTATAACTACTTTCCATCTCCTACCACTTAATCATCCCAGTTTTCCATACTAATAATTTGTCCCTAAAGCCCCATTCTCCAATTCATACAAGCATATGATATAATAATTATTCTTTGCTTTCAATTTCTTTGTGACCACATTATAGTAGCTAACATATTGGTGTTTTGAGTTCCATCCAATCAAGATGATCTTGCATTACTTGTGCACTACACTGACTAGATTAATTCCTTAGCACAGAAGTCAATTACAGGTCTGTAGTTACCCATTTTACCCTTTAAACTTGGGATAAACTTTGTGAATAGAAGAGACATTCACACATCTCCAATCTGTTGGAACTTCCACTGAATCTATGGATGCTCTCATTATTATAGCTAATGGTTTGATTATGTCTTCTGCTGCTGCTGCTTTTAATACAATTGAATAGATTCTAAGAGCTACAGGCATCTTGTTCATTTTTACCTGCAAAAATTATTCTTCCAGCTTCCTTTCAGTTATTATAAAACAAGCATCTTATACAGGATCATCAGTAGTTAGCCCATTGATCTACTTAATATGAATGGGATAACTACTGATGAGATAATCCAGTGGTGTGTTATACCTTCATGGGGCCCAAGGCAAAATGGAATTTTGGGGCCCCATCTAAAGAAAAAACTAATAAAGAACATTTTCAATTTCATTTTATCGTAACAACAAAACAAACAAATTATATGACATAAGAACTAAATATAAAATTTCATCAAAATGGTAAAACCATTTTTGAAAAAAAACATAATTTTCAAATTAATCTTCAAGTTCATTGACCTTAGCAGGTAGAAAGTTCAGTTTCTGATAAAAATCACTTAAAAATATTAGTGAAAAACAGCAATGAGTTTTTGAAACTAATTTTGGGGGCTTCCCTCTGACTGGGGCCCTAGGCAGATATCTTTTTTGCCTATAGGATAATGTACCACTGGGATCATCAGTAGTTATCCCATTCATATTAAGTAGATTAATATGATTTTTCCCTTCTAATTAACATAAGCAAAGAATTTATTGCTACTTTGCTGTGCACTTTTATTTAAAGACTTCTCAATCTGCTTTAGTATGCCTTGATAGCATGACTTGATTACAGACTGATTTATATTTACTGTAGGATTGTGTATTTCCTGGCGATTTATAATCATCCTTTGCATTTTTCTTCTCTGCCACTAAATTCTTCTGCATTCATTTTTATCTAAACCTTGAACAGTATTTCTTAATTGGTATAAAAATTTAGTCAGTTCTGGCATTTGCATTTTTTAACATCAATTGAGCCCACTGAAAAGAATTTTAAAAATGTCTAAACCCATTATGAACACCTTTTCTAAAACAGAATCTGTTTCCTTTAACCTTGACTATAGTTATTTCTTTGAATAAATCCATCAATACACATGATCATCACCTCCTAGTGGTTCCTTTATTTGAAGATTGTTAATACATGATGAATCCTTCTGGCAATCTCATCAAGAATATTGCTTCTCTTGTAGCCTCTCTAATATGTGTTTAGAGAGGCTACAGTGTCTGTTGTGTGAGGGAGCTGCCAACCATGAATTCCATCTGTATATTTGTTCTCAAGTGCAGACTGTCCAGGGGTACTGGATGCTAAGGTGCCACTGGTACCTATGTTTCCGCCTTGTGTGTGCTCCTTAATTGTTGGGCGCCGACCGGGCTAGCTGGCTGGGTAAAGTACCTGCCTGGCAACCCAAAGGTCACAGGTTTGAATCCCGCCTCGGGCTTGGATCAGAGTAGTGCAAAAACTTTGGGAGGTGCATTATGGCCACAGAAGCTGATGTGCCAACAACTAACAAAAAAAAATTAATCATTGGGCATCAGTTTAGATGCTGATCTTAACTAATGATTTTAAAAACAAAGTGTAATTTAATTAAATAATTAAAAATAATTAATTTTCAAATTCTGTTACAAAAGATAATCATAGCTAATTAAACATTTTTATTGCAGGCTCCAGTTATGAAGCTGTGGTCAGGAGCGAGAGTGCTAGTAGCACACGCTCTTTGAGTAGACAGTGGTTCAAGCCTATGCTAAATACAAACAGTTGTATTCATGATTTATTGTAAACTCTTCTAACCTGGCAGTCATGCCGGAGTATAAACAAGAACTTATTTTTTTAATTCATTCATTTATTGTACTTATTCCAGTCATTTGGCAAATAACATACTCCTGCTCAAACGTTCATTTTCTCAGTATTTATATCATACGAGCTGACTGAACCCCCCCCCCCCCCACCTTCCTTTTGTCATATCTGTTCTGTCTCTACACATTATACTTCCCATATTAAAATTCTGATCCCCAGTATCAAAGTGATACCATATTTCTGATATTCCTATGAAGTCAGCATTTTATGGCTTAAATAATGCTGAAATTCATGAGATTTATTTACTATACACCTGGCATTAGAACAGCACTGGTAAACATGTGCCTCTTTGTATTTTTGTAACTATAACACAGCTTTATATTTATCTTATGAAGAGCACTACATGATGAAAGAAAATGTAAAGTGGTAAAGGTTGGGATTATTAGCATTAGCATTAGCATTAGTAGAGGCATATGATGCAAGAAAGCAAGCTTATTCAGCATCAGCCAAAAAAAAAAAAAAAAAACACCACTCCCATTTCACCCCTCTGTTCACTCGAAATACCTGTCCAGTTGAGCCTTAAATTTGTTTAGGCTATCAACTTCAACAACAAGTGATGGAAGTCGATTCCACCAACCAACCACCCGCTGGCCAAAGGCAAATTTCCGCACATCTATCCGACATCCGTCCTTCCTCAATTTGAATTTATGCCCTCTGAGGTGATTATTCTGAGCAAGATGAAGAATCCCATTGGCATTGAGCATGCTCAAACCATTCAAAGCCTTATACACCTCTATCAGATCACCTCGCCGGTGCCTAGTCTCCAGACTCTGTAATTTGCAAAACTTAAGCCTTTCTTCGTAAGAGCAACCCTTTGTTCCATTCACTAATCTTGTTGCCCTTCTCTGTACCCGTTCCAGCAGCTCTACATCCTTCTTGAAATGAGGCCTCCAGACCTGTATACAGTACTCAAGATGTGGCCTAACCATTGCCTTATACAAGGGAATAATCACCTCCTTATCCCTGCTAGAAAAATTCCTGTATATCATTGACAAGACACCATGAGCTACTCTTGCAGCTCGTCTGCACTGCTCAGAGAACTTCATATCTGCCTGCACAATTACCCCCAGGTCCTTTTCATTCTCCACCACTGTCAGTGTAGTACCGCAGAGTTGATACGTTGCTCTGGGGTTACTGTTTCCCATATGTAGTACTTTACATTTGTCAATGTTGAACTTCATTTGCCACCTCTCAGCCCATCTGTTCAACCTTTCCAGATCCTGTTGCAGCAGCATAGCATCAGTAGTGTCCTTAACAACCCTGCCAACCTTTGTATCATCTGCAAACTTGGACATTAAACTTGATATCCCATCATCAATATCATTCATAAACACCGAAAACAACAACGGACCCAACACTGAACCCTGAGGAACTCCACTAATAACATTAGTCCACGTTGAGCAGTGTCCATTGATTACCACTCTCTGTCTTCTGCCACTCAACCATCCCCTTATCCATAGCAGCAATTTGCCTCCAATGCCACACTGCTCCAATTTGTGCAGCAGTCTTCCATGTGCAACAGTATCAAAAGCCTTTCTAAGATCCAAATATATAATATCAAAGTTATTCCCTGCATCCAGTTGTTTTGTGACTACATCATAGTATCCAATCAAATTGGTCAGGCAAGACCTGCCCTTAACAAAACCATGCTGCGTCTGAGCTATAACTGAATTCTTGTCTAGATGATCCTGCAGTGCTTCTTTAACCAGTGCCTCTATTAATTTACCTGGAACAGAAAAATCAGAACAAAAAAATTATACCTCATTGTACAGATATAAAGACATTAAATAAAATTTTGTGCATTCTTTGTTCAATTGCTGTCTTATTAAAAATAAACAGAAACCAAATTTTGGCTATCAAGACAACACCGTTTTGACAGTGTTGTCTCTGTGCTTACATTGGAGATACACCATTATCAACTTAAATGCATTTTATACAAATACTACCACCAAAAAGATGAATCTGCTATTTGCCTAAAAATCTGTATATCATTGTTATTCACAAATTAGCAACATATGCTAATCTGTGAATAATATATCAAGTCTAAGTGAACAGCAAAGCAGTTCCCAAAAGAAAAACTTCCAATTAAATGCATAACAGAAATATGTGCACCTTTAACCTCTGACAATGGGCACAGTTTTCCTTACACAGCAAATTGAAAAGGTTCCTTAATGATATTTCAATGCAGGTTGAAATTATTTGAAAATTATTTCAAAGTCTGCACATTTCTGATATCAATTTATGCAAACAGTGTCACCAAAAAGTTGAATCTACTATTTATCTTAATCTTGGGCACTGTTATGGCAAATGTTTTGAGACATTAGGTTCTTATCATGTGATGAGTGACCTCTATTACAAGTCAGCAGTGGCTCAAATTGGCTGTTATGATGTTATTTGTAAAAATGAGCATTAACAATAACTACATCATCCCATGAATGATGTAGTCTCTAATGCAAGCAAAACCCAAGCTTTGGTAACTATTGGAATCTGTCATTTAAGTGTCAAAGCATCTGTAAGATGGATTAAATACAGAGATATTTTCAAATTATTTCACCCTCCAAGAAGGCAGTTTATTCCACTGGTTGGTGATATACACTGACCAAATATAAACTTCTTGAAGTCCAGTCTATTAATATTTTCAAGTAGTTTACAGTTATATACTCTTGTATTTGTTTCATGTTTATTCCATTTCAAAAATTCCCCTTTCATTTAGCTTTTTCCCCCATCTCAATACCTTATATACCTCGATCAGGTCCCCTCTGAGATACCTTGTTTTCAAGCAGTGTAACCCACCCCTTTGTGGATTACAGAGTTCTCTCACTCTCATTGCTGTCAAGGTTTCTAGAATATCACTGACAGAAACCCATGAGATGTTCTTGGTCTGTCTATTCTGTTCAGAGAACTTCATGTCAGACTGTAAAATTATACCTGAGTCATTTTCATTATCAAAAAATTTTTATTAGTGCTAACCAACTGGTATGCTATTTATTAATGTTAAACCTCAATTGCCATTTTTCAGCCCATCTGCCTAGCTTGTATAGATTTCCTTTAAGTAGCAAACCTTATTAATGTTTCTATCAGAAAACTTAGACATAAAACTGAAAATATCTACCTCAGTATCATTAATAAATATTAAAAACAATTGCAGTTCAAAAGGAAAACCCCTGTTCTATCCCACAGTCCATAAAGAGCAGTGGCCATTTATAACTATTCCCTGTCTCCTGCCACTTAATTATCCCTTTATCCAAACTATTAACTTGAACCTAATGCTATATTGCTTCAATTTATTATTATTATTATTATTAGCTATAGGGTGCAAGGAAGCCTGAGGCTTATGCTGCACCAGCCAAAACAAAAAAATTCCCGAGTTACCATGAGAGAGAGAGAGTGGTAGAAAGGAATCACCAAGAAAGAGAAGAATGATGATATCCATCTCAGGACCCTGGGTGTGCCAAGCCCATACTCACCAGATGTGAGCCCCCGGGGTTAATACGTGCGCCCGAACAGGGACATACAAGTCTTCATCTTAAACAGCATCAAAAGCTTTAGTGAAATATATGATTTAAAAATTATTCTTTGTGTCCAATTGTTTTATGACAATCCTATATTAACTAATCAGTTATGGTTTCTCTGTCTCTCAGAGATCAGCTTGATGGCCTTATAGTTCCCGTACAATCAAAAGGATACTGCATTACTTCTTTTAACTATTGTCTCTTATTTTCCTTAGCACAGAAGTCAGACTTATTGGTTTATAATTACTTGTTACCCTTATGAATAGGACAACTAGAAGTCTTTATTATTATTATTATAGCTAAAGGTTGATTACCTGTTTTTCTGCTTCTTTTCATAATAATTGGAGAGATTTCATCAGCCCCAGGTACCTTGTTTAATTTTTTCTTTCAATTATTATAATATCATTTAGCTTCTAATTAACCTTATCTGTTATCTTTTAAATTCAGAAATAATCAAATCTTCTCAAAGCTCAATTCCCCTCAAATATTTTCTGAATGATTATACAGTATTTTTTGTTTTTATTTCAATATAGTATGAATTACGAGAAATCAATTTTTTATTTGCCATCCTATTGCTCACCCACAGACTGGGTGAGCAGTAGTGTCTATATTTGTTGTACTCAACTATATATTATCTGTGAGACATCAACAAGCCTATGTAATCTTGCTATAGAGTTATGGTTTTGCCATCTTTGCAGAAGTGAAATGCAAAGAGCTTGGAAAAAAAAAAAATAAATAAGATGTTTATGGGTCATCAGGATGACGCCATATGATCATCTGTTTTAATTCTGGGAAGTGTGAAAATTCTAAGAATATGACATAAACATTTTATTATTATTATTGGTTTCCCTCATTTATTTTTGTTCAATATTTTTAATTGCATTTGTTGAATCATAATAGAACACAAAATAACAGAATTAACTAGAATTTCTTATATCTAAAAACTTTTCCATGTGAATATGGGTGCAAAATATATATTAGTTTATCAGTGATCTATGCAGTATCATGAATAGTTTATGCCAAATACTACCAAAAAGACCTTTTGCATATGGATTACTTCTATCTAAATGCAGTATCTTATATTTATTAATGTTAACTGCCATTTTTCAACCCATCTACCTAATTTATCTAGATTTAAGTGAAGATCTAGATTCAACTGAACTGATGTTCATTCCTTTCCTTCTAGAATTAACATAAGCAAAGAATTATTTGCTTTTTTTCTTTGTGCTCTTAGTCACAGATTTCTCATATGCTTCCAATTCTCTGTACCCTCACAATTTATAATCTTCCCATGCATTATTTTTCTCTCCTACTAAACTGATCAGTTTATCTGACATCCATTTTAGTCTAAACCTTTAGCAGTATCTCTTATTTGTTTATAAAAAGTTTAGTAGTGTCTATGGTTACTTTCTTGAGCACTTCCCATCCGGTATTTGCATTTTTTTAAATGTTAGCTGTATCCACTGAAAAGAATTTATGAAATGTCTAAACCATTGTAATCACCTTTGCAAAAACAAAATCTCTTTCTTTTACCTTTGGTAATAATTATTTCTTTGACTAAATCTAAAATCAACACCTGTGATCACTGCCTCCTAGTGGTTCCTTTATTTGAATATTGTTACATGATGAATCACTGCTTATAAACAGACACAGATTATTGCTTACTCCTTTTGCCTCTTTAACACGGTATAAAAAGCAGTCAATCAAAAATGTTCTTCCAACCCACAAATTCATGTTGATATCTGGAAAGTTAAAATTCCCCAATGATTGGACATTCTGATTTTCTGGTCCATTCTATATAGTTGTTTGGTATACTTATCATTGGGCCTATAACATTATGTCTGTTCTTTTTTGTACACACACACAGTACTCACCATACTGAATAGCCCCTATACCAAAGTGATATATGTTTCTGATATTCCTATAATTTCACTATTTGACAGCTTAACCAACATAGCAAATTCATCATATTAGTGTATTGTTACTAGCATTAGTGTATAATCAAAAGTATATGCCTGTTTGTGCTCTTAGTTTTTGACTTTAACACAGCCCATAATAAATAGCATTCCAGCATTTAGCCTTCTACTCCTAATATGGCACCTGACAGATGCCTACTTTTAAAATTTTTATGTTATTTTTTATATTATTTATATTGAATCTTATTTTATATTAAATTTGTAAGTTAAATCAATATCTATAGAATCAATCTATGGCTAGTTATACAATATTTTCTGTTTTCATTTCGATATAAAGTGCTATGACTTATACTATGAAAAGAAGTGATTATCCCCTGGTCAGGCCACACCTTGAGTACTACATACAGGTCTGGAGGCTTCATCTTAGGAAAGATGTAGGGCTTCTAGAATGAGAACAGAGAAGGGCAACAAGATTAGTGAATGGAACAAAGGGTTGCTCTTACGAAGAAAGGCTTAAGTTATGCAAATTAGCATCTGGTGACTAGCCACCTGCGAGGTGATTTGATTGAGGTGTATAAGTGAATGGTTTGAGCAAGCTCAATGCTGATGGAATTCTTCCTGATTAATTGCCTGAGGGGACATAAATTCAAAGTGAGGAAAGGCAGTTGTAGAATAAATGTGTGGAAATTTGCCTTTAGCCAGTAGGTGGTTGATTGCTAGAACAAACTTCCATCTGTCGTGGAAGTTAACAGCTTAAATAAATTCAAGGCAAAACTAAACAAACATTTGGAGTGAATGGATGGGTGAAATGGGAAGGTTTTTTTTTTTTTTTTTTTTTGGCTGATGTATAAGCTTGCTTTCTTGCATCATATGCCTCTATTAATGCTAAGTACAAGCCTTTTTTTTTTTTCTTTTTTTTTTTTTGGCATTTATCAGACTCCACGCAAGCAAAAATGTCCATCTTTCTTCTAGACAATTCCCATTTCCATGTGGCTTTTATGATGTGCCAACAAGAGGTGTCTGATCTTTCCATATTGATTTGGTTTTGCCAGCTAAACACAAATAGCCGATAACAATACAGACATTCACACTGTGTTCACCAGATGCCACGTGATCTTGAAAACTAAAAAAATACAATAAAAACTTTCTTCATCACTATTATTGGTTTCCTTCATCCATTTTCATTTGTTATTTTCTAACTGAGTTTAGTAAATCATGATTAGTAGAAAACTGTTCTGTTTCAGTTCAGTAAAAAAAAGCTAAATTTTTTTATATTTTATAATTAAAACAAAAAAGTGTATCACACAAACACCATACAAGCAACTTTGTTAAACTGAGAGCGTAAGTGATTGAAGTTAAAAATGCATGGGATAATTATAAATCAGCGGGAGACATAAAATCCTACAATAAGCATGAAAGACAGATCATGAGAAGTATTTTGCCAAGAGCAAAAAGAAAAAGCAAATGAATTATTTTCTTAACAGTAACACACTGCAAATTAGGGTTGAATGACATTGGTTCATTTGATATGAATGGCATAATTGTTGATAACCACTTCTATCTCAAAAGGATCCCCCCCCCTCAGTAGGTATAATCTGCACCCCTCCCTCCCTCCAATTTTCCACACTGCAGTGTGCTCCTGTACAATAAATACTGGAATAACAATTCCACTTCTGCTTATAGCTGTTGTTAAATAGGCTAGTAGTTTTTCGAATAACTTAGCATTGCCTTAACATGAGAATATTCTTGCACTCCTATTCATGTGAATTGTATCTATATAAAAAGTCTTGTGCTAACAATTGCATTCTGAAAAAAATTCTACCCTTCCCCAGAGCTGAACTGATTAACAAAATTGTCATCTTCAAAACTCTTCATATCTTGCCCTTGCCAAATTCCAGACACTTTCACATTAAGCCTTGACTCAAAACTTTTTCTCAACATTATCTCACAAACATGAAGTAAAGCTTCAGATTGCTAATTAATATCATTTGTATTCCTGTATGTAAAACAATATTACCTTTTATACCCTTAATCTTTGAGCAGTGAGTTTGCCACATGTTGTTTTGGCCATCACAGTTAATCTTTGTAGCAACATGTTCTGTGAAGCAAGCTATTTCCTGGAATTTTGAAATTTTGTAAAAATGAAAACTTTGAATAATTGGTTTAAAATATTAATACATTTTAATTTGACTTTCTTGCCCAGCACTAGAATAAAATTATTGTTAGATAATTTTTTATAGTTGAATTATTGTCAAATATTTTTAAAAAATCAGGCTTTTTAAAATATTCATAAAAAATTATATATAATTGAAATCCATTGTTACTTTCCTTGATGCTATATTATCTTCTATGTCTATTTATGAATTACATCATTCAGTTTCATTAAACTTTAGATCCAAATTCCATAGAAATTCTTCAATTTCAGCTTTTGTAAGTCGGAACCAGACAATTAAGATTAACAGGTGTGATCTCCAATTTTCAAAGCTATTTCACACTACTATCTATTATAAACTGTGTCTCCAGCTAGTTGAAAACAGAGAAAAGTGGCAGCAAATAGCAGAAAAGTTTCAGGACAATTCATATATTAAAAAGAAACATACTGCTTCGAATGACCTCAAAGTATAGATCTGTGTACATACTGCTTTGACTGACCTCAAAATATAGATCTGTGTACACACCCCCCCCAGAGCTCACACATGAAAAAGAGCACTGCTGAAGAGATTAAAAGATAATCGTTCTACAATATTAGCATTAGCATTAGTAGAAGCATATGATGCAAGAAACAAAGGTTATACAGAATCAGGCAAAAAAAAAAAAAATCCTCCCATTTCCCCCACCCATTCATTCCAAATGTTTGTCTAGTTCTGCCTTGAATTTATTAAACTTTCCGGAATTCTATTCTACAACTGTCTTTCTTCAATTTGAATTTATGCCAACTCAGGTGTGTAATCTGAGCAAGAGGAAGAATCCCATCAGAATTGAGCTTGTTCAGCCATTGAAGACCTTATCAGATCACCTCGCAGGTGCCTAGTTTCCAGACACTGCAATTTGCAGAACTTAAGCCTTTCTTGGTAAGAGAAACCCTTTGTTCCACTCAATAATTTTGTTGGACACCTCTGTACTCATTCCAGCAGCTCTACATCCTTCCTAAGATGAGACCTGCAAACCTATATGCAGTACTCAGATGTGACCTGACCATTGCCTTATACAAGGGGATAATCACCTCCTCATCCCTGCTAGCAAAATTCCTCTATATCATTGACAAGACCCCATGAGCTACTCTTGCAGCCTGTCTGCACTGTTCAGAAAACTTCATATCTGACTGCACAATTACTCCGAGGTGTTTCTCATTCTCCACTTCCCTTAGTGAAGTACCGCACAATTGTTATGTTACTCCGGGGTTACTGCTACCCATATGCAGTACTTTGCATTTGTGAATATTAAACTTCAGTTGCCACCTCTCAGCCCATCTTCTCAACTTTTCTAGATCCTGTTGCAATAGCATACTGCCATTAACAACCCTGCCAACCTTCATATCATCTGCAAACTTGGACATTAAGCCTCATATACCTTCATCAATATCATTGATAAATACAGAAAACAACAATGGGTCCAACACTAAACCATGGCCGACTCCATTAATAACGTTAGTCCACAAAGAACAGTGTCCATTGATTACCACTCTGTCTTCTCCCACTCAACCATCCCTTTATCCATAGCAGTAACTTGCCCTTAATGCTATTCTGCTCCAATTTATGCAGCAATCTTCTGTGTGCAACAGTATCAAAAGCCTTTCTAAGATCCAAATATATGAAATCAAAATTATTTTCTTCATCCAGTGCCTTTGTGACCACATCATAGTATCCAATCAAATTGGTCAGACAATACTTCCCTTAACAAACCCATGCTGTGTCTGAACTATAACTGTGGTCTTGTCCAGATGATCCTGCAGTGCTTCTTTAACCAGTGACTCCATTGTTTTCCCTGAACAGAAGTTAAACTAACAGGTCTGTAATTACTTGTGGCACCCTTTGATCCCCCTTTGTGAATTGGGGATACATTAGCACATCTCCAGTCCATGGGGACCTCCCATGAGTCCAAGGATGCTCTCATAATCATGGCTAAGGTTTTGCTTACTTCCTTTGCTGCCTCGTTTAATATAACTGGATAGATCCCATCTAACCCATGTGTCTTTCTTATGTTTAACTTCAACAATTTCTCCTCCACTTTTCTCTCAGTTATTGCAAAATCCTTTAGCACCGTGTTACAGTTTGATAAACTTCTGGAATTCTCCTTAATGACGCTTCATGTGTGCATTAATGAAATACTCATTCATATCACTGACCTTTACCCCCCTGTCAAACATATCCTAGGTTTATATCACATAACCGAATTCCAAAAAACATTCTATGGTTCCCTCACATTAGAATCACCAAGAATGACTAATTCTTGTGGGATCAGTGCTTCCTTGCAATTTGCACAAATAAAGGTGTCTCCTGGCATTATGCCTGCTGCAAATTCGAATTCAGATTATTTTATTTGCATTCATATCAATGGAGAAATGGATGTTCACAGGCTGATTTGCATGCTGGATTGGCTGAAAAAATAAATAACTCACAGAGAGCAATAAGGAGAAAACTGCTCTGCTGACTAAGCTAACTATAGCCTTACTTGACTAAAACTTTATAAATTCCTCCAGTCACTGATAGAAACTGAACCAAGGCTCCTTTAAATGAGCAGCTGACAGTGATGTACCGTACCAATTAAGCCTCCATGGAGAACTGTGTCAAGTTACAATCAGCTCTGCATATTTGCTGTACACAATGTAAGCAATAACACTTTGATCTGTGAGGATGCCTTGGCTTCAGAAGGAGTTGCCTCTGCCTATTCCTCCCCAAGACAAGGCACCCTCACTGCTCTGAGCCATATACTTGGCTGATATAGTCTGAGATGTAATTATATTTAAAAAATTCACTTCAAACTATAGTAATATATATCAATACTAACTACTGCCACCGTACAGTTATCTCTCTCTCTCTCTCTCAGCAGGATTTTATTTTTGTGCAGTTTTCATGCCAAGGAATATATTACAAAAAATACAATGTTTCAAGCAAATCTCCATTTTTCATCATACGCACTGTGCGAGGTAAAAGGTAGTTATTTAATCTCAACCTTAAGATTAATTTATACATCACTATGACCACTGTTGCACAAACTGAAAAGTCAAAGCATAGCTAATCCTCAGACTAAGTAGTAGATTGTACTCTTTCACTGTTTATAAATCATATATGAGAAGGGGGGATGGAAATATATACAAAACAGTGTTTTGTTGAGTATTTTGGAGTTGGTGATATTATATACACTCCTTATGGTTTTTTGTGTAAGTTTACAATTGTGCTATGAGTAGCTGAATGTGTTACGATGCAGAGAAAACTGTTGATGATCAAAATTGTCAAAATCATATGTCAACCTTCCTTTTTACTTCTGTGTCAGTCTCACAGTGAAAATTACTTATTATGTTTCTGCTCTGTGAATTTTTAAAAATTATTTGTGATTCATATTTAAATAAATTCCTTTAGGAATTTATCTCTCATCATGTCTTCAAAGAGGCCATTTTCTTGAACTGCTTGTGCTGGTAAGAGGAAATATATTAATTTAGAAGTGAAACTTGCCGTGTTTAAGCACCTTAAAATGGATGATAATGTGATTGCCATTGCTAATTCAATGGGATTGGCTGAATCTCCTGTGCATACCAAAGGAAATATAAAGACATAATAAAGAATGGATGTAAATCCATTTTTTATCTTAAAAGAATTATTAGAATTATTACAGCATTTGTATAGTTTGATGATAGAGAAAATGGATGCTTATTAATAATTTGGATCTTTTTTCGAATTTAATTTATATTTTTAGTTTTAATTAAATTTTTCAACTACTTTGAGGTTCTACACATACACATTGCAAAGTAATACTTTAGGACTCACTCTAATGTTTTTATGATGAAAAGATCTAAGTCAGGAATGCAAATTATCATTATTACATACATACTTATTGAAATATAATACTCTACTAATCCCTATTTACTTAGCAATATATATTATATATAGCTGTAGTGACTGGGGAGTATTATTATGATACTAGAGCAGCATTTCTCACACTGTTCAGCAGAACACTAGTTGTCCATGCGATGTGAACATGCTTGTTCCATGAAAAAATCAAAATAGAAATCTGGGGGTTTTTTTTTTTTTTTGTTCTTAAATTTAAATTTTGTGTATTTGAAGCGTACAACACTTTTTGTCTGAGTATAATTTAACATTATTTGTTCTAGTTATTGACAGATCATGACTAAGTAGCATAGCCAGGATTTTTTGTCAGCAGGTACATTCACAAAAAAGGTGCCAATTGCCTAATACTAAAAAGCACCACAATATCAGATTTCATCGTTGGGGGTACAATGTACTTGCTAACCATACCCTGGCTACGCCGCTGCATGTACTGGTTAATGCATATAACTTTTTTTTTGTGTAGAACACAGTTGTTAATTTTGAATAGATTTTTATAATACTTTATACATGTTTTCCTGACAGAAATTGTGTGATATTTTGTTTTTATTTTGATTTTGTTTTAAAAAATAAAATATATTTCAGTATTAATTATGTATATTTTATTTCAAAAACAAAATTTCTACAAAAGAATTATAAGTGTTCTGTAAATATATTGTAAGATAAAAAGTGTTCCATGACTAACAAAGTTTGGCAAAAGCTAGAGTAATATATGTATTATATTAAAATTATAAAACACTTGTAATATTAATTATACTCTTACAGAATTACATACACATCTTCGGTACTGATCTGTATTTGGCAGGAAAGTGTCCTTCTTTTACCAATGAAAACTCCTTAAGGGTGCTTTAAGTTAGTGAGAATTTGAATGCTATACCTGTTAAGGGTATTCAAATTTACATTTACATTTCTGCTATATTTCTGTTCATTTTATGATATGAAATCGAATGCAGTATGCATGTAATATATCCAGTGTCACCTCAAGAAATATAATCAAGTTTGCTGTCATTGCGGCAGTTTTACTGCATTTGTGGTCAAGCAACCTTTATAAATAGAACTAAGATAAATAGAACTATAATACACCATAATGCATTAACTTATTTCCAAATTGCCATAAACTTCCTCAGAATTCATTTTAACATTCTGCACCACTGCCAGCAGTGAATAATATGTTGATAGGAGGGACTATCTAATTTTTACAACATTACAGCAATTGTCATAATGATTTTCTACTGATGTTTGTATTTGTATGTATCCTGTTCAGTTGTAACCAAATTTTTATTTATATAATTTTAAATGAAACCTTATAGTGCACATAATATACATGGATTTTTTTATTATCTGATGATAAAACTCAAAGTGAAAGTTCCATGTTTTAGAGAATTCAAATTTGGATATCTTATGCAATGTTGTGAAGCATAGTTTGATTTTCTCTATGTTCATAAATGGATTAGAGAAGACACTATCTGTGATAGTAGTATTATAACTAATCTTATGTGCCTGTTTCCGTTAAAGCCATATATTTTTCAGGCTGTTTTGAAATGTGCTTTGCAGTTTCAGATGTTCTGTGGCAGGCAAGCACTTGAAATTCAAAGTTACATGCAATTAAAACTGTCGTATGTAATGCACTGCCAAAACTGGGCATTAACAGCAAGATACTTAGCTATAAATATATTTATATTTAGATTTCAGGTGTTCCAGCCATTCCCAAATTGTCACAATTTGGTGAGTCTCTTTTATATGAATTTACTTTATATTAAATCTAATTACTGTCACATTATGAGAAATGATTGTTAATGTTCTTTTAGATTATGGGAATGGGTGACTATTAAGATTTTGGACATTTATGTAAATTTCATAATTTGGACTGCTTGTAGCAAATAAATTTGTAAATATTTTCTCCTTCGATTACTATTAATCTTCTCTGTAAATCTCTGAATGTGAAATAAAAAAAAAAAAAAATTAAACTGTTTTTATGTTTTTCTCTATTAGTAGAAGCAAATGATGCAAAGAAGCAAGCTTATACAGCATTACCAAAGGGAAAAAAAGACTAGCAACCTGATCTACGCATTCCCCCCCCCTGATAATTTGACTAATTCTTCTCTAAATTTCTTCAAAATGTTTTCAAACTACTATTTCCACAAAGCCAGATGGAAGTTTGATCAGTCTCTGGCTGGAAGCAAATTTTCAAACACATCTGCCCTGCATCCATCTATTTAAGATTATGTACCCTTATGTCTATGTGTGTTATCCAAGGAAGAGTAAAGATGCCGTCAAAATTTAGTTTCGTCAATCCATTTAAAGCCATCAACACTTCCATCAATTCACCTCACAGGTGTCTAATTTCCAAGCACTGCAATTTGTAGAACCAAAGTCTTTTCATGGTAAGAAAGTCTTCAGTTCTGCAAAGGACCCTTTTGTGTACTTGACTAATCTTGTTGCCCCTCTCTGCACCACAACCTTCTTAAAATGAGGCCTCCAGACATGTATACAGTTCCGTAGATACCCTCAAAGGAATTAAAAGGGGGGGACCCATCAAGCTCTCAGCTGCCCAACTCAATGCCAGAGCTCACTGTTGTGCACCAGGCAACGCAGCAGCAATCTTCTGGGCAGAATGAGCTGGTCCCACAGAGACAGTTATTGTTGAAAATTGTCAGGAAAACAGGAAATATATTGTGCAAAAAGGGTAGGTGGAATGGGACCAGGGTATGTCTGCCAAGGGCAAAAGTTGATGGCATTGTAGAGCAGATATCATCTTTTAAGGGTGCAAAAGGTGATATCGTTGTACACGTTACCGCACTAATCATATTAAGTGAATGAGATCTGCGGATTTACTTAACAAGTACAAGTCAATGTTGAAAATAAGTTGCTAGTTAGGGTTAAATTTTAAAGTGTCTACAATCCTGCCCAGACACGATAGGAAGGAGTATATGATGAGAGCCTTGTCAATCAATTTAGCCCTGGAGAGATTGTGCATGGCTCATGGGATAGAATTTTTTTTCAGCATGGTCTGAACTTATTAACAGGAGAGATTGCTTCTACAGGGATGGAATACACTTAAATAGAAAGGGTGCAAACATATTTGCTGATGCTATGGGGGCAGTGTTAGGTGGGTCAGAAAACTGATAGTTTGCAGAGATTCACAGACTAATAGATTAACAGTAGCCACAAGCAGTGGTGAGCTGTGAATATTTTAATAATGGGCTCGCAGTTTTTCCGACTTTCTACCGAGTAAATTAAATCGGTCAAGGAAGTGATGTCATCCGCGGCTTCCACTAGAGGCGCTTTCCACGCTCGCACTACTAGTGTGATTAGAGCCAGTGAAGCTTTTTTCGTGACCGGTATGATATCTCGAGTCAGGGGTGGATTTAGGGGGTTGGACAGATGTGGCTTATTACCCCTTAGCCATGCGTATAAATGAATGTAAAACATTTCCAAGTCTATCTAAAAAAAAAAAAAACCTTAAAAACATGGTCATGCCTTGCCTTACGATGATAACTGGATACGACAACAGTGTCTGGAGTTCTAACATTTTAGAATTTTTCAATAGTATGACATCACAATCATGGTTCCTGAAGTTACTATTGCAGTAAGTATGATTGCAACAATACAAATATTTGTCAACAATTTCTTTTTTTGTCTCACATTTTCGTTACATTCCATTGTTAGGTGCCCCTAACAGTTGCATATGTTGCTTCTACTAGAAGATCAGTATGTCAATTGGTGCTGTTTTATAGAGATATTTAGATAACGTTGCACTTACAAGTATGCATCTCTTACTTTAGTTGGTAATCCTGCAATTTAGTGTCGTGAGTCACGGTCAGCCATCCAGTCACCACAGCTCAGAACTGTCGTGAATAGTATTCTGACGGGCAGTCCGACTTGACTTTTGTTGGTAATCCTGAAATTTGTAGAACCAAAGTCTTGACTGAGCATGCGCAACACTTACTCTATCTGCCATTGTATCTGCCCTGGGAATTGTCATGGAGCATGCACGACACTCTCCGTATCTGCTGGTTTATATATTCTGACGGAGAAGTTCCGACTTCACTGAGCATGTGCAACACTAACCATACCTGCTGGTCTATGTGTATATGTTCTGGTATATGTGCTGTGAATTGTCACGGAGCATGCGTGGCATTCACTATACACCAGCAATGTACGTACGTTCAGTATTTTTTTTTTTTTCTTTTCAGAAATTAAAAAACAATTTTCTGACTACATAAAAGAATTTGATTAGAGTTCTTTCAGCTATCTCCCTCACTAATGCTCTCTTTTTTTTTCTGTTCTCCGTCAGGAAGCTCAGGCGATCCCTGACGGAGAGCAGCCAGAGTACCGTGGACAGCCTGGCTCACCTCCAATGGTGGTGACGAAAACGTGGAGTTCCACTAGGGGCTCTGTGGCCAAGAAGCCAGATCAGAACCCGACATGAAACTACACATACAACACTTTTCTGGCTTTTACAGAAGTTCTGTATTCATTAAAAGATTACTGCTGTTCATTACATTCATTCCTGTATTTATTACAAGAGTGCAGAAGACCTCAAAAAGGATTCTTCTGCTCCTATGCTTATCTTTATGACACTCCGATTTCTAGACAAAATGATATATCTCTTTTGGGGATTACCCTGACTTCTAATCTCTCAGCCGACCGGGCTAGCCGAGTGGGTAAAGTACCTGCCCGGCAACCCATAAGGTCGCGGGTTCGATTCCCGCCTCTGGCTTGGATCAAAGTACTCCAAAAACCTTGGGAGGTGCATATGGCCACAGAAGCCGATGCGCCAACAACTACCAAATCAAATCAAATCAAATCTAATCTCTCTCCTGGCACAAGCACATTACAAATATTGCTTTCTCTGCATCTAAAAAACTTGGTTTTCTCTTTCACTCTTGGCGTTACTTTTCTTCCAAACAGCTGCTCACTCTGTATAAATTGCAAATCCGCCCTGCCACGGAATATTGTTCCCACATCTGGTCGTTCTACGCCCTGCGACACCGGACGAAACGCTATCCAGCGAAGAGCTCAAGGCACAAGTAATCACCAATCTAAGCAATGACCTCAAGACAACGAGGATAAAAGCAGTTAGGAAGACCAGAAACATCGGCATACTAATAGAGACGGAGACAAAGGAAGAAGCAGAAAAGATCATCAATAACCCAAAAATCCCAGAACTAGGCCATACCGCGACCTTGCCCAAGCGAAAAGGACCATCCATAACAATTTATGACTTAGAAAATGACCTGACACCAAAGCAGTTGGCAGACGAGATCTACCAGAGAAATTTCTCCAACTCCCTACCTAACTCTGATGCCCAAAACCTGCTTACCCCAAAGTACTCCTACAAATCTAAAGATGCTAGATCCACCAACTGGATTGTGGAACTTACCCCTGTCGCCTGGCAGGCCCTGAAAGGACATACAAGGATCTTTGTAAACTGGAGCAGCCACCGCTTCCGCGAGCACGTGGGTGTGCTCAAATGCTTCCGTTGTTGCAGATATGGCCAAACTACACATACTTGCACACAAACAGCACCAACCTGTGGTCACTGTTCTGAAAAAGGCCATTATTATAACAACTGCCCAAATAAAAGCACACAACCAGTTTGTACAAATTGTAAAGGCTTAAAAATGGACTCTGCGCACTCCATAAGAGATAGCAAAATGCCCAGTGTACCTTAAGGCTAAGAGTTTATACCAGGCAAGACTCGATTATGGGGACACGCCTTAAGGAGTACAACACCACTGAGGTTAAGTTCATACAAATAAACGCACAAAGGGCCAAGGCAGTGGCCGATCAGTTACGACTTAAAGCTGAAGAGGAGAACATTGACATCTTAATTTTGCAAGAACCGTATGCCCACATGAAAATGGTCCGGAGGTATCCCCTGAAATACAAGATCATCCAGGTGGAGGATGAGACTCCCTGGGCAGCCATTGTCATCCGGAATCCAGACATCACAGCTACCAGAATTACTCACCTCTGCACTGCTTGGGCCGCATGTGCTCACATTGTTACTGCCATGTGAGTCCTTTATGTTGTGGCTCTGTACTGCCGCCCAGGTGAAGACATCACCTTCGCCATAAATTACCTTCACACGGTAATCAACACCTTTCCAAACTCAAGAATAATCATTGGCGCAGACGCCAACTGCAGATCCCCGGTGTGGCACAGTCACACACCTGATCGACCAGGCACAAGGAACGGTCAAAAACTAGAGGAGTTCCTGGCAAGCGCACCAGTAACGGTATTAAATCTCCCACACAACCTGCCGACCTTCTGCAATACATTGTGGGAGTCAACTATAGATGTCACCATGGCCTCCAGAAACATAGCCAGCAATATTACTGGGTGGTCGGTCCAAGATGCCTGAACCACCTCCGACCACCGTGCCATAACCTTCCAGCTTACCCGGTACCAAGACAAATACAGCACAGGTACGCTATTCAGAAAGCAAATTGGGACACTTTCCAGACTGAAATCTCAGTTGCCTTACAGGAACATAATGCCGAACTCCAGACCACTAGCAACCCAGAACTCCTTCAGCGAAAGACAACAGCCCTCATCACTCAGGCCTGTGAAGCTGCAATACCTAGGAAACACCCAGCCCCGGGTGCAGTGTCATGGTGGAACTGGGACCTGCAGCACCTTAGAAAGGAAACTCAGATCCGATGCAAGGCTTTTCAAAGGGCCAGAAGATCTTGGCCAGCTGCAGAAGTGGAAGTGAGCAATCGAAATGCCTTTCACCAGGGAGGAGCTAACTGCAGCAGCATCAACTATCAGAGGAAATAAATGCCCAGGGCCAGACCTGCTAGAACCAGAAATTGTTAAAAAGACAATGGAACATGCCCCTGACCTGATGCTAAATCTTTACAACAAATGCCTCCAGGCAGGAGCCTTTCCAACATCTTGGAAGGTTGCCAATGTCAAACTTATCCTAAAAAATCCTTCCAAGTCGCCTATCCTCCCAGACTCTTACAGGCCTATAGCCTTGCTCTCCGTGGTCAGCAAGCTCTTCGAGCGCCTATTACATGCTCGTCTCCAACATCACTACAATGCTGCAGGACTAACAACGCCCAACCAGTTCGGCTTTCGACAGGGTCATTCTGCCATAGATGCCCACCAGCACCTCCTGGGGAAAGTGGAGAACTGCAACAGAAAATACTTCTTGGTGATCTCTGTGGACTTCGCTGGGGCGTTCGACACACTTTGGTGGCCGAGCGTCCTGGCCAGACTTAGAGCTGCAAATCTTCCCAGCAACCTCTATCAGACCTTACAGAACTACCTATCCAACAGATTCATAGTCGTGAATGCACCCTATCAGACCCTCTCTAGAAGTATCCACCGGGGCTGCCCACAGGGTTCGGTCCTGGGACCCTTCCTATGGAACGTCGTCTTGGACAGCTTCCTGGTCTCGGACCTTGGAGAAGTGGATGCTCAAGCATTTGCCGATGACCTCATTCTCTCCGTCTCGGCGAACTCAAGGGCAAAACTGGAAGAATCTGCAAACCTGGCCTTGGAGATACTGCAGAACTGGGCAAAACAGAATCACCTGAGAATATCACCAGAAAAAACCAACTCAGCCTTGCTGAAAGGGAACTTGGACCTACGACGGCCTCCTCAAATTAAGATAAACCAGACGACAATAAAATTCTCCAAACAACTCAAGTATCTAGGGGTCATCCTAGACCACAACCTATCCTTCAAAGACCACATACAAAACATCCGAACCAAGATTAGGAAATATGCTGCCCTCGTTGCTAGGGTGGCTCGAAGGGACTGGGGCCTTGGCCGGCGTACGCTACATATCTTCTACAAAGCCATATTCATACCTATCATCACATATGCTTCTGGCATATGGTATCACAAGGCTACTACCGCAGTCAACCGACGTATCATCGACTCAACCCAAAGATCGATTCTACTATTTACTTCTCGTGCCTGCAGCACTGTGAGCACCCACGCTTTACAGATCCTGACCGGAGTTCTCCCCCTTGACCTGGAGATTGTGGGCAAAGGATTACTTTACCATCTGGCAAAGGGCACCTCAAGGACTTGTCTCGGACATACAACTGACCCAGCAAATAGCCGCACCACTGAAAAGAAGAGGCTCTACGCTCACCTGCTGCCGGTGTGGCAAGAGAGATGGACAAACTCTCATACAGGGGAGATAACTAGAAAGTTTATACCTGATGTCGGCAGGGTCTACCCTAAGTTCCCAACGTGGTTCTCACCTGGACTCCATGCGGCATACCTTCTCACCGGACATGGCGCCATCAATGCCAAACTTTTCCTTTTGGGAATTGAAGAGGACCCTACCTGTGTTTGCGGCGGTCTGGAGAGCTGGCAACATCTAATGTATGATTGGCAGCTTTATGACGACCTCCGCAACATTCTAATAACAAAGATCCTGTATTCTCCTAGAGGACGGGAGCACAACATACTGGATACAAAACAAGAGTACCTGTCTTTCTCCTGCTACGCCCAAGAGCTCTTTGCAAGAAGACGAGTGCTCACTGCAGTGGAGCACAACTGAACCCTAAACATGACAACCAGGAATAACAACTGAACCTACTTAATAAAGGACAAGAACTGACTTGATTAAACTGGACGGGACCTGGTCCCATGAGTGATATCACAAATAGGAACACCAATACCACTGAAGACCAACTGCAGCTTGCTGCTGGCCATCTTGGCTCTCAAACCATGCTCCCTTGCATGGTCCTATCCTTTCCCCTCTCCCCTGGCAGGGGAGGGGACGGTATTTTCCGTCCCCTCACCTTCTTGCCACTCCTCTCTTCGCCTGGTGGGGCATGGGCCTGCCCCACTGATTATCTGGGGTCGCCTTCCCTATCATCCCCATATTTCTGACTTTCCCCCCAACCTTCTGTGTCCCCCCACTCTACCTAATACGCAAGTGTATACCCACACAGTTTAAAAATTAATAATGACTAAATTTAATTGCGTTCACACTAAACTCATTTGGCTTTTCTACTCAATTTTCTTAACCCCTACTGAGCGAAAATTTTATTTTAATTTATTATATATATATATATATTTACTTATATATATATATATATTATTTTTTATTTTTATTTTTTTTATTTTATTTATTTATTTATTTGTTTATTTATTTTTTATTATTATTATTATTTTTTATTATTATTATTTTTTATTTTTTTATTTTTTTTTATTTATTATTTATTTTTTTTTAGGTCCTAGCCACTGAAATCTCAGGAAATTAGGTGGCAGGACCTGCCAGAGTTAATAATTCAATACGTACTAGTGTACCTGGTCTGCCTCCACGAGGCATAGTGTGGACAACGTTGGGCCCCAGCATGGGTCTAGCGGCTAAATGGCCAGAAGAACCACGTTACACAACACTACACTCATACAATATCCATACACTTTTAAATCTCTGGCCTTTACAGTGAACTGTTACACCCACAATGAAAGCAACGCGGAGATGGGGGAAACCCCTGGTGCCGTTAGACACGAACACACTATACACTATACACTATCCCTTTGAACTTAAATTTAATGGGCCTGTATAGCCATTAAATTTAAGTATAAAGTTATAATAAGTGTTTTTTTCCCCTCAGAAGGACCTTAAGACAGAAAGGTAAGTGTCGCCCACAGAAGGACAAGGACCTTACGATTGAAAGGAAAGTGTCCTATTAATTGGTAACACTGCAATGTGCACAAATTATTACAAATATATACAAATAATCACAAAATATACTCATATGATTTTTTTTTCAGGCAAAACATAACATATTACCTGAAAATAATAATTAAAAATTACAATTTTTTTTTTATTTCCTTTATTATCCGTAGCCGAGTGGTCAGGTGCGGGAGTGCAGTGGCACACGCTCTTTTTGAGTAGACCGGGATTCAAGCCCCTGACTGCTAAATACGGTCGATCTGCCGACCAGCGTGGCAGATTATGGTCCATTTCCCTCAGCATGAATTGTTGAGGAGGCTTCCATCCTGCAGTGGGTTGATAATGGCTGCAATTTATTATTATTTTTTTTTAACCGTCTAGTTTCATTTTTAAAATCAGTTTCTTATATAGTCAGAAAAGTGATTTTTTATTCATTCTGAAAACGAAAAAAAAAGTATATAGGTTTGTCCATTATTGTTTTTATCACTCTCTATTTTTATTTTTCTGATCAAATTCTTTTATGTAGTAGTTAGTGTCGCGCATGCTCAGTGAAGTTGGAACTTCTCCGTCATAATATATTTACCGGAAGATACGGAGAGTGTCGCTCATGCTCCATGACAATTCCCAGAACACAGACTGGCAGATACAGTACAGCGACAGACGGCAGATAGAGTGAGTGTTGCGCATGCTCAGTCAAGTCGGAACTGAACCGTCAGAATACAATCCACGACATTTCCGAGCTGCGGTGACTGACGGGCTGACCCTGACTCACGACGCTAAAGTGCAGGAATACCCTTTATTTATAAATCCATTGTATCTTGTCTTCCAGAAATTATGACAATCTGTGAATGATCAATAAAATATTTACAATAAAAAAGCTCTTATTTCGTAATCGATATACACAAACCAAAACACCTAAAAGAAATGCGAAGGATGTTTCGCATAAACCATCTACCGCGCGAGATAAGCACTGGCGCAACTTTTTTATTCGTCTTTTTTTTTAACAACTAGGGAAATATAATGGTTACATTTTTTTCATGATAAAATTTTAATACTGCGAATAAAAATAACATGAAATATTTCCCATATCACAAATAACATAAAAACTATCACAAAGCATTCCACAATATAAAAACAAATGTTACTTAAAAAACAACCCTTCTAGAAAAAGTACACAAAAAAATCACAGATTACATGAAAAAAAAAATGATTTCACAAATATTCAAGAAAAATTGATACTAAAAATTGCCATATAGAATTTACTTCTTTATTAATATTTGTTGTCGATCTGCTTTGCTCAATAGCTGAGCGATGATTACACAGGAATGATTTGACGTAACGATCCGGATCAAATTGGAGCAATGGTTTTCCATTTAGGTGTAAAGGGTTCGAGGTCTAACGGCCCCAGGAGTTTCCTCCATCTCTGCGTTGTGTACTCTTTGTGTATCACAGAATTCTGTGAAGGCTAGAGGTTTAAAAAGTAATGGTTTTTTTTTTTTTTTTGTTATTTAAACTCCAAACACGAGATGTATTAGAACCTATAGTACTTAGTGCCGTGCTTGGGTTGGAGGTTGAGAAGACGAAAGAAGATATTTGTTGACATTGGACTTGAGCTTCTGTAGACTGTAATTTTCAGGAAATACGCATGAAGTAAGGGTGTTCCAGAAAACGTCAGTTGAATGAATAAACGAGGAAGATGAAAAGTTGATTCTGTGAGTTTGAAGTTGGACAGTAAATGGATTTAGGCTGGTGGCGGCACGTGGTCGGACTGTTTTGAAAGAGAGAGCAGGAATTATAGAAGCCAATACAGAAGAACAGTGCCCTTGGAAATATCTGTAGAAGAGGCATGCATGATAAACAGTACATCTGAGACAGCGAGTGTGGAGAGACTGTTAGAGATGAATCATTAATTAACCTAACTGCCCTCTTCTGAATGGAAACAAGAAGCCTGAGAGAGGTTTTTGGGGCACCGCCCCAGAGTTGGGAACAATATTCCATTGTAGGGCGGATTTGCGATGTGTACAGAGCAAGCAGCTGTTTCGAGGAAAAGTAACGCCGAGAGCGAAAGAGAAAACCAAGTTGTTAGATGCAGAGGAAGCAATATTTGTAATGTGCTTGTGCCAAGAGAGATTAGAAATCCCCAAAAGAGATACAGTGAAACTTCCCTTTAACGGACAGCCATGGGGAACGAAAATCTGTCTGTTAGAGAGAAGTGTCCGCTAATAAGAAGTCTGCGGGAGAAAAAAGAAAAATCGTTAAACGTTTAATGTAATATTAAATTAAATTATAATCAGATTTTGCACAATATTTTTGTAAATAATATACATACAATTGTGCTATGCATATTATGACTTTATCTTAAGAAAAATACATACAGTAATCACTTATTTTCTTCTGCACCTTCTTCCGGCTGATAATTTTGTTTTCAACATTTGTTTGGAGTGAAGAAACCATCGAAAGTCCTTCAGTATCTTCTTCAGCGGCGAAAAACATTTTTAAACGATTGATTTGTATGAGCGCTTCTTCTATTTTCATCGGTGGTTCGTCGTTAATATGTTCTTCGACAGAATGACCTCCTTCCATTTCTTCATCCTCATGAGGAACTTCTTGAAAAATATCGATGATAATGTCGTTGATATCTAGAGCACCATCTTCTGTAGTGAGGTTCGAGTCTATATCTTTGTAGCCAAGATCACTTGTAGCTGAAGTATCGTACATTATGAATAAATGTTGAAGTTCTTGTTCTTCTTGTTGCTCCACATTGCTGTTCACAACTTCAATATTTGCGTTTGAAGAGCCCGACTTTACAAAACAGTTCACAACAGTTTGTTTTCTAATTGCGTTTACTGAAGAGGAAATCCATTGAATCGCATCCAGGATGCTAATTTTCTTTGCAAAGTCACTCGCACATGTTCAATCGTTCATGTTTGCAATGAGATGTCTTAAAACACGTTTTCTGTAGTGAAGTTTAAAATTTTGTATTATCCCTTGATCCAAGGGCTGACACTCTGCAGATGTGTTTGCTGGCAGAAAAACGATTTGAATGTTGGACAATTCAATGTGCTGGTGAGATGCAGCATTATCCATGAATAGAATAATTTTTCTGTTTTGACGAATCATGTTTTGGTTAAAGTGACTTATCCATTCGCTCATGATATCTCGTGTCATCCACGATTTTTTATTAGACTTCCAGTCAACATTCAAAATATTCAACTTTATGCCCTTGAAACAACGAGGATTTTGTGGTTTTCCTATAACAAGAGGTTGTTCAAAGTCTCCCAGCATATTTGTACATAATAGTACAGTCAAGCGTTCCTTAGAAATTTTTCCGCCTTGGCACTTTTCGTTTTTTAGACTCATTGTTTTTTCCGGAAGAGCTTTAAAAAACAACCCTGTTTCGTCGCAGTTGTAAATATCCTTAGCTTCAAAATCACGACATAAATCTTCCAATTTAACGGTCCACTCTGTTATAACCCCAGTATCAACAGATCCACCTTCACCACTTACGGTTTTCCAAGAAATTTTATGCCGAGTTTTGAACTTGTCTACCATCCCACAGAAGCTTTGAACTCATTTACTCCCATAGCTTTCGCAACCTCCATAGCCTTTTCCCTAATAATGGGCTCATTAATGGGAATTTTTTTAGCACGTGCGCCGACAAAACCACTCATACGTAACGTTGTCAATTTGAAGTCCAACAGTTTTCGGGAAAGATTTTTGAACCTGATCATTTCCGTGCTGCCAAAATTGTTTGAGCAGTTCATTTTTTTTCTTTAGGATGTCACTTACCTGCGCCTTCCCGATTTTGAATTTTACAGCAAGATTACGAACACTATTTTTTTGCCGATCATACGCATTAATGAGTTCGACTTTATCTTTTAAAGTTAAATGTTTACGAGAAGACATTGTGCACTTCACACACGACACTGAACAAAACTGAAAACTGAAACTGAAAAGACCGACCAAATTCCCCCTCCCTGCACATACCGAATTCATCAGAAATTTTACACGTGCCTTAAAATTCTTGAAAAAGGGTTTAGAACCCATGACCTAAGCCTTGATAAAATTCGGAGAATCGGAAATAGAAAATAAACACACCATTGAGGCAATACGTTCCTAGAAAAAGGGCCGTGAGCTCTCCCGCAGTCCGTTATGGGGAGATCAAATTAAGTGCTAATCTAAACGAAACAGTGCAGATTGCCTGTCCGCGTCCGTTACAGCGAATGTCCGCTAGACAGAAGCTGAAAACACGGTAAAACCAATAGAGGCGAGTTGGGGAATTTTAAAATGTCCGTTGTAGAGAGATGTCCGCTAAAGAGAGGTGTCCGTTAAAGAGAGGTGTCCGTTAGTAGAAGTTTCACTTTATATCATTTTGCCTAGAAAGCGGAGTGTCACCAAAGATAAGCATAGGGGCAGAAGAATCCTTTTTGGGAGATATAAGACAAGACTGAGATTTAGAAGGATTGAAATCAGCTAAGTTGTCTTTGCCACACTGGAGAATTACATGGAAATCGGCATTTCAAGAATTGGTAGCAAATTTTAGAAAAGCTAAAGCTGATTGAGCAGGGCAAGGTTTTTTAAAATAGAAAGTGGAATGCAATGTGCTATCATCGACAAAACTATGGATAGGATTTCCAGTCAATGGAAGAAAGTCATTAATTTACAAGAGGAAACGCATGGGGAAAAGAACTGAAGCTTGTGGGACACCAGCATTAGTTGAGAAGACAGACAGCCATCTCCCATCACCCTTAGTGAGCGATCAGAGAGAAAACTGGATAACCAATTACAAAAAAACAGTTGGTAAACCATAAGATGGAAGCTTGTTTAGAAGACCTTTAGGCCAAAACAATCAAAAGCCTTTGAGATGAGTTGTTAAGAGCAACTGCTTCTGTTTCTCCTTGCGTTTCCATGGAATTAGTCCATAAGTGGGTAACATAAACCAAAATATCACCAGTGGATCGACATTGACGGCATCCATACTGGTGAATGTTGATCAGACGAAAAGTTTCTAGGTAGTTTAAGAGTTAGCGGTTAATTGATTTCTCCATTACTTTAGAAAGAGTAGATGTAACTGCAATGGGACGATAATGGGATGGGAGGGATTTGTCACCCTTTTAAGGAACTGGCTGGATATGAGCAAATTTCCAAGCAGGAGGAAAAACACCTTTGGAATAAGAAAGTGAAAAAAAGGCGGCAAAGAACACGAGTAAGTTCAGGAGCAGAGGTTTTGAGAACAAGTGGAGAAATACCATCGCGACCTGGAGCTTTCTTAGCATCAAGATTCGTCTAAATCCTTCTGACCTTCTTTTGATGGTCAGAAGAGGAGTCATTGAATGGAGCGTGTTGGGAATGGTGGGAAGTATTTTACCAAGATCATTAAGGATTAAAGGATGCTACCAGGTCAGCTTTATCCTTGGCTGAAGTGACAACAGAACCATCCGGTTTGGACAGAGGTGGGACCAGAGATAGGCAAATGTTTTGCCAATACCTTTGGCAAGAGAGCACAATGTTCGGCTACCATTAGGGCAAGAAGCAAGTTTTCTACTGTTAGCCAAATTGACTCTATTTTGACTAAAACTCTATTTTGACTGATTAATAACTGCTTTACAATTGTTACAAGCTTTGATGTAGGCAGAAAATGACACTAAAAATTAGTAACAAGCCAATGACGATATGCAACGTTCTTCTCTTGAACAGCCCTAGCACATTTTTTGGAAAACCAAGGTTTAGATGAAGGTGGAGATTCTAAAGTTGAGTGTGGGACAAAGGATTCCATTCCTGCAAGAATAATTTCACTGACACGATTTGAGGCAAACGTTGAAATCAGAAGTTTTGAAACATTAATAAGACCAAGGAAAAGAAGAAAAGAAATCTCGCAGGTCATCCCATTTTGCATTCTTGTAATGCTAAACAATATGGGTTGGGAATAGCCATGAGGTAAAGGCTCCATTGGAGAAGAGACAATCACCAAGTTGTGATTTGAGATGCCTAAAGGATCTTTTACTTCGACAGTGTACTTAGAAGGGTTGTTTGTGAGAAAAAGATCAAGCGTGTTGCCTGTATTGTTGGGATTGTCGGGTATTCTTGTAGGTAAATGAACAATCTGTACAAGGTCATTAGTGTAACGCCGCCTTTTCTCTCCGTTATAGCGCGGGCATGCTGTGTAACTTTCACCAATATCCATACAACCTTCAAGCATGCTCAACACTAAAATGAATGTCCAGAGAGTCGGGTTTTAATGTGTTCTTCTACCAGTTTGAATTAGGACATAAACCTCAACCTGTTCTTCAATCTTATTCGTGGAATAAAATTGGCAACATCGGAGGGCGCTGTGTTCTCCACCCCGATTCTCTATTGACTTAACAGAGCCTCGAGAGTGGCCGCAAATAAAGGTTCTTTCTTAATTCGGATTCCGTGGTCCGTGTGTAACCAGAGAATGTCATGAGGCAAAGTTAGCAAACAAACATGGTTTATTAAACAGCAACATTACATAACAACATTACATATAAACATACAGTAAACATAATATAACCGTATCTAGTATCCAGATAATTGTTAAGTTAGTTTAAGGGATATTTGGTTGGTACATTAAATCTGTGTATCTTCTTGTAGTTAGGCAAACAACGATTCCTTTCCTCTAGATGATGACATAGATATTCTCCTATCTTAGTGTTAAATAAGTAGCAAAGGTAATTGCTGGGTAAACAACAGAACACAATATGGTATCATTGGATAATATTACTTTACTGTTACAATCACATCAAACACATCTTGAAGCTTACTTCAATGAGAAGAAAGGTGGGTATAATACGACATACTATCCCATACAATTCTATTGATTAAAATGGGGTGAACTTACCGCAAAGTTCCGAGCCACGTCGGAGCGAGGACTTCACTACCTCCGGCATCATCTTATCTCGCTTCTACTCGGGAAGAACACTTCTACTACCTCTCTCTGCCTCTTTTCTCCTTACTGCTCTTGAATCAACTCGACTGCGACCACTGGACCACGGCAACTGGACAACTTTCTGATCAACGAACTGGACCACTCCCTCGACGACGACTCCTCTCCTTTGTTCTCAATCTCTATATATAAGTTTGTCCCCTTTCTGCCTTTCCCTCTGAGATGCAGGTGTTCATCTGGACGGTCAGGCAAAAAGGGTTTTTGCTTGACACTTTTAGGACCTGACTCACCCAGGGACGATATTTATTAAGGGGCTTGCATATTCGTGCAGGGCAGCTTTGGAGAAGTTTATGTGACATTCACCTCTCCCCTTTTTAGCCTCCCCACTACCAAACATTCCGCTGATACGTGATTCAGTCGGCATCAGTAGTATGACTCTTACAGGGGCGACTTTTCTCACTTCAGAGTGTCAAATCTCACATTCTCTCTTTTGAAAACATGCGTCAGCCCACTGCCTGGGGGAAAGATGACCACTCTCCACTAGCGGGCGGCACATGACGGGGCGATACTGTTTCACTCGCGCGGCGTCACCTGCACACCACAGGGGGCAGCGACGCAACCTTCTCCGTTGGGGAGGGAGGAAGCTTTACTTATATAGGCCGTGGAAAAGTATTAGCGTTACAAGGATTACTTATTCAGATAAGTCCAAGAGGTGAAATAAAGCTATTTTACACACCTTTACCCCACCAGAAGATTTTGCGCACGTGAAAAGTTAATTTTCTCGTGCTCAAAATTTTAAAGGGGTGTACGTACTCGTCAAATCGAGCATGGAGTTCTTGGACTAGGATAAAAAAAACACACATTTCTTCTCTTACATAATTGGGTTACTTTTTCTAATCTAAATAATATCTAAAATCCATTTATAATAACTTTTTATGTATTAAGATGGTTATCTCAGAATAATTAGTATCAAAGCAATACCGTTATATTGTTTTCACATAAATAATTAACACAATAAATGTTCACATGTTTTTGGGAGTCCCAATGTTCTTAGATGTATGTATGAATGTCTCTTGAATTTACTATTTATACATTAACATGTTCACTGCATCACCTTCTTCTGTTAGTGACAGTTGATTCAGGATACGCATAGTCTGGTTGAAACTGTTTAACACTGGAACGGAAGTTCTTTGAAAGTTTCTTCTCCTGGTATGCTGAAGACGTAGTTGGTTTGTGACACTTGTCATTCGTTGTCATACAAAGTGGTGATACAACATGAAACAAAGGAACACAACATTAGTATCTGCCCTTATTTCTAATATAATTTGTCAAACACATATATATTTGTTATTAAAGACACAACACATTACCATCAATATCTAAGAACAATCCATTATATATGTACTACCATCTAATAACTTGAAAAGTTATATATTTTGATTAAGTATCATATTGATTAAATATCATATTGATTAAAAAATACCTTCAGATATATTCTCAAGGTTTGATAGCAAAACACACAATAAATGCTTATGAAGGATATATTATAAAAGAAATAGGTAACATACTTGACCTATTTATAAAGTAATGATTTTAGAAAGTACATAATTGATATTGACAGGTGCTACAATGCTGCCAATTATCCATACAATTAATAACATAAACAATTATCTTAAAACCTACTTATTTATCTAAAAAAAAAGTAATTTCCGCATACATATGATTATTTCTTTTTTTTTCTCATTATAGTATATATATAATTTTTTTCTTTTTTTTTTTTTTTTTTTTTTGATATACATATAAGACCATTTCATATATAGCTGGTCAACAATTACATTTAAGCAGTATTAGCAGTAAGATATTGGTTATCATAATAGCTATAAATACATGTTAGTTACAATAGGATATGGTTATAGTGAATACACTCTGTTTGGAGAGAGGTTTTCTCCCCATTTTTTTCTCAATCAATAAAAGATCCTCCTGGGATACTTCTTTTCATTAGTCTAAAGAGGATCACTCCCACCATTCAGTCGAGCTGGTCTCACTACGCGGCTGGATCAGGCCCTCGGATTCTGCCCACTGAGTGAGGACACCGACCGAGTGGACCGCGCAAAACTTCTCTTGGTGACCCCAAGGACATCTAAATTGGTGGTTTCGAACCGCAGGGAGACGGTCTTGAGCAGGGCAGGAGAAGTCCTTGATGTTCAGGACGGTCTTGAAAACAAGAGACTCACGGAGAAGCCGTGCCTTTTCCGAACCATCTGTGAGAATCACAGGATAGCTTCTTAGAAGTTGGGTTAGCTGAGAATCAAACTCCGGGGAAAAGAGGGTTCCTGGCTGGAGAAGGAAAGCACCATCCTGACCATCTGCCGTAATGAAGGCAAGTTCTTCAACTGGCCCTGACTCCTGAATATCTCTCGTAAAACGAGTGTCTAAAAATGCCCAATCTTTAAATGGCACTTCGAGCGTCTTGAAAGGGCGACTCGTAGTGGCAATCTGGGATGGGGTAAGCTTGATAAACGTCGCTCTAGTATCTTCAACGTGCTGCTCCGGGGTGTGACGGGGAAGACCACCTTCAAAGGAGCTGTCGTCTTCACGTCTCCTTTTTACCACACGCATTCTTGCCGCCTCATGTCTTCGGCAGTGCCTGGCAAGTTTTTCCGGCGTCAATACCAGCTGTGCCCTGGTATGGTCTTGGCAGGTACTCCGAGAGGGGGGAGAGGGTGCTGCATCCCTCCAAAACCAATTCACATGAGTGCCGAGGAAGATCCTCAGGCAACTCAACACATACCCCCATAATTTGGTTATTGCTGAAACTGTGAGTGGGAAGAAACAAAGAGAAATAGGTGTAAAATTAATCTCTGTTTTTTTTTATTTATTCTCCTCACTCCTTCCTTTTAGACAAAAATTTGCTTCATTTGTACTTCTGTTCACCTCTTATGTTGGAATCAAGCAGGAGGACATTTGCTGTCATTTACTCTTCACATTCATACTATCCATTTACTGTTCACATTTTTAATCTTCTTTCATTCCTCTTCACACATAGAATTTTAATTTTTTAACTAATATTATCCTTATTATTTATTATTATTTGCGAAAACAAGCTAAGCATGTCGAGACAATAAATGATCCTAATAAGGCCATAGAAAGGAGTATAATAGGTATTTTAATCCAAGAAATGAGGCCTCCATCCATTAATTGGTGGAACCACACTGTCCATGGCGACAGTCCCAATGCGTAACTTGCTATGTGTGAAACTTGTGAAAAGTTTGGGTGGTTTACTTGTAATGCTGGGTCTTCTAAACAGAATTCTATGTCCTTACAAGCTGTAATAGTTCGTGCGACTAGGCACAAGTTCTCATTATGACATTTAATATCGGTCTTGAATTGAATAGTGAATGTACTAGTTTCTTGAGTTAACTTAACTGATCTTGTGGCCACTAATATGTTTTGAAAGTTTACAGAAACTGTTCCAGAAAGACATGTCGAAAATGCTTGAAAAGTAAGTGTAGCCAGTGTATCACATGTAAAACATCCAATCGGTTTGGTAACCTCGTCAACAAACTTTGGACATACTGTGTGTGTTTCCAAGTAAAATTCGAATCCAAGAAACGACAAGTCTAAGGTTAATGGAGCTGATTGCAGCATTTTTGATGTGAGCCTACCAGAAGGTTCAACTTCTAGCTGATGAGAAACTTGCGTTTTGGGGAGCTTATTTATTTTGCTGGCTACCATTTGTTCTAAATAAGACTCGCTCTTTTGACAACGAACTTTCTCTTCATAGTATTGACACTGTATCATTCTGTCATCAAAAATAAAATGTTTCGACACACTATAATTCGCTTGTACGTCACCAATCTCTCCGTATTTTGGTCGAGATACCAAAGCTGCTTGGTCTAGGTAGGCTTCAGTACTATCACCAACTCTCAGAATTAAATGGTGTTCGAGAATGTCGGTGGGTTGATCAAATGCTCCCAGAACTTGCATTTCAATTTTATTTCGTGTGATAGCGAAATTCTTTAATGACAACGTCTCAACAGTTGCATTAGCGTGTGATTGTACTTCCACTATGTATCTACAAGTAACTCCTTCAATCTTTCGGACTTCATACACACGTGTGAAGTCGGGAACTAGCCAAACTCGATAGTGTAAACAGGGCTGGCTATCGATAATGAAACAATTCGAACCACTATCTCCTGCAATGCAATTTGTAATCCCTGGCCAACTCAAGGATTCCTTAGTCAATGCCTCAAAAATATACATTCTAGCATACTCTTCTCATTAGTCAAAAACTGAAAAAATTTTATTTATTTTATTTATTTATTTTTTTAATCTCTCCAAGCATCTCTGAGGAGACTTGACCAATTAAAACTCTTTTCACTGTCCTGTGAATCAACCCTTGATGCAAGTGGTCCAAGCATCCACTGTAATGTCCTTTCGGCACCACCTGGTGGTTCATTTTGTTCAGGACTACTAAGGTCTACAAGATTCTGCTCTTGAACTTCATCACTCGGCATCTCTACTTCGAGAATGGGATTACTCTGTCCTGTTTCCTTTCTTTCACTGGGAACTGATTCGGGAACTAACACTTCATTTTGTGGTGGGGGAGTGATATTCACTACATGCGGAGTGTGAGTCACTCGATTTCGGCTACGCAAGTTGTAACCATGCGTCTGTGTTGGCACTTGGGTAGCTTCCACTGATTTATCAGCCAGAATATTTTTATTCCTACTTGGGAGATTCCTTAAGGGAATGGATACTGGCACAGTTGTAGGCCGAACTGGTCTTGTTATGGCCGGCCTAGGATCTATTGGTGGGATTAAATCACAAGCTTCCACAACAGGTTCGTCAAATATCCAAGTTTCCTTAGGCACTGTCTCTGTACAAGTCTCTTCCAGCGGTTCATTATCTTCAGCTTCTACTGTCTCTTCAACTCTCAGTTCAGGGAAAACTTTTCGATCAACTACCTTTGTTAATCGATCCACATGCACTAGTTGCTTGTCTCTTGGGTTGGACAGATTTTGAATCTCAAAATTTACTGGCGAAGTTTGGTTGGTTACACGGTAAGGACCTGTACTCAATCGAGCCAGTTTCTTTGTTGTGCCTACCTTTATCTTAGGAGTAAAAAGATAGACAAGACTTCCCACACGAATATTCTTGTCTACAGCTACTGTAGCTCTTCGTTCTTCTTGTTTTTGCACTGCCTCTTCCAGATGTTGGGACACAATCTCATAGGTTCTTCTAAGACGCGCACACAACTTTTCAGAATAATTTTCTAACGATGCATAAGACTGTTTTTCTTTCGCATGCCATAAATCAGAAGGCAACAGTAAGTCTCTACCATAAATTAAAAAGTTAGGCGATTCCTGATTTGCCTCTGTTGATAAAGGAGCGACTACCTTCGTATTTCTTGGTTTCCTATTCCTTTTTTGTGTCTCATCTTCTTCTAAAACCGGTCTAGAAAGAAAGTCTGCATTTGAATGCACTTTACCAGGACGGTAGATAATTTGAAAATCGTATTCTTGCAACATCATACTCCATCTAGCTAAGCGGGGCGATGGGTTCTTTAGATTAAGCAAAAAGCTCAATGGTTGATGATCCGTTATTAACGTAAAATGATTTGACACCAAATAAGGCCTAAATTGCATGACTGCAAAGATTATAGCCAAGGCTTCTTTCTCTGTAGTACTATAGTTCAACTCTGACTTTTTTAACAATCTGGACGCATAAGCTACTGGCTGTCTAGAATTCTCATCTATCTGTACTTCTAAGCATGCCGCGACACAATATGAAGATGCATCAGCAGATAGGACGAAAGGTCGGGAAAAGTCAGGATAGACCAGCAAAGGTGGTGTAGTCAAGACAGCCTTTAACTGATCGAAAGCCTGCTGCGTTGAGCTGTTCCAGACGAATGGTGTTCCTTTCTTCGTCAAATTTGTTAGAGGTCTCGCAATCTCCGAAAAATTAGGAATAAACTTCCTGTAAAACCCTGCCATTCCTAGAAAAGATCGCACTTGTTTTGCGTTCCGAGGAGGACGCGCATCTCGAACAGCAGCCACCTGGTCTGCATCAGGACGAATACCTTCAGAATTGATTAGATGCCCAAGGTATTTTAATTGTTCTTTTAGGAACTCACATTTCTTAGGTTTTAGCTTAAGGTCGTATTCTCTCAGACGCTGGAAAACCTTTCGCAACCTCAAGAGATGTGAATCAAGGTTGGGTGAAGCAATAATTATATGTTCAAGGTAAGCGAAAACCGATTCTTCTCCGAGTCCATGAAGCACTAATGATAAGGCTTTCAAAAGCGACGTAAAACCATTCTTTAATCCATGCGGCATTCGAGAAAATTCATATAAGGATCACCAGTAGTGAAGGCGGTTTTGTGACGATCAGCTTGGTGCACTTCAATTTGGTGGAATGCACTTCGTAAATTGAGTGAAGTAAAATAACACGCTTGCTTGAGATGTTGGAGTACCTCACTAACATTAGGCAGAGAATAATTATCAGAAAGAATTTTCGAATTTAATTTTCGAAAGTCAACACACATCTTATAAGTCGAATCAGGCTTTTTGACTAGAACTATAGGCGCTGCATATGGGGAATGGCTTGGTTGTATGATGTTGGACTCCAATAGTTCATTTACCTGCCTTCGAACTTCATTTTTTAGCAAATATGGTACTTTTAGGCTGTCTGTTTCACCGGTGTATTATCAGACAATCTAATCCTATGTTTTAGCACCTTCGAATTTCCTAGCTGAGCTGGGGACTTGGCGAAGATATCTCTATATTCGTATAACAAATCAGACAGTTTATGCCTTTGATCATCTGTCAAGTGATCGAGGTCAAAGTCTTGCAAAGTAACGGGAGATGTAGCTTTCTCATTAGCTTTCTCACCTGAAAAAACAACTGTATTATCCCTAACACCCTCAAGACTAGCAATATTCATCCCTTTTGGAAGGTGGAGCGGTTCGTCTGTCAGATTGGCAACAAGAACTGACACTCTGCCATCTGGACCTAATCTGTCTATTGAGCATTTAACTGCCAGGTCGTCACGACCTAAGTTAGAGTTAGGTTCTGTCAAAACCAACTGTTCGGCAAAAGCAGCGAGTTGGTTACAAACAGCCGTTACTACTTTTTCTGATGAGGCGGGGATCAAATGTTTACCCGTTAATTTAGCTACCGACGGTTTTAAATTCAAATACTGGTCTCTTACGCCTTTCTCCTCGCTACCCTCTTCCCTTAAGCAAATGTTCAATGGGGCAGAGTGTATAATTCCCCTACCTAGATCTATGGTAAATGAAAAACGTCTTAAGACATTTAGTCCTAATATTAATTCATAACGACCCTTAAAATTACCTGAAGCTACTAAAACACTTTCTTGGAAAGTAGCATCACCTAACTTAAAATTCGCTGTAACCTCAGTATGAATTGGAACAATATAGCCAGAAACTCCGGTTATAGTTAGGTCTGGTGTTCTCGAATTTAATGACTTATCATGCTTAATTTTATTATATAAATTTGTATTCATAAGCGTTATGCTAGCTCCTGTGTCCACTAGAAATTTAGCCGGAACACCTTGAATATACCCACTAATCAATGGCAATTTGTAATCATCATCTAATATATATACCCCTTGTTGTACGTTTTTACTACGGGCATACGATTTAGCGACTCCGTTTACATTTTTTTTCAATGAGGTGGTTCTATAACATGAAAAACTCTTTCTATTTGGTGCAGGAACTGATCTTTGTCACATATATCTCTCCCTATCTGTTTTGTAATTATCTTGATTTATTTGCCTTCCCAAAACGGCCTTAGGTTGAGTTTGTTCAAAAATACGCCCACTTTTATTTATTTCCCTTCTTTCCCTATTATATGAGTTCATATTACCTTTATTTCGATTACTATAATATGTTCTATTTGCTATTTTGTCTCTATTCCTGTTAAAATTGTAACCCTGACTGTTAGTATGGGGTGTCCCATTTTTTGGTAAGGTAGTGTACTCGCGCGCGGTATACCTCGCGCACCGAGGAGGAGAACAATCTGGCGTCGGGTAATAGTTGCCCCGACAGCCGCATCGATCAGAACAACGGCCCCTGCCTTCTGTAGTGTTAGCGTGGTTACGGTATGCTTGCTTCCCGGCATAACTCGGCTCTCCGTAGCGCCTGTGACAGCGAGTATCGCTAGCGTCTCTTGGCAACGCCCTGTTCGACTGTAAGTGCCTTACAGGGAACGCTTCGCGGTCGCACGCAGGGGAAGATGTATAAGCTCCAGTGCTCCATTTTTGATATGAATCATTTCCATTGTTTGTAGTACCTTGCGTTTCTAATTTATTTTGCATAACATTATTTACCGATAGAGTATATAACGACTGTTGTAGGTCTCGTATCTGTTCTTGTAACGGCTTTAAAAATTCTTTAAAATAGCTTACTTGTTGATTGAGCATTTCTCCATCACTATTAGTTTGCCCACAAAGAGTGTTAACGGATCTATGTTTTGAATCCGATATGAGGTCATTGGTTTCCTCACGCTTTGCTATGTTTATCGCCTGTGAGAAAGTTAACGGATTTTGGGAGAGCACCATCCTTCTAATTTTATTTGATACCCCCCTGAGAAATTGAGCCAACATTGCCTGGTCTAAAATTGATAATGCCTCAGGCGACTCACTTTGGGTTTTAAACGCTAGTCGTCCCAAATTTCTAACGCGGGCGCTAAAATTTGCCACATTTTCGGTGGGCCCCTGAACAGCATTTGAGAATTGACTCAAGCATGTCACTATTGGTTCTGTTTTTTCGAACTGGGCTAAGAAAGCATTCTTGAACACGGTATAGTCTTTTTCTCTACGTAATTCTAACGACTGTGCTAAGAATTCTGCTGCAAGAGAGCGAAACTTAGCTTTACAGACTGCCAAAAGTTCTGAATTTCCCCAAAGAGCTAATTCTCCTACACTTTCGAGCATTTCGAAAAAATATTGAATAGATGGGCCTTCATCAGGGCTGCCTGAAAAAACTGGAACAAGACCCAAGTAACCTGCAATATTAGCCAACTGCGGTCTAGCTGCATCGGGAGGAGACTGAGTCTGTTCTGTTACGAATAATGGAGCTGAAGGATCTATTCCGACCTGTGTGGTTTGTGGGGACTGTCCCTCCCTTTTAAACTTATTCCTGTGTAAGTGAAATTAGATGACCCTATTAGTTTTCAGATAAAATATTGGGGTAAGCCTATCTATGTACTATGGGATCCCGTTTTCCAAAATAGTGTGACCTACCTTTACGTTGCTGAAAACAGAATTATATAACGTTAGTAATCAATAATCCTAGACAAAAGTGTTACAACATATAGCAACTATTTATTGGTTTTCCCTTCTCTCTTAGGTGTAAAAATAGTACTAGTTACTAGTTGCTAACTGTTGTTCAATCTGGGTGTTCCTGAAGACGACCGTGTTACTTGTGCTGATGTGCTGAAAAACAAACTGCCTCTACCATTCTCTGCAAACACATCCACGGTACTAGTGTCTTCCCTTCTACAGTAGTAATTTTCTTCTATTTCTTCTTCTCTATTTTCGTTCGTTCTACTGCTGTTTCACACTTCAGTCTACAGCAATCCTAGTTACCAATAAGTACTCATAAAACAGTTTTTCATCCCGAAATAACACATCCAATCCTGGTCACGGCACCAGTGTAGCGCCGTCTTTTCTCTCCGTTATAGCGCGGGCATGCTGTGTAACTTTCACCAATATCCATACAACCTTCAAGCATGCTCAACACTAAAATGAATGTCCAGAGAGTCGGGTTTTAATGTGTTCTTCTACCAGTTTGAATTAGGACATAAACCTCAACCTGTTCTTCAATCTTATTCGTGGAATAAAATTGGCAACATCGGAGGGCGCTGTGTTCTCCACCCCGATTCTCTATTGACTTAACAGAGCCTCGAGAGTGGCCGCAAATAAAGGTTCTTTCTTAATTCATATTCCGTGGTCCGTGTGTAACCAGAGAATGTCATGAGGCAAAGTTAGCAAACAAACATGGTTTATTAAACAGCAACATTACATAACAACATTACATATAAACATACAGTAAACATAATATAACCGTATCTAGTATCCAGATAATTGTTAAGTTAGTTTAAGGGATATTTGGTTGGTACATTAAATCTGTGTATCTTCTTGTAGTTAGGCAAACAACGATTCCTTTCCTCTAGATGATGACATAGATATTCTCCTATCTTAGTGTTAAATAAGTAGCAAAGGTAATTGCTGGGTAAACAACAGAACACAATATGGTATCATTGGATAATATTACTTTACTGTTACAATCACATCAAACACATCTTGAAGCTTACTTCAATGAGAAGAAAGGTGGGTATAATACGACATACTATCCCATACAATTCTATTGATTAAAATGGGGTGAACTTACCGCAAAGTTCCGAGCCACGTCGGAGCGAGGACTTCACTACCTCCGGCATCATCTTATCTCGCTTCTACTCGGGAAGAACACTTCTACTACCTCTCTCTGCCTCTTTTCTCCTTACTGCTCTTGAATCAACTCGACTGCGACCACTGGACCACGGCAACTGGACAACTTTCTGATCAACGAACTGGACCACTCCCTCGACGACGACTCCTCTCCTTTGTTCTCAATCTCTATATATAAGTTTGTCCCCTTTCTGCCTTTCCCTCTGAGATGCAGGTGTTCATCTGGACGGTCAGGCAAAAAGGGTTTTTGCTTGACACTTTTAGGACCTGACTCACCCAGGGACGATATTTATTAAGGGGCTTGCATATTCGTGCAGGGCTGCTTTGGAGAAGTTTATGTGACATTCACCTCTCCCCTTTTTAGCCTCCCCACTACCAAACATTCCACTGATACGTGATTCAGTCGGCATCAGTAGTATGACTCTTACAGGGGCGACTTTTCTCACTTCAGAGTGTCAAATCTCACATTCTCTCTTTTGAAAACATGCGTCAGCCCACTGCCTGGGGGAAAGATGACCACTCTCCACTAGCGGGCGGCACATGACGGGGCGATACTGTTTCACTCGCGCGGCGTCACCTGCACACCACAGGGGGCAGCGACGCAACCTTCTCCGTTGGGGAGGAAGGTTTTGATTTTGATTTGATTTGGTGTTTATTAGCGCAAAAACAACTAAGGCTATACTGCGCCAGGAAGGGGAGGGAGGAAGCTTTACTTATATAGGCCGTGGAAAAGTATTAGCGTTACAAGGATTACTTATTCAGATAAGTCCAAGAGGTAAAATAAAGCTATTTTACATTAGTAATTGCAAACGCCTCAGCATCTCGACCAGCTGGGTCGGTGTGACTAAAAAACGGAAGCCAGCTGGACTTGTGAACATTAAAATCACCAAGGAAAATTACCTCACTGTTAGGAAAGTTGGACTGGAAAAGTCAAGTGGCAAAGAGAGGAAGTCAAGGAGCTCCAAGTGATTATCGAGTTGGCAGAACGGTAGAGACAACAGATGAATTTGACACAATGAGGTAGTACAGATTTTAAGCCAGAGAAGATCGAAAAGAGGAGATTCCAAATTACCAATTCTCTGACAGGAAATATCGAAACGGACATATCATATGCACAAGTACTACCTTTGAGGCGAAAGGAATCATACAGTGAATAATTTGGGCAACTGAGATGAGCAGTAGTTGATTCAACCGATAACTGAGATGAGCAGTAGTTGATTCAACCGATAACTGAGATTCAGTCAGAAAAGGGACATGGAGTTTGGCAGACTGCAAGTTGAAATTGACATCGTTTAGTTTAGAATTGAGACCACGTATATTTGTGAAATGAATTTGGAAGTGTTTGGGAGGTTTATATCTTTTCCCAGATAAGCTTACTCTATTAGTTTGGCATATTGTTGTGTATTGAATAGTAAGAAAAAGTGGGTGGGGCGTGCTGTATGCAGTAATGAAATTTTTGGATATGGCATACACGTGGTAAGAATATACCTAGATCCTTGTCATAACATGGCCTCGACAATGTCCCCCGCATATACACTACTCGGACTCCCTCCAGTCACTATCTGGCAGAGTAGAGGTAGCAAGATTATACACTAGCTGATGCAAGAATTAGAGAATTACCAATAGATTGATCCAATGTACTAACTAGTGGCCGGCCGGCGAACACCATTTTAGAGCTGTACCCTCGAAATGTAAGGAAGATTCCATCTCGCCACGATGTTCATTATAACCTCAAAACTCATCAATCTTACTGCTTGATGGAAGAGATGGGGAAGGGTTGACTGGAACTTAGCTGTGAAGACTAAACATGGGTTCCACCACTTCAAGCCAGAGTACTTTAAGTACACTGACAGACCCTGCCACCTAATTTCCGAAGATTTCAGAGGCAAGGCCCTAAAAATTTTTTTTTTTTAAAATAATAATAAATAAATAATAATAATTTAAAAATTAAAAAAATATATATATATAAAAAATAATAAAAATAAATAGTCTATATAATATCGGTGAAAGTACACCATAGAAAAAAAAATATATATATATTAGATAACTCTTGAACTCTTTCTTTAAGGGTTATCTGTGGTGTGTTTACACCGATATTATATAGATAATTGTATGATGTATGATGAATGTATGATGCCTTTCTGCATTTAGTCTGACTTGAATATAAATAAAGTAAAAAAAAAATGCGAGACAAATTAGAGTAGGGGTAGTCTGAAGGAGGGGGGGGGGGGCACAGGTAGAAAAATGTGGATGATAGGGAAGATAACCCCAATCTGGTCAGTGAGGACAAGCCCCACCAGGAGACAAGGGGGAGGGAAGGGGACAAAAACCGTCCCCCCTCTCCAAGGGATTTGGATAAAAAGTGAACTGGGCAAGAGCGTTCCATTCAGGTGGCACTGTCAATAGTCACTGTCGGGTAATGGATCTATTACCCCAGATAAAAATTACTTTCAGGTGGCTGGCATTTGGTGTTTCATATTTGTTTTCATATTTTTCCATTTTCTTAAGAAGTGAAGTCGTCTTCACTATGGTAACATTTTTTCTTCTTCTGAAATACAAATGTCAGTTAAAGCCTCTTTTACATGGGTGAAACCAAGTTTTATAGCTAATACAGCATCTGCTCTTGCTGATCATCTTGTATTAGAAACTCTTTTCACTGTGACGGAATGTTTACACATTTCTAGATTTCTGATTAAAATTTTCCAGCGATGGGTTGACGCAGAAAAAAATGTGAATAAATTCTGCACAAACATAAAATACTCAATTGCAGCGCTACAAGTTTCTGCAGCGAAATTTCCAATTAAATTTAAGGAATGATTAGCACACGGAATAAAAACAGCACTTGGGCTATATCTTTAATACGTGCTTGCAAACCTGAGTACTTCCCTGACATATTAGAAGCATTATCAAATGATTGTCCTCGACAGTTTTTAATATTCACTCCTAATTTTATTAAAGTTTGCAAAACTTCTTGTTCCAAATACGAAGACATGTGTTTATCTATGGGAATGAATTCCACAAATCTTTCCATTATATTAACACAGGATGAAACATATCTTTCACAAAAGTTAGCTGATCGACATGCGAAACATCGGGAGTGGAATCAACAATTATACTATAATAAGTCGCAAATTCTATTTCTGCAATTATTTCCGCTCTTACTTGATTTCCAATATGACCTACAAATTCGACACAAATAATATGAGATAAATAGTTTACATTTCCTCGTCCTTGGTTGGCATATTTTTGTAGATGTAACTTCAAAAACTCATCGTATTCGCTTAGATGTTCCAAGCAGGTTAAATAATTTCCATTCTTATTGGAATCTTTGCTTTCATCGTGACCCGTAGTTCCTAATCCTAAGCGACTCAACAATTTTATTGTTGATACAATTCTTTTCAACACTTCTCTCCAGTAACATTCTTCTTTTTCCTTTTTCTGTAATAGTTGAGTATCAATTCTATTGAATTTTGTTAATCTTTTATATATAGTACACATGGCTGACATGTGTTCTTTTGAAACTTCGTGGTCCGATAAAATAACAGTTATTGATCTCCAATTTTGTAAACCGGTTATTAATTTAGACTTTATTGTTGAAAAGAGTTTGAAAGGGTAGCAGTAAACACTTTTGCTTGTTTCTGAAAATATCAACCAATTTCTCTTTTCCATAATTCCAATTGATTTCTTTCAAAGAGGCTCCATTTTACGGTACCGTAAAAGTAGAAAAGCAACACTATTACTTTCGTCATTCTGTCTGTCTGTCCGGTTGTCAGAGCCAATTTGCTCCTAAATTAGAAATTGTTATTTTGGTTTTTAGGAGCATTAGCAACTAAGGCCATATTGCTCCGAGATATGCGGTGGTCATTCCCTGACCTTTCCGCATCCTCCGTATTTAGTGGTGACGGGCTCGAACCCCGGTCTAATCAAGAAGCGTGTGCTACACACTGCTGCTGCTGCTCCTTCCCACCTGGCTACGGAGGCGCCTTAAAACTAGAAAAGTTACAAACTTGAAATTTTTACCATATATGTAGTCCTCTGACCGCATATCAAAAATCGTATTGAAATTTGAATCGGACTATTATTTTTGGAGTAGTCGTTCAAAAATCTTGAAAAATTGCTCGTTTTGTCGCTGAAAATTTCAGAAAAACGGTCGTAATTCGGAATATTTCATAATTCCTAATTAGTCCGCTTACCGCTTAATCCTCCTGTGCGAGTACTGCTACCAAGTACACAGGGTGGTTGTAATGTCTAGTGTTACTGTTGGTCGAGGAAATCTCTGGCTACCCAACAGGTGGTGAGGATTGCGACTTTCTGGAGTTCCTTGTAGGTGTTCTCTGGGAGACCTATTACTGGTAGGGTGCTATGTAGCGTCTTTGGCACAATACATGTGGTTGACACGATGATCGGGATGGTCGTCACTTGTATATTCCACATCTCTTTGATCTCCTGTCTTAGGTTCGTGTACTTCCTGGTTTTTTCCCCATGGGTTTTCTGAAAGGTGCCAGTGTTGGGTACCTCTATATCAGTCAGATAGTTAGCCTTTTCCTTCTTGTCCACAAGGGTTATGTCCAGTCTGTTGTGCGGGATTGTCCTATCCGTTATTATGGCGCGGTGTCTGTACAGCTTGTGGGTTGGGTTCTCTAGTACTGCATGGGGATCGTACTTATAGTATGGTACACTTTCTTTGGTCAACTGGTATTTCCTCGCTACCTTCTAATGTATTATCCTGGCTACCTGGTCATATTATTATTATTATTATTATTATTAGCCATCTGGTAGAAGGAAGCTAGAAGCTTATGTTGCACCTGTCAAAAAAAAAAAAAAAAAAATTCCCGAGTTACCCTGAGGGAGAATAAGAGAGAATTATATCGGAATCACCAAAAAAGAGAACAGTAGTAGTAGTAGTAGTAGTGGAATGTGATGCAAGAAAGCAAGTGTATGAGCTTATGCAGCATCAGCCAAAAAAAAAAAAAAAAAGAAAAAAAAATCACACCATTCCCTCCAAATGCCTGTCCAGTTCCTCCTTAAATTTATTTAACCTATCAACTTGCACAACGACAGATGGAAGTTTCTTCCAGCAATTAACCACTCGCTGGCTAAAGGCAAATTTCTGCACATCTATTCTACATCTGTTTTTTTCTTAATTTGAAATTATGCCCCCTTAGGTTCGTAATCTGAACAAGTAGAAGGATCCAATCAGAATTCAGCGTGCTCAGCCCATTCAAGGCCTTATACACCTCAATCAGATCACCGCGCAGATGCCTAGTCTCCAGCCACTGCAATTTGCTTCTACCGAAATGCAGTACTTTGCATTTCTTAAGGGCTAAGAAGTGGCAACTTCAGTTGCCACTTCTTAGCCCATCTGCCCAAATTATCTTGATCTACTTGCAGTAGCACACTGCCATTACTGTCATTAACAACCCTGCTAACCTTTGTATCATTTGCAAACTTCGACACTAAGCCTGATATAACTTCATCAATATCAATGATAAATATACAAAACAACAGAGGACCCAACACCGAACCCTGTGGGACTCCACTAATAACATTATTCCACTAAGAGCAGCACCCATTAATTACCACCTTTTATCCACTCAACCATCCTTTTATCCATTGTAGCTCTTACCCTTAATAGCATTCTGCTCCAATTTGTACAAGTCTTTCATGCGCAACAGTATCAAAAGCTTTCCTGAAATCCAAGTATATGATATCAAAATTATTTTTTTGCATCCAGTTCCTATCAACTTTGTCAGACAAGACTTTCCCTTAACAAACCCATGCTGTGTCTGAATTATTGCTGCAGTCTTGTCTAGATGATCCTGCAATGCATCTTTAACCAGTGACTCCATTATTTTATCCTGAACAGAAGTTAAACTAACTGGTCTGTAATTACTCGTGTCACCCTTCGATCCCCCTTTGTGAATTGTGGATAAATTTGCACATCTCCAGTCCGTGGGGACATCCCCTAAGTCCAAGGATGCTCTCATAATTATGGCTAAGGGTTTGCTTAGTTGCTTTGCCGACTCCTTTAATATAACTGGACCCATCCACCCCAGGTGCTTTTCTTATGTTTAACTTCAACAACTTCTCCTCCACTTTGCTCTCAGTTATTACAAAATCATTAAGCACCCTGCTACAATTTGGTAACCGTCTGCCATTTTCAAACCATAATAACTCCTCATGTGTGAATGTAGATGAAAATACTCATTCAGTTTGTTTGCTATCTGAGCAGGATCATCAACAGTCGAACGATCGATATCAAGTGGACGAATCAGATTCATCCCCTTCTTTTAAAGTTTATATAAGTAAAGATATACTTGTTTTTCTTAGCATCTTTTGCCAAAGATTTCTCGTAATCTGCCTTCTCCTGCCTAACCTCCTTTGTGACCTGATTACAGAGCAGCTTATATCTACCATAGGCTTCTGAGTCGTTTTATAATATATATAATGATGATGTATGTGCTATGTCTGTTAATTGCGTGTGTTCTCTGGGCAATTTGTTGTTTTCTGGAAAAATCCGTGGCTAAAATCGATTATTTGGGTACCACTTGCGTGCGTGCAGTTGGCGGTCGTAGAACGAGTCATTGTACTGTCAAGTTCTATGATTTGATGATTATTGTGAAGGCGTTTTGTTTTTGTTTGTTTTGCGTCGTCGATGAGGGGGATGCTTAGTTTAGGTTGGTGTTCCCCCCCCCATCCAGCTGTTTTAAAATCGAAAACGAGTTCGCGATTTTAAAATAGCGGCAAGTGGGGTATAAACACCCTAGGCATGTCAACATAGGAGGACAGTGGATTGGGAAAGCAATGAGTGTCACCTGATAATCACTGCTTTGTTCCTGTCCGTTTGTCAAAATATGGACTAGTACCCAAGATCACCAAACTCGTATTTCCAGGAGAAAAAAACTAAGCTACCCTCTTCCGAGACCGATTAACTGAGCCACGTTGTGGAAAAATACCCATGAAAACTATCGCGTCTTTGAGGTGATTCGATTTGAGTTCTTTTCCACCCGGTGTAAGGTTTCCAGACGGCGATTATAAGAACGGTTCTATCGACTTGGGCAGTTTAATAACTAATATAATCTGTGATTGTTATTAAAGCTTGACATCATCCCCGATGCAACATGAATACCTGAAATAGTTTCATAATTAATGATAAATTTGAACTTTCCCTGAGTTCTTTTTCTATAAAATTTTCATCATCGAAATACAAAAATAAAAAAATAAAACAAAACAGAAATTGGATTATTTAGTTCGTTTTTTTATAAAATCTAAATTCCCCTAGGGTTCGAGAGTTAATTTGGGGTTTGCCCTACTGAATGCTCATATATAAGAGTTTATAACCTTCGGTTGTTCTAGTGTATTTCTGGTTTTGTGTTGTTACATTTTCGGTGAAAATGGCGTTAGTTACCTATCGTGCTTCCTCTTTTATGCTGAAGAAGTTTACACAGTCAATTCCGAAGGTAAATGGAAACTGATTTAAAGTGATTTAGGCATATGCGTACTTTATTTGAGTTTTTATTAACCGCCTGCGACAACAGATGATCCAATTTAAAAGTATCGGGCAGGCTGTTTAGAGCCAAAAGTTATCGAAGATTCAGTGTTTTCGAATTTTATAACTTGTTAGGCGTGTGCTTTTTAAATATCAGAATATTTGACTTCCTGGCCTTCTTTATAGATGGCTATTAAAGTTGTACTCGAGAATGCTGGAACTTGTGCTATCACAAGTTCTTATAGTGGAAGGCAAATGAGTATAACGTACTCAAGTATCGAAATATAAAATATTACGAATCGGAACGCTACTTAAAATGGCAATTTAAATAATCAAATATTTTTTGTACCATTAGCGATGCTTCTGACGAACTGATAAGCATTTTGGTATGCTGCGGTCCATTCCAGCGCAGGTTGGGGCAGAGCCTGTTTGTGTAGTCTGTGTATACGTAGGCATTTCGCCACGAGTTTGCCTTGGTGATAGATAATATTCATCAACTGGTGCAGTACCACCACTTTTTGTTTATTGGAGGCTTGTAGTGGTGAAACCATGTTTAGCCTCTCCACCATAAAGCAGTACAATTGATGCCTTTTGAGTTTATGGGGTGGGGGGGGCATCATGGCAAGATCCAATCTTCCTTACACTTTGAGAATACAGCTCTGAAATGGTCTTTGCAGGCTGACTGGTAGATAGTCCATTGGACTGAACATATTGGTAATTGTCTCAAAATCATCTGTATCAGCTAGTGCACCAGTTGATGAATATTATCTACCACCAAGGCAAACTCGTGACGAAATGCCTACACAAACTGCGGCTCTGCCCCAACCTGCACTGGAATGGACCGCAGCTTACCAAATCTTGCTACCTCTGCTCTGCCAAATAGTGACGACGCGAGTAGCATATATGTGGGGGGGGGGTCATTGTTAAAGCCACGCTATGTCAAGGAGCTGGGTACATTTTTGCCAGGTGTATGTCATACCCAGAAATTTCGTAGATAGTGTCCTCCCCACATTTTCTCACTACTGCATACATCAGGAGTAGTTAAACTAATAGAACAAATGGTAAAACTCAAATTATGGTGAATTCCAGGACTTGACGAGAAGAAGAGGAAGAAGGCTCAGGACTCGCACCTGGTGAGTATGGGCTTGGCAAACCCCGGGTCCTGAGCTGGACATCATTTTTCTCCTTCTTGGTGATTCCCTTTTACTCTCTCTCTCTCTCTCAGGGTAACATGGGAACTTTTTTTTTTTTTTTTTGATTGGTGCAGCATAAGCCTCAGGCTTCCTTGCACCATATCGCTAATAATAATAAGGCAGTGATTGACTGGTGGTGGCTCCGCCCAGTCATTGCTTTCTCCGTTTCTCCTTGCCTGCACGTTACTGGGGAATTCACGTGCCATCACCCTATGTTAGAGCTGAAATTAAGAAAAAGAAATGGCAAAACAACCAATTTTTTTTTTTTAACTAACACAAATTAACACTACTGACAACCAGTGATACTTGCCCATGCATTACTTGGCGATTTCACAAGCATTAACAACGAGCATTGCTCGTGCACATCAACTTACTTTTTTTCTGTGGGTTGTTGCCTGACACCCTTGCTTTTGTGATGGCTGCATCCCACACACCCCTACTACTATAAAGAGAACCTAATACTAACAACTTATACAATGATGTGAAAAAAATCAAATCGTCAAGAAACAACTTAAAAAAAAACCTCTCCTTATAAGTCCTTGCATGCTGTCTTGTGCACTTCATTAAGCATCCACACTGAAATCACTCATCACTAGTCCAAACTAGAGTTTGAACAGGCTAAGAGTAGAAAACTTGCTTCTTGCCCTAATGGCAGCCGAGCATTCTGGTCTGTTGCCAAAGCTATTGGCCGGAACTTTTGCCCATCTCTGCTCCCACCTCTGTCCAAACCAGATGGTTCTGTTGTCATTTCAGCCAAGGATAAAGCTGACCTGGTAGCATCCCATTTTTCTTCCAGCTCATGTATTAATGATCTTGGTAAAACACCTTCCACCATTCCCAACACGCTCCATTCCATGCCTCCTGTGGTTTTCCGTCAAAAGGATATCAGAAGAATTTTGATGAATCTTGATGCTGTGAAAGCTCCAGGTCCTGATGGTATTTCTCCACTTGTTCTCAAAACCTGTGCTCCTGAACTTACTCCTATTCTTTCTCACCTTTTTTCACTTTCTTATTCCAAAGGTGTTTTTCCTTCTGCTTGGAAACTTGCTCATATCCAGCCAGTTCCTTAAAAGGGTGACAAATCCCTCCCATCCAATTATCGTCCCATTGCAATTACATCTACTCTTTCTAAAGTAATGGAGAAATCAATTAACCGCCAACTCTTAAACTACCTAGAAACCTTCCGTCTGATCAATGATCGCCAGTATGGATTCCGTCAGTTGATCCACTGGTGATATTTTGGTTTATGTTACCCACTTATGGACTAATTCCATGGAAAAGTAAGGAGAAACAGAAGCAGTTGCTCTTGACATTTCATCTCAAAGGCTTTTGATTGTGTTTGGCATAATGGTCTTCTAAACAAGCTTCCATCTTATGGTTTGCCAACTGTTTTTAGTAATTGGTTATCCAGTTTTCTCTCTGATTGCTCACTGAGGGTGATGGTAGATGGCTCTGTCTTCTAACTTCTCCACTAATGCCGGTGTCCCCCAAAGTTCAGTTCTTTCCCCCACTCTTTTCCTCTTGTATATTAATGACCTTCTTCCATTGACTCGTCGCCTCCATAGCCAGGTGGGAAGGAGCACCAGTGCGTAGCACACGCTTCTTGATTAGACCGGGGTTCGAGCCCGTCACCACCAAATACGGTTGATGCGGAAAGGTCAGGGAATGACCACCGCATATCCCGGAGCAATATGGCCTTAGTTGCTAATGCTCCTAAAAAACAAACAAACAAACTTCCATTGACTGGAAATCCTATCCATAGTTTTGCTGATGATAGCACATTGCATTCCACTTTCCAATTTGAGAAACCTTGTCCTGCTCAATCAGCTTCAACTTCTCGAAAATCTGCTACCAATTCCTTAAATGCCGATCTTCAGGTAATTCTCCAGTGGGGCAAAGACAACTTAGTTGATTTCAACCCTTCTAAAACTCAGTCTTGTCTTATATCTCACAAAAAGGATTCTTCTGCTCCTATGCTTATCTTTAGTGACACTCCGATTTCTAGGCAAAATGATATCTCTTTTGGGAATTACCCTGACTTCTAATCTCTCTTGGCACAAGCACATTACAAATATTGCTTCCTCTGCATCTAAAAAACTTGGTTTTCTCTTTCGCTTTAGGCGTTACTTTTCTTCCAAACAGCTGCTCACTCTGTATAAATCGCAAATCCGCCCTGTCATGGAATATTGTTCCCACGTCTGGGGTGGTGCCCCCAAAACCTCTCTCAGGCTTCTTGATTCCATTCAGAAGAGGGCAGTTAGGTTAATTAATGATTCATCTCTAACAGTGTCTCTCCACTCCCTTTCTCATATATGTACTGTTTGTGCTGCATGCCTCTTCTTCAAAACAGTCCGAACACGTGCCGCGCCACCAGCCAACATCCATTTACTGTCCAACTTCAAACCCACAGAACCAACTTTTCATCTTCCTCGTTTATTCATTCAACTGCCGTTTTCTGGAACAACCTTCCTTCATACGTATTTCCTGAAAATTACAATCTACAGAAGTTCAAGTCTAATGTCAACAAATATCTTCTTTCGTCTTCTCAACCTCCAATCCAAGCACGGTACTAAGTACTATAGGTCCTAATACCTCTTGTTTGGGGTTCACATAAAAAAAAAAAAAAAAACTCTTTAATTACAATCTTACATCCATCCTTTTGAAAACCACAAACACAGAATAATAATAACAGAGGGCAGCAGAGCAGCACAAAAACAACTAACAACCGCATGATAATTTTGTATTTGGCACTAAAATCGGAAGTGAATATAAATCCAATCAAAAATAAGAGGAGGAGAAGAGTTTGAGAACAGTGAGAGTGGAATCTCCACCAGTTCGTTGCTACCTTCTTCCTCTTCTCATGCTTATGCACATCATATGAAGGTATATCAGGCTTAGTGTCGAAGTTTGCAGGTGATACAAAGGTTGGCAGGATTGCTAATGGCAGCATGTTACTGTAACAGGATCTAGAAAATTTGGACAGATGGGCTGAGAAGTGGCAACTGAAGTTTAACATTGACAAATGCGCAGTACTGCATATGAGTAGAAGTAACCCCAGAGAAACATACCAAGTGTATGGTACTACACTTAGGGTGGTAAAAAATGAAAAAGACCTGGGGAGTAATTGTGCAGTCAGATCCTAAGCTTTCTGAGCAATGCAGACAGGCTGCCAGGGCAGGTTATGGGGGTTTTGTCAATGATATAAAGGAATTTTGCTAGTAGGGAAAGGGTAAAGTATCGATTTGTATAAGGTAATGGTCAAGCCATGCCTTGAGTACTGCATACAGGTCTGGAGGCCTCATTTTAGGAAGGGTGTAGATTTGCTTGAGTGTGTACAGAGAGAGAAGGGTAACAAGATTGGTAAGGGGAATGAAGGGATCCTCTTACCAAGACAGGCTTGAGTTCTGCAAATTGCAGCATCTGGAGACTAGGCACCTGTGATGTAATCTGATTGAGGTGTATAAAGCATTGAATGGGTTGTGCACTGAATTCTGATTGGTTTCTTCCACTTGCTTAGATTGTGAACCTAAGGAGGCATGAATTCAAATTGAGGAAAGAGTGTTGTAGAATACATGTGTGGAAATTTGCTTTTAGCCAACAGGTGGTTAAATGCTGGAACAAACGGCCATCTGTCGTTATGGAAGTTGATAGCTTAAATAAATTCAAGGAGGAACTGGACAAATTTTTATAAGGAATGGATGTGCGAAATTTTTATTATTTAATTCTTATTTATTTATATTTTTGGCTGATGCTACATAAGCTCATACGCTTGCTTTCTTGCATCATATGCCTCTATTACTATTCTCACTGCCAGTCTGAATGGTGGACCCTAATCTGAAGTTTAGGAAAACAATTTTATCTCTGAAAAGAGCTAGACCTACCAAACACTTGTTTATTTCACAAATATACATGATCTCAGTTCCATTCTTGGTCAATTTCCACTTAGTCTTCCATGCCCTACTTTACTCTTCTGACATAATTCCAATTATCAGTTGATTCAACCACTGCTCATCTGAGTTGTCTGAATTAGCATTAGTAGAGGCATATGATGCAAGAAAACAAGCTTATGCGGCATCAGCCAAAAAAAAAAAAAAAAAATGCTCCCATTTCACCCCTCCATTCGTCCAAATACCTGTCAAGCCCAGCCTTAAATTTATTTAGGCTATCAACTTCCACAACAAAGGATGGAAGTCTGTTCCACCAACCAACTACCCGCTGGCTAAAGGCAAACTTCTGCACATCTATCGTACATCTGTGTTTCCTCAATTTGAATTTATGCCCTCTCAGGTGATTATTCTGAGCAAGAGGCAGAATCCCATCAGCATTGAGCATGCTCAAACCATTCAAGGCTTTATACACCTCTATCAGATCACCTTGCAGGTGCCTAGTCTCCAGACACTGTAATTTGCAAAATTTTAGCCTTTCTTCATAAGAGCAACCCTTTGTTCTATTCATTAATCTTGTTGCCCTTCTCTGTACTCGTTCCAACAGCTCTACATCTTTCTTAAAATGAAGCCTCCAGACCTGTATACAGTACTCAAGGTGTGGCCTGACCATTGTGTTATACAAGGGAATAATCACCTCCTTATCCCTGCTAGAAAAATTCCTGTATATCATTGACAAGACACCATGAGCTACTCTTGCAGACAGACTGCACTGCTCTGAAAACTTCATATCTGCCTGCACAATTAGCCCAGGTCCTTTTTGTTCTCTACCACTGTGAGTGTAGTACCACAGTTGATATGTTGCTTTGGGGTTACTGCTCAGTCTCATTTGCCACGTCTCAGCCCATCTGCTCAACTTTTCTAGATCCTGTTGCAGCAGCGTAGTCATTAGTGTTCTTAACAACAAGCAACCTTTGTATCATCTGCAAACTTGGACATTAAGCTTGATATATCATTTATAAATACAGAAAACAATGGACCCAACACTGAACCCTGAGGGACTCCACTAATAACATTAGTCCACAATGAGCAGTGACCATTGATTACCACTCTGTCTTCTCCCACTCAACCATCCCTTTATCCATAGCAGCAATTTGCCTCCAATGCACACTGCTCCAATTTGTTCGGCAGTCTTCCATGTGCAACAGTATCAAAAGCCTTTCTAAGATCCAAATATAGGATATCAAAGTTATTCTCTGCATCCAGTTCCTTTGTGACCACATCATAGTATCCAATCAAATTGGTTAGGCAAGACTTTCCCTTAAAGAAACCATTCTGTGTCCAAGCTATAACTGAAGTCTTGTCTAGACGATCCTGCATTTCTTTAAACAGTGCCTCCATTAATTTTCCTGGAACAGAAGTTAAACTAACAAGTCTATAATTACTTGTTGCCTTTTGATCCTCCTTTGTAAATTGGGGTCACATTTGCACATCTCCAGTCCATGAGTACTTCCCCTGAGTCCAAAGAAGCTCTCATAATTATGGCTAATGGTTTTCTTACTTCCTTTGCTGCCCACTTTAATAAAACTGGATAGATCCCATCCACCTGGGGTGCCTTTTTTATGTTTATCTTCAACAATTTCTCCTTAACTTTCTACTCAGTTATTACAAAATCATCTAGCTTACTGCCAGAGTTCAATTCACCTCTGGCATTCCCCTCCCTGAATAACTCCTTATGTGTGAATGTATATGCAAAATACTCATTTAGTTTGTTAGGCACCTGAGCAGTATCATCAACACTTGAACCATCAATATCCGGTCAACCAATCTGATACATCCCTTTCCTTCTAGAGTTTACCTAGGTAAAGAACTCTTTGCTGTTTTTCTTTGCATCCTTTGCCAAAGATTTCTCCTAATTTGCCTTTGCCTGCCTAATCTCCTTCATGACTTGGTTACAGACCAGCTTATATCTATCATAGGTTTTCCATGTCACCCTTTAATTATGTATCCCATGCATTTTTCTTCTCTGCTATGTGTCTCATTAGTTCATCTGACATCCATTTAGGCCTAAACCTCGAACATTATTTCTTAGTTGGTATGTAAAGCGTAGTAGCTTCCAAGATAAAATCTTTGAATGCTTCCCATTTTGAATTTGCTGTTGGTAAAGTTATCAGTTGGTCCCACCGTATAGAATTTAAATACTGTCTCAGACCACCGTAGTTGCCTTTACGAAAGCAAAAACCCTTCCCTTTACCCGTGATGGTAGTTACTTTTTTGAGTAAATCCACTTCAGCACACTGTGATCACTGCCACCTAATGGTTCCTTTATCTGCAGATTCTTAATGCATGAAGAATCACTACTGATAATCAGATCAAGAGTATTACTCCCTCTAGTTGCCTCCCGAAAATGCTGATGTAGAAAACCATCATCCAATAAATCCACAAAAGCCTTCTTGTGTGTGAGTGACCAACCCACAAATTCCAGTCAATATCTGGGAAATTAAAATCCCCTGTTATAAGACTGATTTACTGGCCAACTCTTATTTCCCTGTACAGTTTCTTATTATTCTCATCAGAATCTTTAGGCCTATAACACACTCCTACTCTCAATTTTGATCTCCCAATGCTTATGTCACACCAAACTGACACTGGACAGTGCTCTGTCCAGCGATGTCGAGTGGCTGCACTTCCTTGGATTTTGTGTTTGTTAACTAATAGCATAACCCCTCCTCACTTACTATCCTGTCTATCCTTCATGTACACATTGCACTTCCCAAATTCCAGTTCTGCATTCCTTATATCTGTGTGATACCACGTGTCTGATATCCCAACAATATCTGCCTTTGATGTTTTGAGCAATACCTCAAATTCAACAAATTTATTTACCAACCTCCTAGCATTGGTGTATATGCAAGTATACACGCACCTGTTTCTATTCTTAGCTACCCTAACACAACCCATGTGTTTACTTGTACTGCAATGACTCCCAGTAGTCTCTGAAATACATGGAATCTTGTTTTCCAGGTGGCTGCACATTACTGTAGAAGCAGTGCAAGAATCACTTTCACGTCTGCCAGTGGCTACTGTTAATCTAATAGTCCTTTAATCCCCCCCCAAGCTAGCAGTTTTCCAACCCACCTAACACTGCCTTGATAGCATTAGCAAATATTCTTTTCAATCTTTCTATTTAAGTGTATCCCATCCCTGTAGAAGCAGTCTCTCCTGTTAACAAGTACAGTCCAGGCTGAAAAAAATTCTACCCCTTTAGCCTTGCACAATTCTTCCAGGACCCAATTGATAGAAAAGGCTCACATCATATACGCCCTCCTATTGTGTCTTGGCAGAATTGTAGACACTTCCAAATTCAATTGTAATTCGTGGCTTTTTTTTTTTTTTTTTCAACAGTGACCTGTACTTGCTAAGTAATTCCACTGGTCTCCTACTCTTAATATCATTAGTGCCATTGTGTACATCACCACCTTTTGTGCCATTAAAAGAAGATATCTGTTCTACGTCATCAACCTTTGCCTCTGGCAGACATACCCTGGTCCTGTTCCACCTATCCTTTTTACATACCATGTTCCCCATTTCCCTGACAATAGTAACCAAAAACTACTAGTTCCTGTGGGAACAGTGCATTCTTCATTGGGGGTTGCCGCTGTGTTGCGTGATGATCAAAGTGCAAGATCTTGCATTGATGTGGGCAGCTGAGAGCTTAATGGGCTCCTTAATTTGGATCCCTCGAGGACAACCACCCTGTCCTTCAAGCTCTCATATAGGCCCATAACAATGCTGAATTGTCGCCTGATTTCCTCACACTCCTTACATCGTGCACACACTTGATATTCCCCTTGGCAATATCAAGTCCTGTACCTGATTGCTCCACAAACATCAAGCAAGCAGTGCATTCTAAAAGACTGTGATTCAGAGGGTAACTGTCCCCCTCAGTTCTTCCCTGAGCCACAGCACTCCCATTAGCTTGAGCCTTTTGCTTTGCTGCCCTGGTCTTAGTCATGAATTCGATTCAATTTCAATAAGATTTCAATTCCAGTACAAAATTATAACCTTAAACTTGTATCCCAACGCAGTTATAACACTATATATATATATATTTTCAGTATTGAGTATTATCTCAGAGTTCCGATCTATAACTTTCGTATCAAGTTATGTATTAATTAATTATGTTATGTTTACTCAAAGAGCGTGTGCAGTAGCACACGCTCTTTGAGTAGACCGGGGTTCAAGCCCCTGACTGCTGAATACGGTCGATCTGCCAACCCACACTGGACCAGCGTGGCAGATTATGGTCCATTTCCCTCAGCATGAATTGTTGAGGAGGCTTCCACCCTGCAGTGGGTTGATAATGGCTGCACTTTACTTTACTTTGTAAAATCTAAGTTGTTATATGTATTTAGTTAAAAAGTATAATTTAATTGACAATGAACTTTAACAAGATTAATAAATTTTACTGATTAATTATTCACTGTATGATTCCTTTCGCTTCAAAGGTGATACTTTTGCATATGTCTGTTCTGATATTTCCTGTTAGAGACATAATTTGTAATCTCTTCCTTTTCAACTTTTCTGGTTTAAAATCTTTCTACTGCATTCTGTTAAATTCATCTGCTGCATCTATCGTTCTCCCAACTTCACTAATCACTTGGAACACTTTTTATTTCCATTCTTTAAAACTTTATTTTCTTCAGGCCAACTTTCCTAACAGTGATTTTAATGTTAAGAGTCCAGTTAGCTTCCATTTTCTTGTGTCATTGATCCAGTTGGTTGAGATGCAGAGTCATTTGTAATTACTAATGATGTTGCTCAGATTGCTCATTTTCCTAATAGTATGCTAAATAATCCATTTTTTCTTTATTTTTCTTATGAACAACCCTTCCAGTCACTTATAAGTTGAGGTGGTGTCATTGGATGGTGCCTTTCACTTGTGTTCCTTCTCAACATGTTTGCCCTGTGGCACTATAAGAATGCAAAATGATGACATGAAATTTCTATTCATCATTTTCTTGGTTGGATTACTGTTTTAAGTTTTCTGATGTTGTTTTTTCCGATTGTGTCAGTGAAATTATTCTTGCAGAGATGAAATTCTGTATTCCATGCTCCACCAGAAAACTGTGTGCTATATCTAAACCTTGGTTTTCCAGTAAATGTGCTAAAGCTGTTCAAGATAAGGTTGCATAATACAATTGGTTTGCATCCAAATTTTGTGCATACACCAAAAGCTTGCAACTATTATAAGGCAGTTATTAATCAGTACAAACTAGTTCTTTAACAGGCTGAGTCAAACTTGTTTCCTGCCCAATTGGTAGTTGAGTGTTCTGGTATCCTCCTGAAGCTATTGGTTCCAACTTTTATCCTTCTCTACTCCCAGTTCTGAGCCTTAGTTTTATTGTCACCTAAGATAAAGCAGATCTGCTAACCTACTTTCTTCTATTGATGATCTTGTTAAACTACTTCCCACTATTCCTGGTACACTCCATTCACTGCATTCTGTGGTCTTCTAACAGAGGTCTGCGTCTTGTGAGCCACATGCAGCTCTTTGAAAATGTAATGGTGGCTCTTTAACTTTTAGCCTGCATGAAGCACAATTTGAAGTGGAGTTAGAGGCCTTAAAACTGAAATTGAGAATTTGGAGAGGAAAAAGGCTGTCCTTGCAATTCTACACAAATGGAAGGCGATAGACGAGTTGAAAAAGCAAGACTAAATTGTGTTCAATGGGCAGAGTAGCTTACCAGACACGTATATAAATTTGAATAGATCTGCATTTGGACTTCTCAATTTTTGGTTAGATGTATTTCTGTGGAAAATGTTTTCGACCATGAACTATATTAAAAATAAATCAAGAAATGGAACAAAGTCTCTCAGCATGTTTAAAGATGGAAATTGCGGCATACTTGCCTTATTTTGAGCGACTTGCTAAAGAAGTTCAGCAGCAAAAGCCACATTAATTTGTACCTAATAAATATTTCCAAAAATATATATTTTTAATAAAACACCTTCCCACTCTATTCCATTTCTTAAACTCCCTCCCAGAAGTGGAGAAATACCATCAGGTGTGGCTCTTCAGATTCTCTTTTTTTTGAAACTAGGTCAAAAATGGCTCTTTACTCAGAAAAGGTTTCTGACCCCTGGTCTAAAGGATGTCAGAAGGATTTTGAACAGTCTTGATGCCAGGAAAGTGCCAGCTCCTGATGGTATTTTTCCATTTGTTCTCAAAACCAGTGCTCCTGAGCTTACTTCTGTTCTGTGTCATATTTTTTAGACTTTTGTATTCCATTGTTATTGTTCCTTTTGTATGGAAATTTGTTCAGCCAGTTGTTTGTGAAGTAATGGAAAAATCCATTAACTGTTAACTCCTGATCTATTTAGGAACCTTCGAACTGATCTGTGATCATCAGTATGGACCCAGTCAGTGTTGATCCACATGTGATATTCAGGCTTTTGTAACCCATTCGTCGTCAAATTCAGTGGAAAAGTTTGGAACTTAAGTAGTTTTGAAGTTTCTGAGGCTTTTTATTGTATTTTTCATAAAGTTCTAAATAAGTTTCCATCTTAAAAAAAAAAAAACTGCAGCCATTATCAAAACACTGCAGATGGAAGCCTCCTCAACAATTCATGCTGAGGGAAATGGACCATAATCTGCCACGCTGGTCTGGTGCGGGTTGGCAGATCGACCGTATTTAGCAGTTGGGCTTGAACCCCGGTCTACTCAAAGAGCGTGTGCTACTGCACTCCTGCTCCTGACCACTCGGCTACTATGGTTTGCTAAATGTTTTTTTGTAATTGGGTATCCAGTTTTCTCTCTGACCACTCACTGCATGTGATGGCTCTTTTAACGTTTCCACTAATGCTGATTATTATTATCATCATCATTAGCCATATGGTGCAATGAAGCCTGAGGCTTTTGCTGCATCAGCCAAAAAAAAAAAAAATTCTGAGTGACAGACAGACGATGATATCCCATGTTAGGTGGGTCAAAAAATTGTTAGCTTGGGGGATTCACAGACTAATAGATTAAGAGTAGCTGCAGTCAGAAGTGGAAGTGATTCTTGCACTGCTTCTATTGGAATGAGCAGCAGCCTGGAAAGCAAGTTGCTAGGGATTTCAGCAACTGCTAGAACTCGTGAAACAAGTAAATACATAGTTTGTGTTAGAATAACTAAGAGTAAGAACAGGTGCATGTATACTTGCATATACACCAATGCTAGGAGTATAGTAAATAGATTTCATAAATTTGAAGTGCTGGTCAAAACATCAAAGGAGGATATTGCGCATCAGAGACGTGGTGTCACAGATATAAGAAATGCAAAATTGGAATTTCTTGAGTACAATGTGTATAGGAAGGGAGGAGGGGTTATGCTGTTAGTTAAGAAACAAAAATCTATGGAAGTGCATCCAGTTGATATAGATGGACAGTGCAATGTTGAGTCAGTTTGGTGTGACATAAGCACTGGGAATGCAAAAATGAGGGGAGGAGTTTGTTATAGGCTGGTAATGAGAAATCCTTGGCAAAGGATGCAAAGAAAAACAGTAAAGATTTATTTACTTATATTAACTCTAAAAGTAAGGGGATGAATCATTTGTCCACTTGATATCAATGGTTTGACTGTAGATGATCATTCTCAGATAGCTGCCAAACTAAATTGGTATTTTGCATCTACATTCACACGAGGAGTTATTTAAGGATGAGAATGCCAGATGTTAATCAAACTAACAGAAAGTTAAAATGATTTTGTAATAATAGAGCAAAGTGGAGAAGAAATTGTTGAACTTAAGCATAAGAAAGGCACCCGAGGTGGCCGGGATCTATCCAGTTATATTAAAGGAGGCAGCAAAGAAAGTAAGCAAACCCTTAGCCATAATTATGAGAGAATCCTTGGACTCGGGAAGATCTCCATGGACAGTAGTTTTGCAAATGTATCTCCAATTCATAAAGGGGATCAAAGGGTGACCATTTAGGCCTAAATGGTTGTCAAATGAACTAATTTTCTTCTCTTGGCAGAGAAGAAAAATGCATGGTATGCATATAAATTATCAGGCGACACAGAAGCCTATGATATATATATATATATATAAGCTAGTCTGTAATCAAGTCACAAAGGAGATAAGGCAGGTGAAGGCAGATTACGAGAAATCTTTGGCAAAGGATGCTAAGAAAAACAGCAAGGATTTCTTTACTTATATAAACTCTAAAAGGAAGGGGATGAATCTGATTGGTCCACTTGATATCGATGGTTTGACTGATGATCCTGCTCAGAGAGCAAACAAACTGAATGAGTATTTTGCATCTACATTGACACATGAGGAGTTAAGGTTTGAAAATGCCACAAGGTTATCAAATTGTAACAGAGGTGCTTAATGATTTTGTAATAACTGAGAACAAAGTGGAGGAGAAACTGAAGTTAAATATAAGAAAGGCTTCTGGGATGGATGGATCTATCCAGTTATATTAAAGGAGGTGGCAAAGGAAGTAAGAAAACCCTTAGCCATAATTATGAGAGCATCCTTGGACTCAGGGGAGGTCCCCATGGACTGGAGATGTGTAAATGTATCCCCAATTCACAAAGGAGATTGAAGGGACACAAGAGTAATTACAGACCAGTTAGTTTAACTTCTGTTCCGGGTAAAATAATAGTCACTGGTTAAAGATGCATTGCAGGATCATCTAGACAAGACTGCAGCAATAATTCAGATACAGCATGGGTTTGTTAAGGGAAAGCCCTGTCTGACAAATTTGATTGGTTATTATGATGTGGTTACAAAGGAACTGGATGCAAAAAATAATTTTGATATCATATATTTGGATTTCAGGAAAGCTTTTGACACAGTTGTGCATGGAAGACTACTGTACAAATTGGAGCAGAATGGTATTAATGGTAAGTTGCTACAATGGATAAAAGGATGGTTGGAGTGGGAGATGACAGAGGGTGGTAATTAATGGGTGCTGCTCTTTGTGGACTAATGTTATTAGTGGAGTCCCACAGGGTTCAGTGTTGGGTCCCCTGTTTTGTTTATTTATCAATGATATTGATGAAGGTATATCAGGCTTAGTATCGAAGTTTGCAGATGATACAAAGGTTGGTAGGGTTGTTAATGACAGTAATGGCAGTGTTGCTGCAACAGGATCTAGAAAATTTGGGCAGATGGGCTGAGAAGTGGCAACTGAAGTTTAACATTCAGTTGTCACTTCTGAAAATGCAAAGTATTGCCTATGTGTAGAAGTAACCCCAGAGAAACGTACCAACTGTGTCGTACTACACTTAAGGTGGTAGAAAATGAAAAAGTTCTGGGGAGTAATTGTGCAGTCAGATCCTAAGTTTTCTGAGCAATGCAGACAGGCTGTCAGGGCAGGTCATGGTTTTGTCAATGATATACAGGAATTTTGCTAACAGGGAAAAGGTGATTGTCCCTCTGTATAAGGCAATGGTCAGGCCATGCCTTGAGTACTGCATGCAGGTCTGGAGGCCTCATTTTAGGAAGAATGTAGATTTGATTGAGCATGTACAGAGAAGGGCAAAAAGATTGGTGAGGGGAATGAAGGGACCCTCTTACCAGGAGAGGCTTAAATTCTGCAAATTGCGACAGCTGGAGACTAAGCACCTACAAGGTGATCTGATTGAGGTGTATAAGGCCTTGAATGGGTTGAGCACGCTGAATTCTGATGGGATTCTTCCACTTGTTCAGATTACGAACCTAAGGGGACATGAATTGAAATTGAGGAAGGCCAGATGTAGAATAGATGTGCGGAAATTTGCCTTGCAAAAACAATGGGTAAATGCAAACGAGTTGCTCTTTTAATTAAACAAACTTAATTATTCAAAAGTTTGAAAAATTACATCTTTTAAATCTCTAAAGAACCATTATAATGTTGGTGACTAAACCATGCATGGAATTTTAAAAAAGTTAAGCTATTAGATTTAAAATCAACATTGAAAAAAGTAAAGGGAAGTATTGTATTGGACATGCTAGTAGTGCGTGGTAAGTTTTTATCCATCGCCATATTTTTTATATGGTTTGCTGAACATACTAGCTATATGGTGTAAGGAAGCCTGAGGCTTATGCTGAGAGAGTGAGAGCATATGATATCCAGGACCTGGTGTGAACCCCTGGGGATATTTGGATATACTTGTAGTAAGTCAGTAACTTTTTGAACTTGCTTTAATTTTTTTCATTCAATTTTTTTTTTTCTTTTTTAGGATTGTAAAATTTAAAACAGCATAATAATAATAATAAGCAATCAATAATGATGATCACGGCAATCACAAATTCCACAAGTGGGATATGGAGTAACAAGCTTAAAAATAGGAATGAAGAGAAGATTCTTAAAGGTTTTTTTATGACTTAAGATTTCAGTAATAACGTAAAATCCCACTGAATTTGAGCTATCTGTATTATTGCAAATGCAATACAGTAGTTTACTACTCGTTTATAATTAGATGCACTAACAGAAAAGCCCAATAATCTGGAAAGTGAAAATTGTTTTTCTTTTTATGGCAGTGACCTCCAGAAATGTGCTTTAGTAAAATGTGAGCTCGTGTGGGGTGATAATAGTGAGTTTTCGCCTTAACCCTGTGAAGTTCTTTACAGAAAATTTTCATTTTGATTGTTATTATGGTGCCGACTAAGGAAAAAGGTCCTAGTAAATCTATAAAAAAAAAAAGGAAAGTGATTGATTTGCATCAGAAAATTAAAATAAGGATGTTTGAAAATGGTCAAACGTGAACAAGTATCGTGTGGAATTTTAGATTTGTCAGTGTCAACTGACAAATCAGAGAAGCAGTGAAGCGATCGGCACCAATGAAGTCAACTATGATATGAAATACATTAATTTTTACAGTACAGTTTCTTCCTTAAAGTTTTATGTACCACTCCAGCAACTTCACCGCTGTCCCCAGATAAAGTTTTTAATTGAACTAATTAAAAATATATACAACTATTTTTCTTCATTCTTCTGAGGATATGTGGTTTTTGTAATTTTGGCATACATGGATATAGTAGCAATATTTTATTAGTCATTCCCGAGTTACGTAAAACTTGACTTCCTGGAATGTATGCCGGTGTTTTACTGTATTTTTGGATTAACCGGGAAATCGATTATCTGGGATTTTTATTTTATCGTCTATCCCAGAAAATCGAGTCTCTACTGTAATTGGATTTCAGGAAAGCTTTTGATACTGTTGCACATGAAAGACTGGTGTACAAACTGGAGAGGTATGGCATTAAGGGTAAGTTGCTACAATGGATAAAGGGATGGTTGAGTGGGAGGATGACAGAGTGGTAATCAATGGACACTGCTCTTTGCGGACTACTGTTATTAGTGGAGTTCCCCAGGGTTCGATGTTGGGCCCATTATTGTTTTGTATATTTATCAATGATATTGATGTAGTTATATCAGGATTAATGTCCAAGTTTGCAGATGATACAAAAGTTGGCAGGGTTGTTAACGACAGTATGCTATTCCAACTGGATCTAGATAAGTTGGGTAAATGAGCTGAGAAGTGGCAATGAAGTTTAACATTGACAGATGCAAAGTATTGCATATGGGTAGCAATAACTGAAGAGAAATGTACCAACTGTGTGGTACTACACTCGGGGAAGTGGAAAGTGAAAAAGACCTGCGGGAGTAATTGTGCAATCAAATATGAAGTTTGCTGAGCAGTGCAGTTGGGCTGCCAGGGCAGATCATGGAGTATTGTCAATGATATATAGGAATTTTGGTAGCAGAGACAGGGAAGTGATTATCCTGTTATACAAGGCAATGGTCAGGCCACACCTGTAGTACTGTGTACAGGTCTGGAGGCCTCATTTTAGGAAGGACGTAGAGTTGTAAAGAGTACAAAGAAGGGCAATAAGATTGGTGAGGGGAGCAAAAGGGTGCTCTTACCAAGAAAGGCTTAAGTTCTGTAAATTGCAGTACCTCGAGAGTAGGCACCTGCAAGGTGATCTGATTGAGGTGTATAAGGCCTTGAATGGGTTCAGCAAGCTGAACCCATTCAAGGGATTCTTCCTCTTGCTCAGATTAAGAACCTGAGGGGGCACAGATTCAAATCGAGGAAAGACAGTTGTAGAATAGATGTGCAGAAATTTGCCTTTAGCCAGTGGGTAGTTGATTGGTGGAACAGACTTCCATCTTTTGTTGTGGAAGTTTATAGCTTAAATTTTAAGGCTGAGCTGGAAAAGCATTTGGAATGAATGGAGGAGGGGTGAAATGGGAGGTTTTTTTTTTTATTTGGCTGATGCTGCATAAGCTTGCTTTCCTGCATTATATGCATATGCTAATATTGGTGTCACTTCCTTGAGATATATTTAAGTGAATTTAATTTACCAAAAATATTGCAAAGATCAGCTAGGTTAGAAACAAAATCATTGTTTACAAAGTCTTCAGCATTGCAGGGATCTTCTATGAGAAGATACGAATGGAGCTGCATTCTCAATTCATATATGCGTGATAAGACATTGTCACGAGAAAGCCAGTGAGAGTTACAAAAGTATAGTAAAGAAATATACTTGGGACCCCATGTCAATACATATATTTTTAAAGCAGGATGTGTTGTGGATGTGTTTTAATAAAGTTCACTATTTTGATTACTGTTTGTAGAACTTCATTTAGAGTGGGGCTCAGATATTGAGATGCAAGTGCTTCTCTGTGAATAATGCAGAGTCAATATTGCGTTAAGTGCTTTCTTATGTATAAGCATTTATAGTCCACTCTGATGACCTGACATGGAACGACCACCATCTGTACAAATGCCAACATATTTGTTCCAGTCAGTTTTGTTTTCAGCCATGAAAGTATTAGCATTAGTTGAGGCATACGATGCAAGAAAGCAATCTTATGCAGCATCAGCCAAGAAAAAAAAAAAAAAAAAACATTTCGCCCGTCTGTTCACTTCAAATACCCATCCAACTCAACCTTAAATTTATTTAAGCTATCAACTTCCACAACAAGAGATTGAAGTCTGCTCCAGCAATCAACTAGCCACTGGCTAAAGGCAAAATTCTGCACATCTGTTTTATAACTGTCTTTCCTCAATTTGAATCTATGCCTCCTCAGGTTTGCAATCTGAGCAAGAGAAAGAATCCCATCAGCATTGGGTTTGCTCAACGCGTTCAAGGCCTTATACTAGTGTTTCCCAAAATGTTCCATGAAAAATCCTAATTAATAATGAAAAATAAATAAAATAAATTTTGCATATTTGTAGCATGCATTGCTTTTGTATCATTCTAATTTTTAACAATTTTTTCCCTGCATTATATATATAGTGTAATAAGAGCTAATGTGTGCCCAATATCTCCTATATTGTATTAGTTATTACATAATTTAACAGGGATTACTTTGATTTCTTTTATAAGGAAGTTTCTTGTCCAACTCTCCAGGTCCAACACAAAAAATGATTTAAAAAAGCTATTAAACTTTGTCTTAATGTGTTCCATACTGCTAGAGTGAATGCAAATCAATAGTTCGGGATCAACGCTGAGACCTGACCACAAAACCACCAATCGCAACAAAACTGTTGTCATCGAAAAACAATGTCAATTCTAAAATGGTTTAAAAACATTAATTACATGATGGCATATTTCTTCCTCCTTAAATTGGATGTAAATGTTTTGCTGATACGTGTTCACAGGATGGAATGAAACTAATAAATGTGCCGGTGCATCTTATTTAAAAGCATTATTTATTCATTATCACACATGCATTCATAGGACTAATCATCAGATATTAGGAACTGTCTGCGAATGTTAATAGAATTTTTAATAATTTCATTTAGAATGTTTCCGTGATGAGTAATTTACTGTAATTGTGTTGAATTTCAATGACTTTTGCCTCATTAAAAAGAAACGAATGAACCACATTTGCGATATGAAATGCATAGGCATATAAATCAGAAGTGCCTGCTCTTGATCCTTGAACTGAAGCTTCATGGTCAATGAGAAATTCTAACCCCCCGCCTTGTGGAGCCCACATACGAGGTTATTCATTTTTATTCAGTCTCGGAATATTTTGAATAAAAATGTTTCCCTGAGGCAAGTCCCAGACAAAACTTAAGATCAATAATTAACTGTTTCTTTGGAAGCTTAGGTGGTGGTAGACCGAAATTTGAGCCTTTGCCTAACAATGTAATTTGATGGGATGTTAGGGGATATGATGAAATATTTATGACATTATCTGGATTCTCTGGAATGGTATTAATTATACCCACTTCCCCTTCATCTGTAGAACAATTCAGAAGTGTCATATGTGGGCTCCACGAGGGGGGGAGTTAGAATTTCTCGTCAAACAACATGAAGCTTCAGCTCGAGGGTTGAGAGCTGGTACTTCTGAATTAGCATTTCACACTGTGAATGAGGGTCATTCATTTCTTTTTAATCAGTCAAATGTCATTCACATTCAACACAATTACAGTAAATTACTTGTCACGGAAACATTCAAAATGAAATTGTGTAAAAATTCTATTAACATTCGCAGACCGTTCCTAATATGTGATGATTGGCCCTTTTGAATGCATGCACGATAACGAATAAATAATGCTTTTAAATAAGACGCACTGGCACATTTATTAGTTTCATTCTGTCGTGTGAACACTAATCAGCAAAAAGGTTATGTCCAACTTAAGGAGGAAGAAATATGCCATCACGTAATTTTAATGTTTTTAAACCATTTTTAAAATTGACAAATGTTTTCCGATGCTGAAGTTTTGTCATGACTGGTGGTTTTGGGTTCGGGTTGGGTCTTGGTCCTGGACTATTGATTTGCATTCACTCTAGTGGTATGGAACACATTAAGACTAAGTTTAATAGCCTTTTTTAATCATTTTTTATGTGTTGGACCTGGAGAATTGGACAAGAAGCTTCCTTATAAAATAAATCAAGGTAATCCCTGTTAAATTGTTATTTACACACACACACACACACACACACACACACACACACACTGCTTTTTTTTTTTTGTAAAAATAAATGATGCTGGTACTCTCTTTGCTATCAGGAAGAAATGAAAATTAAAAAGACGAAAGTACTTTTTTTTTCCTGATATTGTTACTTTAGTAATGTTTTTGGAATAAGAACAACAAATTTAGTATATTAACACAGTTTATTAAGCAGAAATTTATTATTCAAGGATATAAAAAAAATAAGTAAAATGTAGGTAAAATAAGTAAAATCGGTCAACTACAGAGTGCTGGACCCTCAGGGTGGAGGGTCTGTAGTCACAAATGGTTGTTAGTGTAGTATCTCAAATAGAGCTTTATGGTAAGAGAAAAAAGTTTCTAGCACCCCAGCTTGGCCTAAAACTGACGAACTAACAAAAACATTGTCTATTTGAGTCTTTCCAGTTGTTGTGAATGACAAGGGTGGGAGAAGTGACTCAGACTTCTTCCTGGAGAAGCAACTGGCAGGTGAGGGCCTTGCAAGACTGCACAGGTGCCTCAACACTGGCTCTCTGAGTACCTCCTTGCCCGAAAACTCCAGCTTTGAAAATTTTTAAAAATACTTCTTGTTGCAAAATTTATAAATGACCTTTATAAATTTACTAACTATATAGCAAGCTTTCTGTCACCAAAAGGAGAGTTACTTAGTAAAAAGAAGCATGCTAATGAAGTGCAATAAATATTTGGTTTTTAATTTTAATACAAAAAGTAAATGATAGATTTCAATTGGACTAGTTTTCCCTTGATAAGCATTGAATAACGTATAGGTAATGTGATTTTTAAACTTTTAGCTCCATTAGCGATAGAAATAGAGGGGGGACACAAATTACTCAAATTTTCCTGTCTAGTGCTGCCATTTTTATTTTAAAAATATTTAAAAATTATATTTTAAACCTACTAGTTGAGCTGTTTCCAGTGGTGTATAATAAGCTATAGGTTGTCAACATTTCCCCCACAGACATTTTATCCCCCATTTATCAGACAAATTTTTGTCAACAATCAATATGGCATTATGTTGGCCCACATGATGTACAAACCCATGCAAAATTTAAAGTCAATAGGGTCAGTGGTTCCATAGATACAATGCTTAGATAGATAGATAGATAGATTTTTTTTTTTTTATTAAAACGTGAACAGTAGATACATTTTCAACAACAACTACTGTATTTACATTCTATGTACAAAGCAAAAAGGAAAGATAAAGAAAACTTTTTAGAAGAAATACAAAGGTTTCAATATTTTAATTTCAGGAAATAAGAAAAAAACCAGTTTCTTGGGGTTGGGTCGTTCTCCTGTTAAGTGTCACACGTTGAAGGTGATGGACTGTTCAGTGATGGTGAAGAGGTGACCGCCACTGTTCCATTCGCTGTTAAGATGATCCACAGTTTCTGGTCTTTTGCAGTGGAATTCGAGTAGAAGTCTGCTCTGCAACTTCCTCCGTAGGCTCCACTTCAGATGTTGCGCCGATGTGTCGACAGGTGGCACGTTGTCACTGCTTCTTGTGTGCTTCAAGTAGAAGCTGTAAATGACGGCCTTGGCCGCAATGAATAGGAAGTTGCAGGTGGTGTGTGCTGTCTGCTCAGAGTGAAGTAGGTACCAGTAGTCCTCCGGAGTGTGGGCGTGGTTGCAGGCAAGCTTTGCTGCATCCAAAGCGTATTTGACGAGTTCCTTGTTCACAGGGCATGCCAGGTATATGTGTTCCAGGGTACCTGGGGTGGCGCAGAAGAGGCAGTAGTTTGAGGAGCGTAACCCGAAGATTTGTAGCTTGACTGGGGTGGGAAGGATGTTGTGCCACAGTCTCCACTGGATGTCTGCGTCCGATTTGGAACATTTCGTCCTGTACGGAAGGTTCCACTGAAAGTTTGATGGTGGCTTGTGGTGAGTGGAGAGGGGTGCAGGGACAGCTTGGCAGGTGGATGACTGGAAAATCGTGGTTGCATGGCGAGACATGATTAGCTGATAGACTTTTTTGGAGGGTGCAGGAGACAGAGGTACCGTGTCTTCTGGTGATGTGATGACGAAGGTTGGTGTAAGCGAGGATCCAGTGACATTTCCAATCCCTTTAGTTGTAGTGATGTCTGGAAGAGCTTGTGTGATCGCTGATTTTAGATGTATGTGTTGCTGCTTTGCATTAATGGTTTTAATGGGCAAATCTTCTGATCCTTTCCATTCAAAGGCTTGGTGTCAGGAGGTTGCCTATGGTTCTTATTCCTGCCCAGTTCCACGTAGGGAAGAAGAGAATATCATCATTTGCAGGGTCTGTTATTCTTTATTGTAGAAGAGCGGTTCTGAAAGTATTCCGGGAAGGGATGTTCTCTCAAGATTATGGTGAAGGTTTAGCTTTTTCCAGCGGTATAGTGCGTCTTTATAAAACGGCGGTAGTTTGAGTGGTACTGGTGCCATGTCCATTCTCAATATTGTTGAAAAGGATAGTCCTCTAGTGGCTGTGGCTAGTAGTTTATCCGTAGTGTTGGATTGTGTGTATTTTGTTTGCAGCGTCTTAAGAAGAAAGGTGATCCGGAATGCTGTGATTTTGTCGTCTAAAGAGACCAACCCTTGACCCCCGTGAGTAAGTGGTTGGCTAAGTTTGGAGCAGGACATCCAGTTGGTTTTGTTCCAAAGGAAGCTTCGGATAGATGCCTGGATTTGGTGGAGGAAGTCAGCAGGTGGAGTGAGAATTTTGAAGGTGTGCCAGAGAACGCTTGCCGCCATATGATTGACCACAAGCACTCTCCCTCTCAGCGAAGATGTGGCGCACACGCTTCTCCATCTTCCGAGTACTTTGTTGAAACGACTCAGCAATTCGGGCCAGTTCTTCTGGGAGAAAAGGAGGGTATTGCCGAGGTACACACCTAGGTATTTCTGTCCCTCGCTGGACCATGTGCCTTGAATGGGGGAGTCGGTTCTAGTTTTCCAGTTGCCAGCCCACAGGCCGCTGGTCTTACAGTGGTTGAGTTTTGCGCCTGATGCTTGAGCATAAAGATCACGAGCCTTTTGAATGACTTCAAATTCACTCTTGTGTCGTATTGCAATTGTGACGTCATCTGCGTATGCTGAGTAGGTTATATTTAGGTGGGGTTCTGGTAGCAGCGTTCGTCGGGATTGTATACTGGTGGCAATTTTATTAAGGAATGGTTCTATGGCAATTGCATAGAGTTGTCCAGAGAGTGGGCAGCCTTGTTTTATCCTTCTGGAATACGGAAAGTGGCAGGTCAGCTGGTTGTTGAGTTTCAGGCAGAATTTGGCTTCCTTATATAGCAGATGGATTGTTCCGATGATGTAAGGTCCATATCCAAAGGCTTTCAAGGTTTGAAATAGGTAGCTGTGTTCAACGCTGTCGAATGCCTTTTCCTGGTCAAGGCTAATTAGTGCTAGGAATTCTCTTTGGCTGTTTGCAGTGGAGAGGAGGTCTCAGATCAGATGTAGATTGTCGTGAATCGATCTTCCAGGTACAGAATATGTTTGTTGGTGATCGATGATATCAGGGAGAGTGGCTTTTAATCTATTGGCGATGGCTTTGGAAATGATTTTACAGTCCGTGTTCATTAAGGAAATCGGGCGCCAGTTTTGTAAATTGGCGCGATTTCCTTTCTTGGGAATCAGTCGAGCGACAGAGGTGGTGACCGAAGCTGGTAGTCCATGGAACTGAGCTTCTTCAAGCATTTCAAAGAGTAGCATTCAGAGTTGATCCCAAAACGTTTGGAAGAATTCAGAAGTCAGTCCGTCCAGACCTGGTGATTTATTTTTGGAAAGGGCATTGCATGCTGCTGTTAGTTCTTGTAGGGTGATTTGTTTCTCCATGCTGCAATGGGCCGTATGGGAGATTTTTTTAAGTCCTGAAAGGATTTCCTCCGTTGCCTTTGTAGAAGTTTCTTGAGAACTGCTGAGTAGGTGATAGATATCTAGATAGATAGACAGACAGACAGACAACCGAGTGACATTGTAAGGGTCCTTTGTTAGACTACGGACCCTAAAAATAATTTCATAATGAAGTTTTTGTAGAAAGTTACAAATTTTTATTAAGTTTTCATCCAACACTCTATGCTGACTGCTTTTCTTCCTCTTTGTGTGTCTCTTGCTGAATAACGTTTCCAAAGCAGCCACAAATCAACATATTTTGCTGAATCAAAGTGGGCCAGCAGTGGGCCTACAATTTTAAGAAACAGTAGTGAAGAAAATGTTTGTCATCAACAAAGCTGTGGTTGGTCTTGGGGATTAGTTTCATTTGTGAAAATCCTCGTTCACATTCACTCGAAATTGGTATTGTACTCAGTGTCCATCTGTTCAATTAGGTATTCCCGAAATCCACGAATTGTATCTCTTTCATTTAACTGTAATTTCTAACTTTATTTTCACCAAATGCCAGCAATTCATGTTTAGAAGGTTTAATACCTTCATTGTCCTCGTTTTCTTTCTCTTGTCATTGGTATTGACTAGTTCTTAAATTTGATATATATATATATATATATATTTTTTTTTTTGAAACTGTCCAAAGTGTCTGTCATTCGGATATTCGGGTACTGTGACCATGTGAACAGATTGGAAAAATGTGGATATCGCACTTCTGCGAAACAGGTAATTATTTGTCGGGGTAAAAGAATCACTCTCCTAATTCTCGAACAGGGTGCTTAGTTGTTTCACAGCGGTGTCCAACCTACGGCCCACACAGAAAGTGAGCTAAAACAGCATTTTACATTTTTTTTAATTATCAAAAAAATTCTCATTAAATGTTTTGTTCAGTAAATGTAATTGTGTATCATACTTAATAAAACTTTAGAATATTTTCAATTTTACTTTTACAAACAACAAGATATAGAAAATGTAACACACTAAAGAAATCTAACTTTGAATTTTTTTTGAATATGGCCCCTGTCCAGGAAAAGATTGGGCACCACTGCAGTAGGTGGAGTAGAGCCCATTGGGAATACCCCTTGATCTGGTCACTGTTGACTAGCACGACTTCTCAGTATGTGGGGCAGGTGTTTGGATAGGTTTTACCAGGTACCACTAAGTTGTAGAATGGTAATCCCTTTAGCTCTTAATTCGCAAAGCAGCACAAATTGCCTGAAAGCCAGAAATGCGAACAGTGCATGCAGAGTTAATTCTCTCCTAATCCGTTCGTTATATGAAAATTTTCTTTGCTTAACAGAAAATATTTTAAATGTAACTTCCAAGGGGAATTCAAAATAATTCTCTATAAAAGGACTTTGTTAAATAGAGGTCCGACTTAGTAATTTAGAATTATAAAAATGGTTATACAGTTTTAAATAGAAGTTTCTTAACAATAGGCAATGAAAAATGCAAATTTAGTTAAATAATATTAAACTTATTTGAATAGTAGGTAAACATGTGAAAAAAATTTTATGGAATATTACAAATTTTGAAGTGTACTGCATCCAAATGTCACACATCTCTGTTAACAAGCGTGCTTGTACGCTGTGCCATTGCATACTGTCCCAAAAAAAAAATTTTTTTTTTTTCTCTCTCTCTCTCTCTCTCTCTATATATATATATATATACACACAAAAATAATTTTATACAAATAAATAACACTGTATTCAGATATAGGAGGGCAATTTTAGCAAGAGGTCAAATCAAGGGATGGCAAATATGCAAAATCTGAATACACTAAATGAAAAGATGATACATAGCCAGGAATTTCATCAGGGGGATTACTCCTGACCATGTATCAGGCACTGCGTTTCAAACTTTTCTATAGTATTAGAAAAAGGGTGGGAGCAAATATGCAGCCTTCATCGTAATACTAACCGACAAGGTAGTCCCTATGCAGTGTAAAAATTAAGTTAATAATGTAATTTTTAAATGTAACAAATATTTACAAAAGTGTAATGTGAAATAACATTAGTAGAGGCATATGATGCAAGAAAGAAAGCTTATGCAGCATCAGCCAAAAAAAAAAACCACTCCCATTTCACCCCTCCATTCCTTCTAAATACCTGTCCAGCTTAGCCTTAAATTTATTTAGGCTATCAATTTCCACAATAAAGGATGGATGTCTGTTCCACCAACCAATTACCCGCTGGCTAAAGGGAAACTTCCGCACATCTATCCTACATCTGTCTTTCCTCAATTTGAATTTATGCCCTCTCAGGTGATTATTCTGAGCAAGAGGAAGAATCCCATCAGCATTGAGCATGCTCAAACCATCCAAGGCTTTATAACCTCAATCAGATCACCTCACATGTGCCTAGTCTCCAGACACTGTAATTCGAAAAATTTAAGCTTTTCTTCGTAAGAGCAACCCTTTGTTCCATTCACTAATCTTGTTGCCCTTCTCTGTACTTGTTCCATCAGCTCTACATCCTTAAAATGAGGTGTCCAGACCTGTATACAATACTCAAGGTGTGGCCTGACCATTGCCTTATACAAGGGGATAATCACCTCCTTATCCCTGCTAGAAAAATTCCTATATATTATTGACAAGACACCATGAGAAGTTTTCTGCAGTGCTCTGAAAACTTCATATCTGCCTGCACAATTACCTCCAGGTCCTTCTCATTCTCTACCACTGTCAGTGTATGATACGTCACTCTGGGGTTAACTGCTTCCCATATGTAGTACTTTACTTTTGTCAACGTTAAACTTCATTTGCCACCTCTCAGCCCACCTGCTCAACTTTTCTAGATCCTGTTGCAGCAGCGTACTGTCATTAGTGTCCTTAACAACCCTGTAAACCTTCGTATCGCCTGCAAACTTGGACATTAAGCTTGATATACTATCATCAATATCATTTATAAATACAGAAAACAACAGTGGACCCAACACTTGAACCCTGAGGGACTCCACTAATAACATTAGTCCATGATGAGCAGTGTCCATTGATTACCACTCTGTCTTCTTCCACTCAACCATCCCTTTATCCATAGCAGCAATTTGCCTCTAATACAAATGTTTGTACCTTACGGAAGGGGTAAAAAAGTAATTAAATTAGCGTGGTTAAATGTAAAAATTCAAATATACAGCAGAGAAATTTGATCAAAAAGTGTGGACAAGCAAATGGTATAGGGAATGGTAAAATTCTTGGGGTGAGGAAGGGGAGAAAAAGATGGTCAAAAGAAGACTAAATAGCAATAGGATGCAGGATAGTTGGAGCGTTCGTATCACCCTCGTATTACACTAATATTTTTACGAATGGAAAACAATAGAAAAGACAGTATAAAGATAAAAAGTCATTAGGAATACTGAACTTACTGGGTGTGTAAGGTCCAACCTTATAGAAAGGATTCTGGTATACTAACGCTTGCTTATAGCACTGGCAAATGTCAACATAAAACAGATGCATGCAGCCCACTTATCACAGTTCTCTGAATGTCTTCAAATATATATAGATGGCTCTAAAACAGATACCCAAGTGGGTGTTACAGTGGTCCTTCCCCACACTGTCATCTCACATTAACTCCGAAACCAATGCATTAGCTATTCTGCTAAGCTGTTCACCCTACTAATAGCCTTAAAATACATTGCATCTTCTTTTCTGAAACATCTCGTACACAGATTCATTAAGTGCAATACATGCTCTCCAACGAAAGCAGACTCCATCCCATCCTTCACCAGATACAAGCTCATCTTGTGAAGCTTAAAAGCAAAAGAAGGCAAGTAAATTTCTGTTGGATCACAGGACATGCCCCCATTGCTGGTAATGCAAGTGCTGATTGAGCAGCAAAGAATCCTACAAATACAAGCCTCATGACATGGACCCTACTCGTCCATGTTTAAGTTCCTATCCTTAGGAAATTTATTTAATAACAGCTCATGTTACAAAAGTACTTGGACAGAGCAAGAAAGAAAAACCATCTTTCTTTATTTTTCTTACTTTTATTCCTAACACTTCTTTATGCTTGGTCACACTAGGCACTGCTCCTACCTCCCCGTGGCGGGGCTGGAAACCTTGGCAGAAAAGCTAATCTGGCAAGGACCAAAAGGAGAAAACATGGATCAAAATTCATTCTTGCCTCTAGAGCTGACAAGCTCTCGGCCAGAGTTAAATATTGAACATGACACATCACAACCCAAGAGGTTGAAAACCACTTTCTCAGCAACAGATTTTTCTGCATTTCCTATAATGCAATCTCTTGCAGATCAGCCTCTCAGTAAGCTCTCTCCATTCCTTATCCAGAAACACCTGGAAAGTCTAGCAGGATCTCCCAAGACAGTCAAGAGACTGCAATCAGGGAACCTTCTAGTGGAAACAATGAACCGTAAACTGCTAAAACTTACAAATCTGCTGCAATTCCAGTAAAAGTTTCTTCCCATGCAACCCTAAATACATCTAAGTGTTATATGCAGCTGGGATCCATTGAATGTCATGGAGGAGATAACACAAGAGCTTCAAAATCAAAATGCCATTGCTGTGAAAAGAATTATGGTTAAAAGAAAACACTCACACCTACAAGGAATATTATTCTAACTTTTAATATTCCAAATCTGCCACCATTGATAAAAGCAGGCTATCTACTTTGCTGCATTAAACCATACATTCCTAATCCACTGATGTTTTAAGTGCCAAAAGTATGGCCACTCTCAAATGGTGTGCAGAGGAAACTAAGTTTGTCCTAATTGTGGGTCTTCTGACCACACCCAAAGTGTGACTGCTTGGCAAAAGAAATGACTTGCCCCAGCTGTAAGGGAAACCATCATTCTTATTCAAGGACATGCGACAAATGGAAAACTGAAAAGAAGATTGAAATATAAGATTGAAAATAAAGCTTTCAAGAAGCAAGAAAGTAATTGCTCCCAGTATGACTAAGCGTACATATGCCAATATTATGCAAAAATACCTTCAAACACTTCAATCTCTGATTGGGCTCAGATTGTCCTCTCTCAGTAACAGTCCAATATCCCTAAGCAATGCAGTACTGTCTGCCCTTTCCGAGTGAGCTGAGAACAAACTTTCAGTCTACTGAAAAGAGCAAAACCCTTCTACTGAAAGGAAAGTTGGATGTGAGGAGACCTCTGACCATCTGTTATAAAAGGGCAGTCACTCAAAAACCAACACTGTCAAATATCTGGGTATGACACTGGATGACCGAAGAACTTTCATTCTCCACCTATGTTCCATCAAAGAAAATTAAAGCCTATATTGCCATGCTTGCATGCTTCACCTGCAACGGTTGGGTTTTATTTCTTTACACAGTGTATTTATTCCCATTGTCACATATGGTGCTGCAGTGTGGTATAACAGGATGACACTAGTAAGAATGCAATGTGTGATCCTTCAGGTCCAGTAACTTATGATGCTGCAAATGACTCTTGCATGTTGGACCAGGTCAACCGCTGCACTAAAAGTTCTTACTAGATGCCTACCCCTAGATCTCCATGTCATATACTTTGGCCTCTCTCATGCCATCAAGAAGAATAAAGTGGTTGAAATACTCACCATTAAAACAGACACTGAAATACTCACTGTTGTACAGACACTAATATCAAACATGAGATGACCAGTGTGTGGACTGAACTGGTTTCCCTATGGCAGACATGATGGAATAACTCGTCAACAGGTGAAATTACTAAACTGTTTATTCTAAATGTCACTTTCCTCAACAAACGATGTTGCAACTGGTTCTACCCTAACGTCTACACGTCCTTTCATTTGACTGGCTATGGATAATTTAAAAGGTGTCTTCTCGACTTTGGTCTGGCTGATGATGCTTTTTGCATCTGTGGAGAGTCAGAGGACTGGAACCACGTGATGCACTCCTGTTCTTTCTATCTATCTTGACCATCGCAACCAGCTTCTTCTGGCTCTCAGTGTACCGACAATCCATCCAGAGGCTAAGGTATTGAAATCAGAAGAAGCCTACAAAGCATTCTTGACTTATGCCACTGCGGTCTTCAACAGACGACCAATTATCACAGACTGGCACACCTATGACTACTGCAGCTCATTCTGTCGACTAGCTTCCCTACTGCCAGTCACACCAGAAATTAAATAACTTGTCAGCCATAAGGAAATACCAAACCAGTAATGATCCTCTACTTCACAGGATGCACCATTGCAATCATGTCATCAAGTTTCTATTATGTGGCCACTCGAGTTTTTTTTTTCTTCCTGTCCATCCACAGTAACTTCATCTTCTGCAATGCTCCAACATGTTTTCTGCTGTTCCTAGAAGACTTCACCGGGTGATTCTCAACTTCCCTTGACAAAGCTTCCACCAGATATTCTTGCTGACACAGACACTTCTCTCTGCAGGGGATAAACCAATGGGATTCCTGCCTACACCTCTTCTCAGTGAAGCTCCTTTGCTGACGCCTCTTCATCGGCGTGGGATTAGATGCTTTCGGGCTCTTTTGCTGGCCTGGGACACTCCCCAGGCAGGATTTTAACCACTCTCGATGAATCCTCATCAAAGGGGTTCTGCTGACACTGGTTAACTGACAAGTGTGGGATCATCTGGCCGTTTGGCCCTCTGCTGGGGGTACACTTGCTCTGCCTACCCTTGCTTCCTTCCCCTTTCCTTACCTTTCCTATCCAACTTGCTTCGTTCCTCTAACTTGGCCTCTTTCCTCTCTTACTTTGCAAGTGGGGAGAGCCCGTCAGGCATTCCTTCTACCTTCCTGGCCCGGCTCCTTTTGCCGTGGACTGATGCTGAAAGGCTCCTTCCATGGTGACAGAGCCTCGTTAACAGAGGCAAATCAAACAACACATTATTCACATATAACCCACACTGACTGGCCTTGCAGTGTTGTGCATACATCATAGAGTACTCAATGCAGATTTGTGGGGAACCACAGGAATTGCTTGACAAAAACACTGTCCACTATCCCTAAGCAGTTGAACCAGGCAAGTAATACTGCACTTACTGTACCAGCTACATCTCCTTCTCCTCCCCCAGTGATTGCTTCTACATCCAATAATCGAAGCTCACATTTAAACAAGAATATCCAAGAAACATCTATGGATACAACTGACTTGTCCAGACAGTAAGAACGGATCTTAGAAATATATGCGGAAGAAGAAATGGACACCGATAGGCCATCCTTCTCAAAAAAAGACAAACCAAAGCCTGAATGTCACAAGCCAGTCACATTAAAAAAAAAAACAGTCAGATACATCTACTAAACACCAGTAATGCCTTATATACTACAATGGAATTGTAGACGATTTCGTAGCAACCTTAATAATATTCAAGTCTTAATTAACTGCTACTCTCCAGTTGGTTTCTGTCTACAGGAAACCTAACTTCTCAAATTTCCACCAACATAAAGAACTATGCCATCTATCGACAAGATCGTAATACATCAAATGCAGCCTGTGGGGGTGAGGCCATATTGGTCAGCGCAAAGATTCCGACCAAGCAAATTGTTTTGCAAACTGAAGTTGTTGCCATAAGTTTGATAACCCAGATTGCATTAACATTAATATCAGTCTATCTCCCACCAAGTCATACCTTCTCTTACCAAGATCTTGAAAACCTAATGCAGTTACCTTCACCTGTTTGTCTCTTGGGGGATTTCAATAGCCACCACCCCTTATGGGGATTGACAAAATTAGATACACACAGCTGACTGATTGAAACCTTTCTGGATAAGCAAAACCTTACTGTTCTTAATACTGGTGCACCCACTTGCTTTCTTGCATCATATGCATCTACTAATGCTAATTACCAACTGGACAAATTTCTGCAATCAATCTATCACTGTGCTCCCCAATTCTGTTTCCAATCATAGAATGGTCTGTTATGGATGATCCCATGGGCAGTGACCATATTCCGAATATTTGTGATCTGCTCACTGCGCAACCACCATTAGCCAAATCCTGCAGGAAATGGAAGTTCTCTCAAGCCAACCGGGTCAAATTTCAATCAGTTGTCACCCTGGATGAGCAATATATAAGAACAGTCGATAGATGAAGCCACAGATTATATCACTTCACACCTATCTGCAGCTAAATGTTCAATTCCATTGTCAGTTCCCCAGTCCCGATGGCACCTTAACTATTGGTGGAATGAAGAATGCAGAAAAGTTAAAAAAATAAAATAATAAAAATAAAGCGTGGAATTTATTTCGTAGATCCCAACCATAGCTAATCTTATCAACTACTAGAAGCTAAAGGCAAAAGCATGCCTCATTCAAAGGCAAGCTAAGAAGAATTCTTGGATTTGGTTTGCATCTACCATAAACAGAAAAACTAACTCCAGGTTAATATGGAAGAAAATCTGGGAAATTTCCAACCACCCCTTCATCAATTCTTTCATGGAATGGGCAAGAGCCCTGTGCTCCTGACGACATAGCAAATGCCTTGGGCAAAAAACCTTTGCCCAAGTTTCAGTGGTGTCAACTTATTCTCTGGGTTTTCAGAAAATAAAGAACAAGACTGAACAATGAGCCATCAACTTTTGAACCTCAGTTTTTCCTTCTTAATTTCTTGCCACTCTCAGAATATGAGATCTACTGAATGGCAATTGCAGATATCCTTGAATAAAATCCAAAGATGGGCAGAACTCAATGGCTATCATCTATTGCAGCAGAAAACTGTTGCAATCCACTTTTGTAATCAATGAAAAATGCACAGACCCCTGAATTTTAATGTCAAACTTTACCATTCCAGTGACTAAGAACTTCAGATCCTTGGGATTAATCCTTGACAGGAAATTAAGCATAGTACATTGCAGATTGCACTTGGTAATTTCAGGACCTCTTCTACTCATAGTTTATATATTGAAGCTAATGAGCCCCCTATTTACCTCTGCAGAAAAACATTACTACTTAAGTATGCAGCTAAAATACAAAGTTGCTGTCTGCATCCTATTGAGCCATACCTGTTTAATCCTCCACTGCAAAATCTCTGTAGAATAAACCCAGTAAAATAAGACAAGCAGGCATATGCCTTATTGAATTAACACAGTTGGAATGTTCCTAATGTCAACAGGCTACAAGTAATTAAATGCTCTCATCCACCTTGGACACCTCATTTAACTTGCGATACTTACTTCACAAATGGGGAAAGAATCACCTACCGTCACTTAATGGGGAAACAACTACACGCAAGCAATATTCAGAAATATGCTAATTTTTTTGCCAATATATACTGATGGCTACAAATCACATTCAGCCGTTGGAGCAGCAGTATTTCCCACTACAGTCATTTCTGCTGCCCTTCCACCTGATTATAGCAGCTTCTTTGCAGAACTTCATGCAATAAAATTAGCTTTAGAAAACCTGAATCTCTATCCATTTTTAAAATAAATAGTATACACTGACTGAGTTCAATTATAGCAATATAAAACTTTTTTTTTTCTTACGAGGTTCATCTTATATTAAACCAAATCTGAATCCTATTAAAAATTGAGGAACTTCATCAATCAATCTGACTTTTTGCTGGATCCTAGCACATTCGGGGATAAAGGGGAATGAACTTGCTGACAGAACTGCCAAAAATATGTGAACTTATGATTTTACCTTCACTCCTATTCCAATCTCTGATTATAATCATATCATACAACCAGTATATCTTGCCCAGTGGAAAGAGCTATGGCACACCCAAACCAATAAACTTTATATCAGTTGAAACAGGATCCACAGCTTTGGCGCCGTAGCACCAAAACAGTGTGAAGAGAAGTGGTGCTTGCACGAGCACGGATAGGACATACATACCTGACTCATCTTCATCTACTTACAGGAGAGGATCATCCTAAATGTCCCTGCTGTTCAGCACATTTAACAGTCAAACACATTCTAATTGACTGCGCTCACTATCATAGAGACAGAACATCCATCCTCCTTTCCCCTAACAAATCTTCAAGAACTGAAGACATTAAGTCATTATTGGTGACAATGTAAACATCAATGAATTTTTCTCTTTTTTGAAAAAAAATGGAATCTATCAAATTCTAAAAGGTCTCTCTAATAAAAAAAAAAAAAAAATTTGTGATTATATGTGAATGTGTTTTATCACTTCCCTATGAATAGGCACCCTATAGCCCCAGCAGCTCGTGCTGCATTAAACCCCCATAACATGCACACATGCCAAATGAAAATATACATGCTTCACTCAGATTTAAAGAGCTTTTTCAGAGTTGGAATATCAATTTAAGCGATATTTTTCTGGCTTATGTTTCTTTCTCTTAAGATGTACATTTTCTTCAGTGGGGGAAAAGTGCTTGCAATATTAGTCGGTCTACTTAGGTCACACTACCCTGAACTTGCATGCCTGTAAAATCTACACTGATGGATTGAAAACTGCCAGTATGGTAGGTGCTGTGGCAGTTTTTCCTTCACTTATGGTTACAGCCTTGCTACCAATAGCCTGCAGTGTCTTCACTGCTGAATTATATGCCATAAAGTTAGCACTTAGTAAAATAATTTGAGCTTGCCATCTCACCTGCTATAATTTATACTGACCCCACCACATTTATACTTTTCAGTGCTGTCTCTGCCATAAGGAAGAATTTCTCCTCTTTTCATCCTACATAGAAACATTAATTCCCAGTTATTGCCCTGTAGTTTGTCCAATCAGTTTTTGCTGGATCCCTGGCCATTTTGGCATTCTGGAAATGGAAGTGCTGACTTTGCCACTAAACATCCTTAACCTGCTTTTTCACAACATCCTCATGTTCCTTACATGAGGATGTTGTGTTGCACATGACAGATTATAACTCTGTCATCTGCAAAGTGTGCTACGATAAATGGTTGCAGATCTGGGAAAGCAGCACCAACAATAAACTTTACCAGATAAAGCAAGAATCAAAGCTGTAGCCTCTAGCTTTCAATGAAAAGAACAGAGGAAGTGGTATTAGCAAGACTCCAAATTGGACATCCTCATCACTCTCTACAATTGGGAGAAACCCACCTCAGTGCTCTTCCTGTCAGAGGCAACTTATGGTCTGTCATTTTCTGGTTGATTGTCCTTTACATTTAACTATCCGGTCAAACACTTCTCAGTCACTCTCCACATTAAACGTCTCACATGATTTATCTTGATTCCTAGGCAGTGAAGCTAATATAGAAGAACTTTTGATGTACAGTAGACTCTCGATTTTCGGATAGATGGTAAAAAACAAATCTCGAATAATCAATTTCCCAGTTAATCCTAAAATACAAAAGTCCCGACATACGTAAGGATATGTTCCAGGACTTCTTACTTCGTCGAGTTTTACGTAACTCGGGAATGACTAATAACATATTGCTACTCTATTATTATTGACAAATCTGAATTCTGCACAATGCCTGTTAATGTTTGGCCATTTTGATACATCCCCATTATAATGATTCCTTAGAGATTTAACAGATGCACCGTTCAAACTTTTGAATAATTTCAAAGTTTTTTGTTTAACTGAAAACACAACTCTTTTGCATTTTCATGATTTCTAAACAAAAAAAAATTTGCTATAAAAAAAATTCCGACATCCCTGAACATAAATAACAAAACAAAATTTGTCCCTTTTGCACTGCAGCGGAACACAACAATCGACGTGACGCACTAAAACAAACATTTGGTCTTTTTTTTTTTTTGAGCGGCGGTGTGAAGACAGTGGGGATTGCAAGATAATAGGTACACTAATCTCCTAATGACGACTTATAATGCTGCTTGTCGCTTATTTAAGACTTGCAAAATATCTGTTTATACCTATTCTAGTTATTACTTGAATTTTTTGATTTCTGGTTGTTTTTTTTTTTTTTTTAATTTGGAGTCTTGAAGTGTCCCAGTTAATCAAGAGTCTGCTGTATTTAAAATATATTGGCCTCTACAGGAGCCTATAATTTCACATCTTTAACAATATGTTCCCTGTAAATGAACTGAACAGACAATTTGGCTTGAGTAGCCCTTGTGTCATTAAATCCAATACAAATAATAGCAAGCAAAAGTTAAATAGCAACACCCTTCATTCCTTGCTCTTTTTAATACAGAATCTTTTCCAAAAATTACTGTTTGGTGCTTAGCATCACTTAATTGTATTGGCTTTTCCCAAACCAGGAAAAGACCAATCACATCGACAGAACTTCTGATTTCTTTCACTACCTGTCTGGGAAAATATCACCCACAACCAATTTGAAGTTATTTGGTATTGCAGTTACTGATGAGTGAAAATCAGCTTTGGAAAATGTTTCTGCAAAAAACACTTTTTTTTATTAAAAAAAAAAAAAAAAAGTTATTTTGCGAAACCTTTCACTGTGGAAAGGTTTGATTAAATGGTGATGTCTAGTTCATCATAAAATGGAAGCATTGAAAGCATTGAGTTGAAAAATTTATGCCAAGTTTGCTGTTGGTTAAACAAATTAAAAATTTGTCATACATTTGCTGAATTCACCACCTTATTGAACCTGTAATTAATTGCAATTTTAATAATGTGGTGAATTTGCCAAGTATGTAAAATTTTTAATCTCATTAGCCTATAACAAACTTGGCACAGCTTTGTTGATAATCAATACTTTTTTAATATAAATGCTTTTCATAGCTGAGCTTATGAATCACTATTTTACAAGTTTTTGTTTTTTGTTGAGATCTTTTTACAGAATTAGTAAACTTTCAATAATTAACACGTTACCTTAGCTGGATACAGTTTCTTCTCTGGGCTGTAAAATAATTTTGAAGTCAAGGTGTGTTAACAGGATTCAGCATGTGCTACCTTGCTTGTGGCTTGCACTATATTCTTTTTTTTTTTTTTTTTTTTTAATGAAATTTTAAGTTCAGTATTAAACCTTTCTGACTAATTTCAGTTAACTTTATCCTACTTCTGATTTTTTATAGCTATTCATTTCTAATTATAGAACCTTTGCAGTGAATTTTAAAGATAACTTTAAATATAAGTAATAAGTTTATCTTTTTAGCCTGCAAGTAAGTTAATTGGAATTGGATCAGTAGTCTCCAAAAGAATTTCGACTACCAAGTTTTTTTCTGCAAATCCAGGTTTGTAATTAAGATTTCTTGAATATTTAGTATATAACTGCTTTATAAAATCTGACTGAGTTTATACACTCAGTCAGATTTTATTCAACAACTACAAGATGTAGATTGTTTTTACTTTTTATGACTTTCTAATTTATATACATAAAATAAAGCATTTATTGTAAATAAAATAAAGCATGCATTTTTAGAAATATATAAGTGCCTTTTAAACATACTCTGTACTGTAGCTAGAGCTTTTGCTGCCTGGGGTGGCCCCTGAGTTTGCCATCCCTCTCAATACACACAAAATACTACAAAAAGTCAAACGACGTATAGGGAAATAAATTAAAATACTATTTTTATTTTTGAAGTAAAGCTTTAATTCCAACATTTTAAAATGTTATTTTTCTTGCTTTTCTGTTAAGTAATAAAAATTACTAAGTTAACATAAATAAAAGAATCGTTGAAAAATAAAATTGTCTCACATAAAAAGTGCTGCCCTCCCCTAGCTACGCCACTGCATATACTTAATTTTGACTAGGTAACCTCCTTCTAGTAACTTTAAAAAGTTACTAGAATTTATTTTTATCTTGCTTGGGACACAATAGCCATATACTGCTAATGTGCCAGTAAAATCTTATACCAAGCCTAACAAATGCAAAAAATAGCAGCACACTCAATTGTGGTGGAATAATGAATGCAGTGCAAATAAAAAAAAAAAAAAAAAAAGCAAAGCATGGAACATCTTCGGGAAGTATCCAACTGCAAATCTCATCCACTTTAAACAGGGTCGGGGAAAAGCAAAACTTATTAGGCAGACCAGTGAAAGGGAAGCATGTAAGCATTTCACCTCCACATTTACAAGAACCTACAGAAATGCAAACAGTTTGTGCCAAAACACTCAATATCCATGTATCAAACCCTCCCATACCCAAATACATTGGGCAAATTGTTCTTGAAAATCTCAGCTAAGACTTCTTACCCACCTCATTTTCAGGTACACAAGCCGCAGGCTGAGAAACATTTCACCAATTTCGAATCAACATCTCAGAATTAGGCACATTATAGCCACAGCAGCTTATTCGCCGTTAAACCCCCATAACACACACACACACACACACACACACACACACACACACACACACACACACACACACAATCTCAGAATTGCACCATGTCCTAGCCACTACCGAACTGAGTCCAGCAGGACCAGATGGAATACATTGTATCTTGATAGCACAACCAGCCCTTAAGATACTGTTACTTCTTTACGACAGAATATTCAATGAAAATACCTTCCCAGACAAATGGTGCCATGCTTATATTTTGCCATTTTCAAAGCCAGGAAAAGATCCTACAAATCTGCTACAATTCTGACCTGTTGCACTCACAAGCTGTATGAGCAAGGTCCTGGAAAAAATAATTTGCCCACCTAACCTAGTTTCTAGTTCAAAATAATCTCCTTAACCCAGTTGCAGTACGGTTTCTGTGAAGGCAGTTCCACCCTTGACCTACTGATCAAGGCAGAAATAGACATCCGTGACACTTTTGTATAAAAAGAACGTCATGGTGCTCTTTGACATTGAAAAAACCTTTGACACAGCTTGGAGGTATGGTATAATGTGAAACCTATGATCTGGAACGTACGGACACCTGCTACAGTATCAGAAGCTTCCTACGTCACCACTTATTTCAAGTTAGTTGACAACCAGTTATCTTCAAATTTTTATCCAGGAAGAAGGTATCTCTCACTGCTAAGTGCCACCCTGTTTAATCTAATAATGAATTCAATACAAGACCTACCACAAACTGTGCACTACGGTGTATGCTGCTGATTTCAGTATCTCTTGTCATTTCCCCTAAATGTAAATGGTAAGACAGTTGCAAGGTGCCTTCAAGAAAGTTAAATGGTTGCAAATTTAACAACAGTGGTCCCAAACTTAACTTCTCACCCCAAAAGACTGTCAAGATTCATTTCTGTAGGAAGCATAACCTAAATCCAGACCTGGAACTTCACCTAGAAAATCAAATCATTCTAGTGGTTCCCAATGTCTGCTTCCTTGGTGTGGTTTTTGTCCAAAAATTTGTGTTCAAGGAATACTTTCCTTGAACATATAAAAGAGCTCCAGATTTTGTCTTAAATGAATTTATATTTTCACATAACATGTGGTTTAAATATTTTCCTCTTTACTTGAATTTTTTTGTTTCTGTTTCGAATTTTTAATGTATTTCGCTTTTACTAGCGAATATGGATTTATTAGTTTCGGCTTCAGTCGAAGATCTGATTCAATATTTATTGAAGTTCTATACAGGTAGTTCTCAACTTTACGAGTTAATTCGTTCCTACGCACGCTTGTAAAGCGGAAATTTATTTCCCATAGACCTAATGTTAAAAATAGGGGTTACGTTATCAATGAAATTAGTTAGCTAATTAGTTTGTTTAAACAAAGATCGATTTATCCAAAGAAATGAAAATGTAGCCTGTAAAATCAAGTAAATTATAATAATAGAGAAACTATTTATGACAAATGTTGAATGTTTATTCTTCATAGACTAAATGCACACTCGATGGTCACTCATTATTGGCTCAGCACTCGGTTTGTTGCACAAGGGGTCGTCATCTTCAGAAATGCTTCAAGAGGCATTTATTTCCAAGATAATCTTCTATTTTCTTTATAAATTTCAATAGCATGCATAAGCATTTTTTAACGGAATGCACAAATCGCAAATAACACGATTTGTGTCGAGTAACAAGTTTACGAAGCTTAAAAAAAAAAAGGAACGAAGAGAAGATTCTGAAAATTTATTTGTTTTTTATACGATTGATGATTTCAGTAAAGGGCAAACACATTTCACCATAATAATATAAAAACCAACACAATTCTAGCTATTGGTATTTTCACAAATGCAATAACAGAGTTTACTACCCATTTATGACGTCTCCGTAGCCAGATGGGCAGGAGCAGCAGTGTGTAGCACATGCCGCTTCTTGATTAGACCGGGGTTCAAGCCCATGACCACCAAATACGGAGGATGTGGAAAGGCCAAGGAATGACCACCGCATATCCCGGAGCAATATGGCCTTAGTTGCTAATGTTCCTAAAAACCAAATAACAAACAAATTACCAGTTTATAATTGCTTGCAGTAACAGAAAAGCAGAGTAAACCGAAAGTGAAAATTGTTTTTGTTTTATGGTCGTGACTTCCAGAAATGTGCTTTAGAAAAATATCACAAAGCTGTTCAAAATGGGTTCTTATAATAATGATGAAAGTGTAGTGTGTTTAATGATTTGAATTGGTAACTAATAATATTTACACTATAAAAATGACCTTTTTAGGGAATTATATAGTGAAAATTTGAACTTCTGAGGTCGTGAAATGAATTAACAAAAAACAATGTTATTAGGTTCACGTTACAATATTTTTGAGATATGATGGTAACTGATTAATATTGTAAAGCAAAGCTACACTGTATTGTATAGCTATGTGCGTGTGGGTTCAAATGTGGTATTTATGAATGTTTAAAATAAATTTTTTGCAATTAATATTTTTGTTTTTTTGATACTTGGGGGGGGAATTTTTTTTTTTTTTTACCCACTGGATTTTCATCACTGAAAATCCAGCCTCACACAAATAAGTTGAATTAAATGGCATTAAAACACTTTCAATGCCTGCTCAGAAAGTTGAGGATATTCTTGGCAGATATAGCCAAAATTTTGAAGTTTGACATTGTCTGTCAGATCTATGAATGTTTACATTAGAAAACAGAAAATGATCAATAATATACTAATATCATTTATGACCATAGAAAGTAGTCGCATCTTCTGGGATCTCATTCGACAATGCAAAACTATTCCAATTCTGTGCTGTTAGTCTTCCTGGAAATTTATCTAAACTTCTGTGCAAAGATTTTATATGTTCGTGGATGTCGTCAGTCGCATTTTTGGTCATAGGTATGTTATTTTCTTGGATAAAATCGTGAAGTGAAGATAACATGCTCATTCTTTTTTAATACCTGCTCTTCCATTGCTTTTAATTTTCTTTTAAAAGCATTAATTTTATCACTGGAATAAAAATATAATAATTAGTATAGCAGTATGTCTTTATTTATAATGATCTAAATTTCAAATTACCTATGAAATCACTACAACTGCAAACACTACTTTTAATGTACACTAAAACCAACCTCTGGCACCCAGGGAGCCCTGGGTGCCAAAAATTGTGGCCAAGCAATTATAGTGGATTCAATAAAGAGATCTTTTCAAAGAGCTTTTGCCATATAGAGATTCTTTTTTCGTTCTGATTACTATTTTCCTCACTTTCTACTAGAGTAGCTCTTTGACACTACAGGAAGCAGGCCCAGGAAGGAAAGACACCTTCGTGTTTCTTTTTCACATCTCATCTCTTACTAACACAACTAACAGCCGCTTGGTCACCTCATGGCACTGCTCCTGCCTCCCCGTGACAGGGCCGGTAACCTGGGTGGTAAAGACAAACCTCCAGGGCTGAAAGGAGCCACCATGGATAAAAATATTTACCTCTTAGATCCTCAGCTCAAGACCATTGACTGACTCCAATCATGATAGCTAATGACAGTCCAAAGAGACAGAAGACTAACTGATGGAGCAACCCTGCTCATCAATTTTAATTTTCCACTCCCTCACTGCTCAGCCTGTGAGCAAACTGTCTTCCTTTGTATTACAAAAACATCTGGAAGGTATTGTAGGATCTCCTAAGACAAAAGACTGCAATCAGGAGACTTATTAGTGGTACTAAGAACCACAGGCATTTGGAGAAACTTACAAACTTTGCCAGCATTCCAGTAAAAATATCTCCTCATGCAACCCTAAATTCATCTAAGGGTGTCATATCCAGTTGGGACATTTTAAATGTCACAGAGGAGGAAATAACCCAAGAGCTGCAGGGACAAAATGTAATTCAGTCAATGTGACTAAAAAAGAAAATCAACTTATACCAACCAGAAATATTTTTCTCACCTTCAATACACCCGACTTACCCTCCTCTGTAAAAGCAGGTTATATACTTTGCCACATCTGCCCCTACATTCCCAACCCTTTATGATCTTATAAATGCCAAAAGTGTGGCCACTCACAAACTTTATGCAGTGGAGTTCCTGTCTGCCCTAACTGTGGGTCCTCAGATCAAATACAAAGTGATTATACGACTGCAAAAATGACCTGCCCAAATTGCAAAGGTAATCATCCTGCATATTCCAAGACGTGGAAAACAGAAAGAAATAGTAAAATACAAGGTTGAGAACAAGGTTACCAAGAAGCGGAAGCGAGAAAACTACCTCATAAACAAAAATGTAACCTATGCCAGTGCTGTTAAAAAGTATCAAACAGTCTCCATTCAAACAGATGTCACAGTTCCCACTAATAAATCAGTTTGATTGGGCTAGAAATATCCTCTCTGAGCAACAACCCAAACTCTTAGATCAACAAATAATACTCCTCTGACAATACCAGTGGCATCTCCTCCAAATAGTGCTACCACATCCCATATTACAAACTCAAATGCATTGAAAAAATATCCAGGACACAACCATGGACACAGATGGCACATCTATACAGGAAGATCCTATTTTAGAAATCTATGCTGAAGAAGAAATAGACACTGGCCAGCCACTTGTATTTTACAGTGGAACTGCAGAGGCTTTCGTTGCAACACAATGACATCCATGATCTAATTAACCGATATTCTCCAGTTTTTTTGTTTTTTTTTTATAAAAACTCCTAACTCGAGAGGTATTAGAACCTATAGTACTTAATACCGTTCTTGGTTTGGAGAATAAGAAGATATTTGTTGACATTAGACTTAAACTTCTGTAGACTAATTTTCAGGAAATACGTATGAACGAAGGTTGTTCCAGAAAATGGCAGTTGAATGAATAAACGAGGAAGATGAAAAGTTGGTTCTATGAGTTTGAAGTTGGACAGTAAATGGATTTTGGCTGGTGGTGCCACGTGTTTGGACTGTTTTGAAAGAGAGTGGCAATTATAGAAGCCAATTTGGAAGAACAGTGCATGTGGAAATATCAGTAGAAAAGGCATGCAGTAGAAACAGTAAGTCTATGAGACAACGAGTGGAGAGACTGTTAGAGAGGGGTCATTAATTAACCTAACTGCCCTCTTCTGAATGGAATCTAGAAGCCTGAGGGAGATTTTGGGGGCAACCTCCCCAGATGTGGGAACAATATTCCATTGTAGGGTGGATGTGCAATTTGTACAGAGTGACCAGCTGTTTGCAAGAAAAAGTAATGCCGAGAGTGAAAGAGAAAACAGTTTTTTAGATGCAGAGGAAGCAATATTTGTAATGTGCTTGTGCCAAGAGATTAGAAGTCAGGGTAATCCCCAAAAGAGATATATCAACTTAATCTAGAAATCGGAGTGTCACCACAGATAAGCACAGGAGCAGAAGACTGAGTTTTAGAAGGATTGAAATCAACTAAGTTGTCTTTGCCCCACTGGAGAATTACCTTGATTGGCATTTAAGGAATTGGTAGTGGATATTTGAGAAGTTGAAGCTGATTGAGCAGGGAGAGGTTTCTCAAAATGGAAAGAGGATGCAATGTGCTATCATCAGCAAAACTATGGATAGGATTTCCAGTCAGTGAAAGAAGGTCATTAATATAACAAGAGGAAAAGAATGGGAGAAAGAACTGAACCTTGGAGGACACCAGCATTAGTGGAGAAGTTAAAAGACAAAGCCATCTACCATCACCCTCAGTGAGAAATCAGAGAGAAAACTGGATAACCAATTACAAAAAACAATTGGCAAACCATAAGATGGAAGCTTGTTTAGAAGAGCTTTAAGCCAAACATGACCAAAAGCTTTTGAAATGTCAAAAGCAACTGCTTGTTTCATCAAACTTTTCCATTAAATTTGTATATAAATGTGTAACATAAGCCAGAATATCATCAGTGGATTGACACTGACAGACCCCACACTGGCGATCGTTGATCAGATGGAAGGTTTTTATGTAGTTTAAGAGTTGGCGGTTAATTGAATTCTCCATTACTTTAGAAAGAATAGAAGTAATTGCAATGGGATGATAATTGGAAGGGAGGGATTTGTCACCTTTTTAGAAACTAGCTGGATATGAGCATTTCCAAACAGAAGGAAAAACACCTTTGGAATAAGAAAGTGAAAAAAGGTGGCAATGAATAGGAGTCAGTTCAGGAGTACAGGTTTTGAGAACAAGTGGAGAAATACAATCAGGACCTGGAGCTTTCTTAGCATCAAGATTTGTCAATCTTTCTGACATCCTTTTGGCAGAAGACCTTTTGGGAATGGTGGTAAGTGTTTTACCAAGATCATTAATACACAAATTGGAAGAAAAATGGGATGCTAGCAGGTCAGCTTTATCCTTGGCTGAAGTGACAACAGAACCATCTGGTTTTGACAGAGGTGGGACCAGAGATGGGCAGAAGTTGCACCCAATGGCTTTGGCAAAAGATCAGAATGATCGGCTACAATTAGGGCAAGAAACAAGTTTTCTACTCTTATCCTTTCAAAATCTAGTTTGGACTGATTAATAACTGCTTTACAATTGTTGCGAGCTTTGGTGTAAGCAGAAAATGAAACTGAAGAATTAGAAACAAGCCAATCACGATATGCAACATTCTTCTCTTGAACAGCCTTAGCATATTTATTGGAAAAACAAGGTTTAGATAAAGGATGAGATTTTAAAGTGGAGTGTGGGATAAAGGATTCATTTCTGCAAGAATAATTTCACTGACATGATCTGAGCAAACGTTGAAAGTTTGAAACAGTAATCCAACCAAGGAAAAGAAATCTCGCAGGTCATCCCATTTTGCATTCTTGTAATGCCAAACAACACGAGGTTGGGAATAGCCATGTGATAAAAGCTCCATTGGAGAAGAGACTACAGTAAACCCCCGCTATTCGTGTATTCGCGATCGCCGATTTAATATAAAATGAAACCAAAAAAAACGTGAATTTTAAAGTGCCGTGAATATTTTCTGCCATAAAAAAACATGTTCGTGGCTAAAATTATCTTTCCCGGTCAAAACAGTGCTCAGTGGGTGGGGAGAGAGGGGTGAAAAAATCGCGATCGTGGATGTTTCTCGCTAATCCTTGTTCAGTATGTGTTATGCTTTTGTTTTGGAAGGTTTCGTCGTTTGCTTTTAATTTATGTTTATAAATTTATCAATTTATAAATTGATATGCTTACAAAAATGATAAATCTATTGTTTTGCAGTGTGAAACAGACTTTTTCGAGTGTGTTAACGGAAGAAAGTGACTTTATTGTAGACAAGTTCTTTCTAATCCCTACAAAAATATGGCTACGAATAACAAGTGAAATGTGAAAATATCAAAGGTGATGACATTAGCGAATAAAATTGAGTTATTAGACAATTTCTAATGGTGAAAGTGTCTCCTCAGTGGCAAAACATTATAAAATCAATGAGTCAACGGTACGATCAATGAAGAAATCGGAAGAAAAAATTCTGCCGTAGTGTCCGTGAAAACGCGCTAATTGTTTCAAAAATTTGCTCTGTAACTCGTGATGTTAAATTAGAAAAAATGGAAAAGCTTTAAATCTGTGGATAGAAGACCGAACTCAAAATAAAATTCCATTAAGTTCACTCATCATTCGCGAAAAGGCAAAACTCCTTTATCAACTATATAGCGAAACTGGTGATAGCACTGGCAGGATGTTTTTTTTGCTAGCAAGCAAAGGCGCTGGTTTGAAAGATTTGTTTGAAATTTCTAATAAATATTACATTTAATATTAAATTGTTTTTTTCATTTCGATGCCATATGCTTGCATTGCACTATGTACGTAGTCATATTATGAAGGTACATATAATACATACATACCTAGACATAATTTTAGACTAGTTTTTCTTCTCAAATAGGCCTCTGAGGTTGGGTATATTCATATTACGTTCTTAGCGTTTTTTCACCAACCTTTCATGGAGTAAAATAAAATTAAAATAAAATAAAACAAAACAAATCTTGATAACTATATTTACAATAACCTGTATTTACAAAATTAATATACGTATTACAATATTAAAAGTATTAAAACACAAGATTAAAATGCATTAAAATATACTAAGTTAAAAGCGATAAAATCCCGTAGCTTTCAAAGGCTCCAGCCTTCTTCTTCAGCAGTACTCTCTATTATTCAGTACACCTTTAAATATCAGCAGGGTAATGGTAGGCATCACATGTTTCCATTCTCACATGTTCCGCTCTCTTGCATTGTGGAACCGGAAGTGGCTCGAACTGAAGTCGTACGGAACCGTTCATCCTTTTTTAGGATAATAGTCTCTAAAAGGGGGTGAATCCGTACACCCCTATCCCTATTAATGTTGGTTGTAGAGCTGATCCGCAAACTCTCGAGCCACTTACGGTCCCAGAACCTATGCGCCCGATCGGTGATAGTGGCATCGTCTGGGGAGATCTGGTGCTGCTTCTCCCAAAAAAATCGTCTCAAAGATCGTCTGTGGGAACACAAAGCAATAAGAAATGCGGAATATGACAAGTCCGCCGTGGCCGAACATTTTTGGGAGAAGCAGCACCAGATCTCCCCAGACGATGCCACTATCACCGATCGGGCGCATAGGTTCTGGGACCGTAAGTGGCTCGAGAGTTTGCGGATCAGCTCTACAACCAACATTAATAGGGATAGGGGTGTACGGATTCACCCCCTTTTAGAGACTATTATCCTAAAAAAGGATGAACGGTTCTGTACGACTTCCGTTCGAGCCACTTCCGGTTCCACAATGCAAGAGAGCGGAACACGTGAGAATGGAAACATGTGATGCCTACCATTACCCTGCTGATATTTAAAGGTGTACTGAATAATAGAGTACTGCTGAAGAAGAAGGCTGGAGCCTTTGAAAGCTACGGGATTTTATCGCTTTTAACTTAGTATATTTTAATGCATTTTAATCTTGTGTTTTAATACTTTTAATATTGTAATACGTATATTAATTTTGTAAATACAGGTTATTGTAAATATAGTTATCAAGATTTGTTTTGTTTTATTTTAATTTTATTTTACTCCATGAAAGGTTGGTGAAAAAATGCTGAGAACGTAATATAGTTTTTCTTATATATTTTATACTGTGGAACGGAACCCCTTTATTACTATGGGAGCCATAACTCAGTATTCGCGACATTTCTCAGGAACGTAACCCCCGCAAATAGCGGGGGTTTACTGTATCAGCAAGTTGTGATCTGAAGTGCCTAAAGAACCTCTCACTTAGACCATATACTTAGAAGGGTTGTTTGTGGGAAAAAGATCAAGCGTGTTGGCTGTATGATTAGGATTGTCCAGTATTCTTGTAGATAAATGAACAATCTGTGCAAGGTCATTAGTAATTGCAAAAGCCTCAGCATCTCGACCAGCTGGGTTGGTGTGACTAGAAAACGGAAGCCAGCTGGAGTTGTGAACATCAAAATCACAAGGAAAATTACCTCTGTTAGGAAAATTGTACTTGAGAAAGTCAAGTTGCAAAGAGAGGAAGTCAAAGAGCTCCAAGTGATTAGTGAGTTGGGAGAATGGTAGAGGCAACAGATGAATTTGACACAGTGAGGTAGAGAGATTTTAAGCCAGAGAAGATCGAAAAGAGGAGATTCCAAACTGGCAAGTCTCTGACAGGGAATATTGGAACGGACATATACACAATTACCACCTTTGAGGTGAAAGGAATCGTACAGCAAATAATTCGGGCAACTGTGAGATGAGCAGTAGTTGATTCAGCTGATAACTGAGATTCAGTCAGAAAAAGTACATGGGGTTTGCAGATTGCAAGTTGAAATGGACATCGTTTAGATTAGAACTGAGACCACGTAGATTTGTGAAATGAATTAGGAAGTGTTTGGGAAGTTTATATCTTTTCGCAGATAAACTTACTCTATTAGTTTGACATTTCGTGGTGTATTGAATAGTAAGAAAAATTGGGTGGGACATGCTGTATGAAGTAATGAAATTTTTGGATATAGCATGCACTTAGTAAGAATATACCCAGATCCTTGACATAACATGGCCTCGACAATGCCCCCTGCATGCACATTACTCGGACTCCTCCAGTCACTATCTGGCAGAGTAGAGGTAGCAAGATTATACACTAGCTGATCCAGAAGCCTCCTAGAGAATTACCAATAGGTTTGGTCCGGTGTACTAACTAGTGGCTGGCCTGCAAACACAGTTTTAGAGCTGTACCCTCAAAATGTAAGGAAGATTGGATCTCGCCACGATGTTCATCATAACCTCAAAAGTCATCAATCATACTGCATGATGGAAGGGATGGGGAAGGGTTGACTGGGACTTAGCTCTGGAGACCAAACATGGGTTCAAGACTTCAAGCCAGAGTACTTTAAATACTCTGGCAGGCCCTGCCACCTAATTTCCAAAGGTTTCAGAGGCAAGGGCCTAAAAAAAAAATAAAATAAATAATAATAATTTTTTAAAAAATATAAAAAATTATAAAAATAAATAGTCTATATAATATTTGAGTAAATACACCATAGGTAACCCTTAAACTCTTTTGTTTAAGGGTTATCTATGGTGTACTTACACCGATATTATATAGATAATTTATACTCTTGAATGTATGATGGATTTCTGCATTTAGTCTGACTTAAAAATAAAGTAAAAAAAAAAAAAAAAAATGCGAGACAAGTTAGAGTAGGGGTAGTCTGAAGGAGGGAGGGACAGGTAGAAACATGGGGATGATAGGGAAGACAACCCGAACCTGGTCAGTGAGGACAAGCCCCACCAGGAGATAAGAGGGGAGCAGGGAGGGGAGGGGACAGAAAACTGTCCCACCTGTCCGAGGGATGGGGATAAAAAGTGAACTGGGCAAGAGCGCCCCATTCAGGTGGCACTGTCAATAGTCACTGTCGGGTAATGGATCCATTATCCCATATAAGAAGTACTTTCAGGATGCTGGCATTTGGTGTTATTTTGCTTCCTCTGGGTGTTTCTTGGGTCTTCCTTGCCTTATCAATGTTAATTGATATCAATTTAATTGCCTCTAATAGGACTAAGTCACAGGTGTTGATGGTCTAAGTTTCCATTTCTCAAAAACAACCATGGTGCATCTCCAGTGGCTGTGCTGGCTCCCAATCAAAGTACGACACATCCAGTCTTGATAGATCGCTCCTGGTCAACAGTAAACAGTTTGATTTCACTCATTTTTTTCAAGTCAGTAATTGGTTGTAGTATATGTCAATATTAAGGTGGGTCCTTAGGGTATTGATCCATCTTGTAGGTGTTTATTCTCAGGATGCAATTTTTAAGTTCAGGGTTTTCAAGTTAGGTGGTTTCAATTCCCTGTGTCTCTCATTGGAAGCATCATTATTTTGTCAGTTCATCCAAATGGTTTGTCAATTTCTGGTCAGTTTAGAGTATAGCTATATAGTCAGTTCTGTGGCATACATTTAAAAGGTGTATGTCAGTGTCAGTGAGCTAACAGTTTCAAGTCTAGGGTTGTCAAGTTGGGTGATGCCATTTTTCAGTTGCTTTTCATTAGAGGTATTTATTTTGTTCGTCATTTATGTCAGGTCTGTTTGTTAGGTAGTTTGTTCCTTTCCGTTCAGTTTAGTCATATAGTCAATTCAATGGCATTCATCAGTAAGGTCCATGCTATGCTAGTCGTCTCTGTGGATGACAATTAACGTCCTGCGTCGGGAAAAAAGTTCCTGTGCATACTTAGTAAAAGCCTTGTGCTCTTCTGGCGAGTCGAGGCGATGTGATTCCAGATTCCGTGGGAAGGGTTGACTGGAACTTAGCTCTAGAGACTAAACATGGGTTCCACCACTTCAAGCCTCCAATAAGCAAAGTGGTGGTATTGCACCGGTTGATGAAAGTCATCTACCACCTAGTACTGCCTGGTAACATAGAGGTGTGGCATCCATGTGGTGTGGGTGCCACACCTGGGTGGTCACCCACCATGTACTTGTGCATGGAGGTTATACCCAGGATTACTAACAGTCCCACCATTGTTAAGGTGAATTTGTTCAGAATTTTCTACATTCTAGATCATTCCAAGTGTGATACCATGCCCTCTCTGCAACTTTCATTCAGGAAGGTGTTCCACAGGGATCAGTACTGAGTGCCAGTCTTTTTGCTCTGAGAATAGATTCTATCACTAAACATCTTCCAAACACAGGTGCCTCTGCAGCCAGGTGGGCAAGAGCAGCAGTGTGTAGCTTCTTGATTAGACCAGGGTTTGAGCCCGTGACCACCAAATACCGAGGATGTGGTAAGGTCAGGGAATGAACACCGCATATCCCCAGAGCAATATGGCCTTAGTTGCTAATGCTCCTAAAAACCATATAACAAACTTCTAAACACAGTTGATACTTTATGCAGATGACCTTCCATCTCCTGCTGTTTCCAAAAGATCTATTGAAAGAAAGCTTCAGATATCACTAAATAAAATACAACAATGGGCCAGCCTCAATAGCTATAGACTCCCTCAGCAGAAAACAGTTGCAGTCCATTTTTGTAGACAAAGAAAATTTCGTCCTGATCCTGAACTTCAAATTTCCAATGTCTCCATCCCAGTCACTACTAACATCAGATTTCTACGATTAATCCATGACAACAAATTAAATTTCTTAGACCATATTAAAAATGTTCGTACTTCCTGTATAAAAAAGTTAAATATACTTGGAACTTTATCCTCCCTAGCATGGGGAGGATAAAGTTCCTTCCTGCTTCCTCAAGTATTCAGGGAATTAATCAGATCCCATCTTGATTATGGTGTTCCTGTCTATGATTCTGCCAGAGCAACTGCACTATGCTGGCTTGATCCATTTCAATGCAATGCCTTGAGGATTGCACTTGGTGAATTCAGAACATTGCCAGTTCATAGCCTCTATATTTATGGTCATGAGCCGCCACTAAAATTATGTAGTAAAACATTGTTACTGAAATATGCTGTCAAAATACAAAGTTGTGCCTCGCATCGCATTCAGCCATACCTATTCAATATGCCCCTAGAAAACCTCTACAGAAATAAATCTAGCATAGTAAAGCCAGCTGGTCTTTGCCTTCTTGAACTGATGCAGATTTGGAATGTTTCCACTTGTTCTGTACAACAGGTAGTAAATTGCATTCAACCACCATGGACTCCTGCTCTTCTACCGACTTGTGACACTTACTTATGCCAATGGGGAAAGAATATTCTACAAGCATCAAATACCAAACCCTGGGGGCTCACATAAGTTGAGTATGGGCTTGGCACACCCAGGGTCCTGAGCTGGATATTATCATTCTTCTCTTTCTTGGTGATTCTCTCACTAGGGAATTTTTTTTTCTTTTTTCGCTGTTGCAGCATAAGCCTCAGGCTTCCTTGCACCATATAACTAATAATAATAACTTCATGTAGTTCACACTTATAGATAAATTGATTTTTCCTCAATTAAATGGATGGCTCTAAATCCAACTCAATTGTTGGAGCAGTGGCAGTGTTTACAAATACCACTATTTCAGCATCCCTTCCACCTGAATTCAGTATCTTCTCAGCAGAATTATATGCAATTAATGAATTATAAGCCTTAGAAAAGATCTGTTCTGACTCTTCATTAAAATTTGTTATTTACACTGATTCCCTTAGCTCAATTATGGCATTATATAACTCCTCAGATAAAGATCACCCTGTTCAAAATGAAATTGCAAGATAATTACTGCAGATTGAAGAGCACCACCACCAACTGGTCACCTGCTGGATTCTGGCACATTCCGGAATTTCAGGTAATGAATTGGCCGATAAAGCTGCAAAAAATCTACCTTCCTTAGATTTAACCAATATCCCTGTTCCAGCATCAGACTATCCACAAATCATTTGTGGTGCATTCCTAACAAAATGGACAGCACTCTTAAACAAATTAACTTTTTTCAATATAAACAGGATCCTAAAATTTGGCATTCCAGTGTCCATACATCAAGAAGAGAAGAAATTGATCTTTCAAGAGCAAGAATAGGTCATACTCATAAGACTTGCCTTCAATTACTCACAGGCAATGATCCACCACAGTGTCCACACAGTCCTATAAATATGACTGTTAAACACAATTCTCATTGAATGCCCATACTATAAACAAGACAGAAATACGATCCTTCTGTCATTGGTTAACCATCGGAAACCAGTAACTCTAGAGAATGTCATTGGTGACAATGCAAGTTTTCCTGAATTTTAACTTTCTGAAGCAGATTGGAATCTTTAATCATTTCTGATTTCAGCCTTTTCTGACGTTACAAGAATTTCTCATTTAGTTTAGAATCTTTAATTTCAGCATGATATACAAACAGTTAGTCCCATACCATCATGGCATGGTGGTGCCAGGGGTTTACAATGTATCTTTACTGTTTACAATGTATCAATGTATAGATACACATACATGTATGTATATCTCTTTACTAAAGACTCTTTACGAAAAACATACATGTTACATAAATCCAGATTATTGGAAGGCAACAAAGCACAGTTCTACATTTTCAGTTTGACTAGGATTCCCGTCCTGTATTTTTTATTGTTGACCACTTCTTGGAAGTCCCCGTTTATTTCTTGCAGTGAGGGCAGCATTTGCTTTGGCAGGAATCTGCCGGTTAGTACTAGCTGGTTATGGTTTGCTAGCAGCTGTGCTGATGACTGGAGATAAGGGGGGGGGGAATGCGGCAAGAACAGTGATTCCAGAAGTTCGGCTCTGTAATTTTACTGGTGGCCATCTTGATGGTGAACAGCAGCCTTCTTTCTCCGATGTAGGATCGGATCCTGCGCAGTTGAAGGGCATCTGCTAATTGCATTGAACTCAGAGCTGGGGGAAGGTGGAATTTGGTATTAGCCCATTTTAGAAGCCAGAATTTGGCACAGAATATTCTTTTAATGTTGAATTTGGCAGCAGAGGCCCATATCTCTGAAGCATACAGTATTGTCGGGTGTAGATTTGATGCAATGTATCTTTTTACCAGGTTTGGGTTGGTGGTGTGGAGCAGCTGTTGTTTGGCGACCCAGTGTAGTGAAGTCGGCCTCGACTGTATGAGGTTTGTGATCTTTGAAGGATAACCTGGAGTTGAAAACAGACCTCAGGTCTTTGTGCATTTGAAAACTTGGAACTGAGGAGCCATTGAGCACAGGTTCCAACGTTGGACTGCCCTTTAGTGAAAAAAATTGTGCCGATTTTAGGAGGTTAATTTGGAGGTTGAAAGCATTAAGGTAGTCAGCTATGTCCTGTAGTTTGCTATTGATTTGCTGAGTGGTTTTGGCTGCTGAGCCGGATGGCGATATCCTAGTAAGGAGCTTGACATTGTCAGCATATACAATTCAATTGCATTTGTTGGCCATAAATGGCACCACGATTGCTGTGAAGAGAATGCCAGACAGGACCCCACTTGAGGCACACTGGCAGTTATGTGATGCTGGAAGGTCTTTGTTCCAATCTTTAGCATAAGGTTCCTCTTGGATAGGAGAGATTCTAGGAACCAGAGAATTGCTGTGAAAATTGAAGCAGTTTTCTAAGAGATGTAGGAGATTGGGCATATAGATTGCATCAAATGCAGAATGGATGTCAAGATATATAACTGACAATTCCTGTCTTTGTTCTAAGACTTCTAAGATATACAGTGTGGTTGTTTTAAGGTTAGTTATAATTGATATCCCATGGTGTATTTGCTGACTCTCACAGAATTTGATGGGTGATGGACAGTAGTAGTGCTTTTTCCAGAATTTTTAGCAAACGATGGGCCTATGTTGGCTTGGCAGAGTTGATTGTTGGTGCTTAGGAAGGGGCCAGACAGAGTACCTGTTCCACTGTGGTGGAAAGTAATGAACTTAGAGGCATCCATTATATAGATTGAGAAATGGATCGATGATGAAGGCACTTAATCATTTGATGATGAACTGGGGGGATGCCATGGTTGCTGTGAGAGGAAGAGTGTTAATAGCCTGCATCAGTTGTTGCTTGGAAATTCGAATCATAGCGAGACTATCAGTGGGATGAGACTGGCTGAAGAGTGGCAAGTTGGGTAGAGCTGGAGGCTGCTTAGAAAATTTGGCAATGTAGTCGAGCCTAAAAATGCGGACTGATTCCGCATTTTTAGGTTTCTTTTGAGGTGCTTCTTAATTGCAGCTGATTTGTTTATGTTGAATTCGGCCCTGGCATTTGGAGAATGCAATGCGGTCTCGGATATTGCCAGAAGTTTTCCATTTGGCACATAGTGATTGTTTTGTAGTGGAAAATTTGGTTGAGTTGGGCAGTCCATGTTCTGGAGCACGGAGTGATGGTGACTGTCTTGGTAGCAGTGTGAAGGGTGATGGTATTGATCCATTTGGTCATTAGATCGATTGCTAGGCTCAGTTCACATCCATCTAAGATGTTCCACGGGACTGTGGATGCAGCATTGGATTCAGAAATTTTGGAGTGGTGACCTTTCGCACAGATTTGGTTTAGGGAATATTGAAGTATTTTTTTTGTGTAGAAGAGCTGTAAATATGATTGGTTGGTGGTCTGATTGAAACGTCACCTGTGGTTTCTTCGAGTTGACATATCGCCGAAGAATAGACTGTATTCTTCGTATTTCCAAGTTTGCAGATGATACGAAGGTTGGCAGGGTTGTTAGGACACTAATGACACTACGCTGCTGCAACAGGATCTGGAAAAGTTGAGCAGATTGACTGCAAGGTGGCAAATGAAGTTAAACATTCCCAAATATAAAGTACTACATTAGTATTAGTAGTGGCCGCATGGTGCAAGAAAGCCTATGGCTTATGCTGCACCAGCCAAAAAAAAAAAAAAAATCCGAACAAAACAATGATAAAAACAAAATAAATAAAATAAATAACTAAATAATAATTAATAAATAAAATAAAAAATAAATAAAAAGGAAATTAAACCTATCATCCTATGCGATCCCTTACCCGAAAGTACTATCCAGATGACCTTTTGAATTTCCCCAAACTGTCGGCCTCTACCACCCATGAAGGCAACTTATTCCAGTAATTTATAACTCGCTGGCTAAAATAAAACTTCCTGCAATCCAATCTAAACATTTCCCCCCGTAACTTGAATTTATGTCCCCTAGTTCTAGCATCATTTATAATCTTGAAAATTTTGTCCTCATTCATTTTACTGATGCCTCTCAGAGCCTTAAACACCTCAGTCAAATCTCCTCTAAGGTGTCTAGTTTCCAAACTCTGCAACCCACATATTTGAAGTCTTTCTTCATAAGGACGCCCTTTTGCCGATCTCACCAGGCGAGTTACCCTTCTTTGCACCCTTTCAAGAAGCTCGATGTCTTTCTTTAGGTGCGGTCTCCATACTTGAACACAGTATTCCAAGTGTGGTCTAACATAAACCTTATATAATGGGATTATCACGTCCCTATCTCTACTTGCAAAAGTTTGATAGATCATCGATAGGACACCATGGGCCTCCCTTGCAACCTGTTTACAATGCTCAGAGAATTTCATGTCTGACCGTATCGTAACACCCAAGTCCCTTTCCTCCAGTACTGGGTTTAGTTGAACTCCACCAAGTGAATAAGTTTTTTTGGGATTACTGTTTCCCAGGTATTACACCTGGGAAACTGTTTCCACATGTGGGAAGCAGTAACCCCCAGAGTAACGTATCAACTCTGTGGTACTACACTGACAGTGGTAGAGAATGAAAAGGACTTGAGGATAATTTTGCAGGCAGATATGAAGTTTTCTGAGCAGTGCAGATGGTCTGCAAGAGTAGCTCATGGTGTCTTGTCAATGTTATACAGGAATTTTTCTAGCAGGGATAAGGAGGTGATTATCCCCTTGTATAAGGCAATGGTCAGGCCACACCTTGAGTACTGTATACAGGTCTGGAGTCCTCATTTTAATAAGGATGTAGAGCTGTTGGAACAAGTACAGAGAAGGGCAACAAGATTAGTGAATGGAACGAAGGGTTGCTCTTACAAAGAAAGGCTTAAGTTTTGTAGATTAGTGTCTGGAGATTAGGCACCTGTAAGGTGATCAGATTGAGGTATATAAAGCCTTGAATGGTTTGAGCATGCTCAGTGCTGATGGGATTCTTGCTCAGAATAATTGCCTGAGAGGGCATAAATTCAAATTGAGGAAAGACAGTTGTAGGATAGATCATCAGAAGTTTGCCTTTACCCAGCGGGTAGTTGATTGGTGGAACAGACTTCCATCTTCTGTTGTGGAAGTTGATAGCCTAAATAAATTTAAGGCTGAGCTGGACAGGTATTTGGAACAAATGGAGGGGTGAAATGGCAGTTTTTTTTTTTTTTTTTGCTGATGCTGCATAAGCTTGCTCTCTTGCATCGTATGCATATGCTAATGTAAAGCAGGTTTTGGTCTCTCGTTGGCAGGTAGTTAACTTGGAAGATTTGGATTGATTGCAGAGATTTTGAGGTGTTGGGTAAATGGCGGAAGACTGAAGTCTCCACATACAATATGAGTAGCTGCTGGGTGCAGATTATTTATTAATAATCTGCGTTAATCTAGATGTTCTCTGAATCGCTGGCTTATGAAATGTACTGCCGTTCGATGTTTATGGAGCTAACAGGACATGATATTGCCAAGTGTATGTCTCTGTGTGTGTGTGTGTGTGTGTGTTCGATGTAAAGAGTGTGAGGTTATGTGTTAACTTAGCTTTGTTATTGTTATGAGCCTTTTATGAGAATGAAGAACAGACTGGAATTGGGAGCCCATCAAGTTCCCTGTTGTCCATGTCGATGCCTCTGCTTGCACTTAATCATCAGGCAACACAGAGGCAATCCTCAAGGTAGCATGTGCTGGTCCCACAGTTGTTAGTGGCTATTGCCAGGAAGTATATTGTGCAAAACAGGTGGAACAGGATCATGGTATGTCTGCCAGGGGCAAAGGTTGACATTGTAGAGCAGATATAATCTTTTAAGGGCACAAAAGGTGATACTGTTTTACATGTTTTCAATTGCCACTAATGATATTAAGAGTAGGAGATCTGCAGACTTGCTAAACAAGTACAGGTCAGTGTTGAAAAAAAAGTCACTAGTTAGGATTGAATTTGAAAGTGTCTGCAATTCTGCTCAGACATTGACAGAAGGGAGTATTGGAGAGGTTGTGAAAGGATCATGGACTAGAATTTTTCTTGCATGGGCTGTGCTTCTTAACAGGAAAGACTGTTTCTACAGTGATGGGATACCTTTAAATAGAAAGGGTGCAAGAATATTTACTGATGCTATTGAAGCCGTGTTAGATGTGTCCGGAAAACTGCTAGCTTGGAGCAATACACAAATAATAGACCAACAATAGCAGCAGGCAGAGGTAAAAGTGATTCTTGCACTGCTATTGGAATGAGCAGCAGTGTGGAAAACAGTGCTGGGGATTTGGCCCTGAGTGCTAAGCAATTTTTTCTAAGTGACTTGGAGTGGCGTTCTGTCTTATTTGTAGCGCTTTTCTTATCCTCAGTTCATTGTATGCAGGTCTGTACTTAACAGACTGAGTAAGAACCCAGAAAGAAAAATCTTTTTCTTAGTATGTTTATAAATCTTTTCACTAACAAACTTCTCCAGCCACTTGGTCACTAGGTGGCACTGCTCCTGCCTCCATGTGGTGGGGCCAGTAATCTGGGGGAAAAGTTATCCTCCAGGACTACAAGGAGCAACCATGGATATAAATGACTATCCACCTCTAGAGCCTTCAAGCTCAAGGCTAGACACATCCACTGATAGTGACTTGAACTAGCTGAAAAGGGAAGCATAGTGCCATGACTTGCTGAACTTTGTGGTATTACTCCGTATCCACCCAGCCTGTGGGAAAGTTATTGCCATTTTTAATTCAAAGATATTTGGAATCCATCACCGGATTACCAAAAACGGTGAAACAATTGCAATCTGGAGACCTCCTGATCAAAACAACTTTCTCAAAACACTCTGAATGGCTGCTGAAAACTAAGACATTTGATAGATTGCCAATATCTGTTATGCTGCATAATACCTTAAATTCATCAAAAGGTATAATCACTGAGTGGTACCTACTTAGTCTCTGAGGAAGAATTAGTGCAGGAACTTAGCAGTCAAAAAGTAATCAATGCAAAAAGAATTGACCAAAAAAGATGGAAACCTCATTCCTACTAGATCCATCATTTTAACATTTAGCACTCCAGAATTGCCATCCATGCTTAAAGCTGCCTATTTAAACTGCTGAATCCCAAATATATCTTGACAGACTGTTCAAAAACAACCTCTTGATAATCTAACTGCATACATAACCAGATTCTCACTGCAGTTGATGCTTCTATTCCAAAATCAGACAATTGCATTCGCTGAAATCATTGGTGGAATATATTGTTTTCAATCCAAACAGAAGAAAAAATTGTGCTTGAAATAATTTCTGCAAGTATCCCACCACTAGTAACCTAATTGCTTATAAAAAAAACCTTAAAGCAAGACAAGTTAGGCGGAAAGCAAAACTGAATTCATGAGTTGCTTTTGGCTTAAATATCAGAAAAGACACCGACACATGGCTCATCTGGAGACTGATTCTGGCACTAGATGGAAAATTTGTTTTAATGCCCTCTGTGATACTTCATTGGAAAGGGAAAAGAAGTATCTACTTCTGAAGAAATTGCTAACACACTAACAGAATTGTTTTCCACATCTCTGCTTTTGGTTCCTATGCATCCTCCTTCCAAAACTCCTTCCCATACAACCAACCAGGCACCTCCGTAGCCAGGTGGGAAGGAGCAGCAGTGCGTAGCACACGCTTCTTGATTAGACTGGGGTTCGAGCCTGTCACCACCAAATACGGAAAGGTCAGGGAATGACCACCGCATATCCTGGAGCAATATGACCTTAGTTGCTAATGCTCCTAAAAACCAAACAACAGTAACAGTAACCCATACAACCAAACCTTTACATTAATAGAATTTAAAGAATTATTAAATAGATCTTCCAACATTGCTGTAGGACTGGATGATGTTCATTACATTATGCTGAAGCACTTACTTGAAGAGCACTTGTGTACGTTATTGATTTTCTATAATCTGATCATCTTTGAAAATGCTTGCCAGTCTTCCTGGCACCATTCTTTCTCATCACCTTACCAAAACCAGAAAAGACAGTTCTCTGGTTCAGAATTATAGGCCTATATCTCTCACGAGTTGCTGGGTAAAATTTTTGAAAGGATGTTTCATACCAGGCTCACTTACATCCTGGAGTCACAGAATCTCCTTCCAAATTATCAGTATGGCTTTTGGAAGAATAGATCAGTGCTATATTTGCTTATCAAAGCTGAATTTCACATCTGCACTGCCATTTGCTTTGTTATGAAACAACATCTAGTCATGGTCAACTTTATCTTGAAAAGGCATTTGACACCACCTGGTGTCATGGCATTATTATGAATCTTTACCATCTGGGGGTTAGAGGCCATCTGCCCGAAGTAATTCAATTTCCTGCAGTTGCATGGTTTTCAGGTCTGAAATAAAAACATGCTCTGCATCTTGCATTCAGGAGGGAGTCCCACATGGAACAATGCTTTGTTCAACACTATTTGCAATCAGAGTTAGCAGCATGACAAAGAGATATTCTAAAAACCTGTTGAAATTTACATTCATACAGATGACCTTACCATTTCTTGTCAGTCTCTGAAGTATGAATATTATTGAATGGCAGCTCTAACTTGCCATAACCAAAATAGAATCCTGGACTTTGCAGAATATTTATGGATGATCAGAAAAGAAATGCACTGCCAGTCACTTTTTGCAAGCTATTTGCTCTCCATCCTGATCCTGTATTGCAAATAAACAATACTCCAGTCTTGCTTGTTAATACAGTTAGATTTTTGGACTGATATTAGGGAACAAGCTGAACTTACAAGCTCGCATCACTCATTTAAGAACTAAGTGTCTAAAGAATTTGAATATACTTCGATCAGTCTCGTCTGTCATAGGGAGCTGATCGGTATACTATTGCATATTTACAGAACTTGAGTCTGTTCTCGCCTGGATTATAGTTATCCAGTATATGACTTTGCCGGGGGTACTACCTTTACATCTAAATGTCATCCAGCACAGTGCTCTGAGAACTGCATTGGTTGTGTTCAGGACTTCTCCAGGCCCAAGCCTTTATATTGAAGCACATGATCCCTGTTACATCTTTGTAGAAAAGCACAAATGTTCCCCTAAGATGTAGTCTTCTATTGCACCCCAGTTGGGAGTATCTTTATAATACTTGATGGGATTTCTTCTATGATAGCAAGCCAAATGAAAAGAGACCTGCTTCACTCTGGATTAAAGAGCTTTTTTGAGTTGGAATATCAGTGTATATAAGTGATATTTTTCAAGACACAACTGCACCTATTCCACCATGCATGTACATTTCTGCTTCTCATGATAACACATTTTCTGGAGTGGGGAAGAATATTACCTCTCTGTAATATCAGGCAGTTGTACTCAGCTCACACTACTCTGAGCTACCATGCCTATAAAATCCATACTGATGGATTGAAAACTGCCAGCATCTTCACAGCTGAATTATGAGCCATTACATTAGCACTTAGTAAAATTGAGCTTTTCATCTCATCTGTCATAATTTATAAAGACCCCCTCAGTGCTGTCTTTGCCATAAGGAAGAATTTCTCATCCTATCCTGAAAAGCATTCATTTCAATTATTCTCCTGCAGCATGTCGAGTCAATCAGTTTTTGCTGGACTCCTGGCCATTATGCATTCCCGGAAATGAAAGTACTGACTTTGCTGCTAAACATCTCAACCTGCTCTCTCACTACATCCTCAGGTTCCTTGGTCACTGATTATTAGTCTCCCATATGCAAAGCGTGCTATGATAAATGGTCACAGATCTGGAAAAACATCAAACTTTACCAGATAAAGCATGAATCAAAGCTGTGGCTCTCTGGCTTCTGACAAAGCAGACTAGATAAAGCATGAATCAAAGCTGGCCAACCAGACTTCCAGTTCCATGCACCGATTACAGACATTATCCATAAAGCATCTTGTTATAAGAGCTGGTCAGCAATCTGGAGTGGTTATCCAGGAAACAAACTTTACCAAATAAACCCGAACCCAAAGCTGTGGCTCTCCAGTTTCTGGAAAAGCAGGCGCCTCCGTGGCCAGGTGGGAAGGAGCAGCAGTGCATAGCACACGCTTCTTGATTAGACCGGGGTTCGAGCCCGTCACCACCAAATACGGAGGATGCGGGAATGATCACCGCATATTCCCAGAGCAATATGGCCTTAGTTGCTAATGCTCCTAAAAACCAACAACAACATCTGGAAAAGCAGGCGAGAATAAATAATTCTGCCAAGGCTAAGAATTGGGCATACTCTCCTTACTCACATGTATCTCTTAGCGACTGACAGCACCCCACAGTGGATATGGTGTCTTGTACAACTGACTGTTCATCATTTGTTAGTGGACTGTCCTCACATTTTTTAGTATCTGCTTAAGCACATTTAAATCAATTACTGATGCACAGTCATCTTTAACATTATTAGATTCTTGGTGATGATCCTAATAAGAAAACTGTTTACTTCCTCAGTCATATAGGATTATATAATAAAATATAACAGTTATTACAATAAAATTAAAATATATGAACCATTTAAAAAGACAATATGGCCCTGGCAGCCCACGTGTCATTAAATTCCCCAACAACCATCTCCAGCTTTTCTCGAAACAGACGAGAGGAAGTGGTAATGGCAAGACTCAGAATTGGACACGCTTATCATACTTATCTTTTCTTATCATTGGGAGAAAACCCAACTCTGTGCTCATCCTGTCAGACAACTGACAACTTGTGGTTCATCACTTGTTGAACCTCTCACAGTTATCTCACTTCAGAGGAAACAAAGCAAATATAAAAACTTTTGTATCTAAAATATATTGGCCTGTACAGGAATATATAAATTAACATCTATAACAATATGTTGCCCATAAGTAAACTGAGCAGACAATTTGGCTTCAGTAGCCCTTGCGTCGTTAAGCCCAATACCAACAACAAGCTGGGGATTTCAAGTACTACTGGGACATGGGCTGGGTTTGGATAACTAAGAGTAAGAACAGGTGCATGCATACTTGCATGTACATCAATGCTACCAAATACGGAGGATGCAGAAAGGTCAGAGAATGACCACCGCATATCCCCGGAGCAATATGACTTTAGTTGCTAATGCTCCTAAAAAACCAAAACAACATCAATTATAATAAATAAATTTGAAAGTTCTGGTCAAAAATTAACCCCAGGGGCTCACATCTGGTGAGTATGGGCTTGGCACACCCAGGCTCCTGAGCTGGATGTCATCATTCTTATTTCTTGGTGATTCCCTTTTACTTCTGACTTGCTCGCTTGCTCAGGGTAATTCAGAATTTTTTTTTGGCTGGTGCAGCATAAGCCTCAGGCTTCCTTGCACCATATGGCCAATAATAAAGACATCAAAGGTGGATATTGTTGGGATATCTGAGATGTGTTACACTGATATAAGGAATGCAGTATTTGTTTGGGGAGTAAAATGTGTACAGAAAAGCAGTGCAATTTGACTAGTGGCACAATGTTTCCCCTAACTTGAATTGTTACTCTGATTTTTCAGAACTGAATTGGTTCTTTGTTATTTGAAGAGGTCAGGTTATTTTTAGTTGGTGTTTGTTAAGCATTAGTGTAGGGTTGTGTTATGTTGTTCATCTGGCCACTTAGCTTAATGATCTATGGAGGCTACGATTCCTTAGTTACCATCCTTCACCCTGGGGAAGTGGGCCAGGTCAGTAAGAAGAAATAGACTATCATGATGTTGCCTGAGCTTCCCCAGGCTTTTGTGAATTCCTTGGATGACTGTTTTGTACAGCAGCGTGTTTGAGAGGCAGCCGGAGGGAATAATAATCTTGATCTGATTATGAGCAGTGATTATTCATGTACAGTATTAAGAATCTGTAGATAAAGAAACCACTAGAATTGGCAATAGGATTTACTTAGTGTATTAAAGTGGATGTGGGATTTACGTAAGGATGTCACTACCATCAGGAGTAAGGGAGGGTTATTTTTTAAGGAACTTTTAGCCAAAGCTTGCCTAAAGATGACTATGGTGGTCTCAGACAGTTAATTTCTGTACAGTGGGACCAACAGCAAATTCTAAATTAGTAGCATTCAAGGAATTAATTTTGGAACCTATTATGCTTTTCATAGCAACTAAGAAATACTGTTGCCTACATTGATGTCAGATGAACTAATGAATCTTGTGGTGGAAAAGAAAAATGTATTTGGATGCATATAAGTTACCAAGTGACACAGAGGCCCATAGTAATAAGCTAGTCTGTAATCAAGTCACAAAGGAGGTTAGGCAAGTGAAGGCAGATTATGAGAAATCTTATGCAAAGGAAAACGGCAAAGACTTCTTTTATGTAAACTCTAGAAGGAAGGGGATGAATCAGATTAGTCCATTTGATATTGATGGTTTGACTTTTGATGATCCTGCTCAGGTAGCTGATAAACTGAATGAGCATTTTGCATCTGCATTCAGACATGACAAATTCTGTAGAGAAGCTAAAGCCAGAAGATTATCAAACTATAATGGGGAGGTAAATGATTTGGTAATAACAAAGAGTAAACTGGGGGAGAAATTGTTGAAGTTATATGAAAGAAAGAAAGGCACCTGGGATGCATTCTATCCAGTTATAATAAGGGCAGAAGCAGAGGAAGTAAGGAAACCCTTAACCATAATTAAGAGAGCATCTTTTTATTGGGGGAGGTCTCCACCGACTGAAGATGTGCAGATGTATCCCCAATTCACAAAGAGAATCAAAATGAGACAAGAGTAATTAGACTTGTTAGGCTAACTATTATTCTGGAGAAATTAATGGAGTTACCGGCTTAAGAAGCAATGCAGGATCATCTAGAAAAGACTTCAGTTATAGTTCAGACAAAGTATGGGTTTGTTAAGGGGAAGTCTTGCCCAACCAGTTTGATTGGATATTATGATGTGGTCACAAAGGAAATGGTTGCAAAATATAATTTTGATATCATGTACTCAAATTTCTGGAAAATTTGATATTGTTGCACATAAAAGATTGCTGTACAAATTGGAGCAGTACGTCATTAAGGACAGGTTGCTATTAGCATTAGTAGAGGCATTTGATGCAAGAAAGCAAGCTTATGCAGCTTCAGCAAAAAAAAAAAAATAAAATAAAAAATAACCACTTCACCCCTCTGTTTATTTGAAATACCTGTCCAGCTGAGCCTTAGCCTTATTTAGGCTATCAACTTCCACGACAAGGGATGGAAGTCTGTTCCACCAACCAACCACCCGCTGGCTAAAGGCAAATTTCCTCACGTCTTTCCTCAATTTGAATTTATGCCCTTTCAGGTGATTATTCTGAGCAAGAGGAAGAATCCCATCAGCATTGAGCATGCTCCAACCATTCAAGGCTTTATACACCTCTATCAGATCACCTTGCTGGTGCCTAGTCTCCAGACACTGTAATTTGCAAAACTTAAGCCTTTCTTCGTAAGAGCAACCCTTTGTTCCATTCACTAATCTTGTTGCCCTTCTCTGTACTCGTTCCAGCATCTCTACATCCTTCTTGAAATGAGGCCTCCAGACCTGTATACAGTACTCTAGGTGTGGTCTGACCATTGCCTTATACAAGGGAATAATCACCTCCTTATCCCTGCTAGAAAAATTCCTATATATCATTGACAGTACACCATGAGCTACTCTTGCAGCCCGTCTGCACTGCTCAGAGAACTTCATATCTGCCTGCACAACCATCCCCAGGTCCCTTTCATTCTCTACCATTGTCAGTGTAGTACCACACCACAGAGTTGATACGTTGCTCTGGGGTTGCTGTTTCCCGTATGTAGTACTTTACATTTGTCAATGTTAAACTTCATTTGCCACCTCTCAGCCCATCTGCTCAACCTTTCCAGATCCTGTTGCAGCAGCATAGTGTCAGTAGTGTCCTTGACAACCCTGCCAACCTTCGTATCGTCTGCAAACTTGGACATTAAGCTTGATATACCATCATCAATATCATTTATAAATACAGAAAACAATAATGGACCCAATACTGAACCCTGAGGGACTCCACTAAAAACATTAGTCCACAATGAGCAGTGTCCATGATTACCACCATCTGTCTTCTCCCCCTCAACCACCCCTTTATCCATAGCAGCAATTTGCCTCCAATGCCACGCTGCTTCAATTTGTGCAGCAGTCTTCCATGTGCAACAGAATCAAAAGCCTTTCTAAGATCCAAGTATATAATATCAAAGTTATTCCCTGCATCCAGTTCTTTTGTGACTGCATCATAGTATCCAATCAAATTGGTCAGGCAAGACTTCCCCTTAACAAAACCATGCTGTGTCCAAGCTATAACTGAAGTCTTGTCTAGATGATCCTGCAGCACTTCTTTAACCAGTGCCTCCATTAATTTTCCAGGAACAGAAGTTAAACTAACAGGTCTATAATTACTTGTGTTGCCCTTTGATCCTCCTTTCTGAATTGGGGTCACATTTGCACATCTCCAGTCCATGGGTACTTTCCCTGAGTCCAAGGAAGCTCTCATAATTATGGCTAAGGGTTTGCTTACTTCCTTTGCTGCCTCCTTTAATATAACTGGTTAGATCCCATCCAGCCCAGGTGCCTTTCTTCTGTTTATCTTTAACAATTTCTCCTCCACTTTACTCTTAGTTATTACAAGATTCTCTAGCTTACTGCCAGAGTTGAATACGCCTCTGGCATTCCCCTTGCTGAATAACTCATGTGTGAATGTCGATGCAAAATATTCATTTAGTTTGTTAGCTACCTGAGCAGGATCATCAACACTTGACCCATCGATATCAAGTGGACCAATCTGATTCATCCCCTTCCTTCTAGAGTTTACATAAGTAAAGAACTGTTTGCTGTTTTTCTTTGCAACCCTTGCCAAAGATTTCTCATAATCTGCCTTCGCCTGCCTAACCTCCTTTGTAACTTGGTTACAGATCAACTTGTATCTATCATAGGCTTCTGTGTCACGTGTTAATTTGTATGTATCCCATGCATTTTACTTCTCTGCCATATGTCTCATTAGTTCATCTGACATCCACTTAGGCCTAAACCTTGAACAATATTTCTTAGTTGGTATGTAAAGCCTAGTAGCTTCCAATATTAGTTCTTTAAATTCTTCCCATTTTGAATTTGCTGTTGGTAACGTCATCAGTTGGTCCCACTGTATAGAATTTAAATACCGTCTCAGTCCATCGTAGTCGCCTTTACGAAAGCAATAACCCTTCCCTTTACCCCTGATGATAGTTACCTCTTTGAGTAAATGCCACTTCAGCACACTATGATCACTGCCACCTAGTGGTTCATTTACCTGCAGATTCTTAATGCATGAAGAATCACTACTGATAATCAAATCAAGAGTATTACTCCCTCTAGTTGCCTCCCAAACATGCTGATGTAGAAAACAATCATCCAATAAATCCACAAAAGCCTTGCTAGTGTGTGAGTGACTGGCCCACTCTATTTCCCTGTACAGTTTCTTATTATACTCATCAGAGTCATTAGGCCTATAGCACACTCCTACTGTCAATTTTGATGTCCCAATGCTTATGTCACACCAAACTGACTCGACACTGCACTGTCCAGTGATGTCGACTGGCTTCACTTCCTTGGATTTTATGTATTTCTTAACTAATAGCATAACCCCTCCTCCCTTCCTATCCTTTCTGTAGACATTGTACTCCCCAAATTCCAGTTCTGCATTCCTTATATCTGTGTGACACCTCGTCTCTGAAATCCCCACAATATCTGCCTTTGATGTTTTGAGCAATACCTCAAATTCATCAAATTTATTTACTAAACTCCTAGCATTGGTGTACACACAAGTATACATGCACCTGTTCTTTGTCTTGGCTACCCTAACACAACCCATGTGTTTACTTGTACCCCAATGATTCCCAGCAGTCTCTGAAATATCCTGCATCTTATTTTCCAGGCTGTGGCTCATTCCAATAGAAGCAGTGCAAGAATCACTTTCACCTCTGCCAGTGGCTACTGTTAATCTATTAGTCCTTGTATCCCCCCCCCAATCTAGCAGTTTTCCAACCCACCTAACACTGCCTCGATAGCATCAGCAAACATTCTTGCACCCTTTCTATTTAAGTGTATCCCCTCCCTGTAGAAACAATCTCTCCTGTTAACAAGTACAGACCAGGCTGAAAAAAATTCTACCCCTTGAGCCTTGCACAATCTTTCCAGGGTGGAATTGATCGACAGGGCTCTCATCATATACTCTCTCCTATCGTGTCTGGGCAGAATTGCAGACACTTTCAAATTCAACCCTAATTCACTGTTTTTCAACAGTGACCTGTACTTGTTAAGTAATTCCGCCGGTCTCCTACTCTTAATATCATTAGTGCCAACGTGGAAAACTGTATCACCTTTTGTGCCCTTAAAAGATGATATCTGCTCTACAACGTCATCAACCTTTGCCCCTGGCAGACATACACTGGTCCTGTTCCACCTATCCTTTTTACAAAGCATGTTTCCCTGCCAATAGTCACCAACAACTACTACTTCCTTTGGGACCAGCGCATTCTGCCTTGTGGGCTGCCGCTGTGTTGCATGATGACCAAGTGCAAGCTCTGGCATTGGTGTGGGCAGCTGAGAGCTCGATGGGCCCTCACCTTTAATCCTTCGAGGGTATCCACCCTGTCCTTCAAGCTCTCATATAGGCCCATAACAACGCTGAATTGTCGCCTGATTTCCTTACACTCCTTGCATCGCGCACACACAAAGACATCCCCCATGGCAGTATCATGTCCTGTACCCGACTGCTCCACAAACATCAAGCAAGTAGTGCATTTTAATAGGCTGTGATTCAGAGGGCAACTGCCCAACTCAGTTCTCTCCTGAGCCACAGCACGCCTGTTAGCTGGAGCCTTTTACTTTGCTGCTCTGGTCTGAGTCATGATTTTGATTTAATTTCAATAAAATTTCAATTTCAGTACAAAATTAAAACCCTAAACTTGTATCCCAACACAGTTATAATGCTATATTTATGTTTCAGTATCGAGTGTTATCTACAAAATCCCTTTATATAATTTCCGTATGAAGTTAAGTATTAATTATTTATTTTTTACTAATTATTTGTTGCGTAACCTAATTCGTTATATGTATAGTTAAAAGTACAATTTAATTGACAATGAAGTTCAACAAGATTAATTATTTGATTAATTGACAATATTATGTACTATACTATATTAAGCTTATGCTATCTAGTTCGAGATATTTTGTATCGCGTAACAATGGCGGCAATTTATGAACGGTAAACACGTGGATTTGATACCCTTTCCCGGTACTAAGTAATACCTACAAAATCTCTAAGTTACTTTAAACTAAGTATTGTAAATAGGAATATATGGATAAAAGGATAGTTGAGTGGGTGAAGAGAGTGGTATTCAGTGGACACTGCGTCCCCCAGGGTCCAATTTTTGGACCATTGTTTTCTGTATTTATCAGTCATATATTGATGAATTTATATAAAGCTCAATCAAGTTTGCAGATTATACAAAGGTTGGCAGGGTTGTTAATGACTGAGAGGAACAATGGTGCATTGCTGCAACAGGATCTAGAAAACTTGGGCAGATGGGCTGAGAAGTGGCAACTAAAGTTTAACATTGACAAATGTAAAATACTGCATATGGGTAGCAATAACCCCAAACTAACGTTCAAGAAGTGTCTTGCTACAATCAGAATAGTGGAGAAGGAAAAATTTTTCATCATATTTATAATGAGGAAGCATTTTGTTATATGTATACTGTATATTTCACACATGAAGATTAAATTATGTTTTGATATATCTGTCTTCTAAAGTAATTCCACAAAAACTAAAATGCTTTATTTTTATCTCAGGTTCAGCTGAAGTTTCCTCAATTTTAGAAGAGCGCATACTTGGTCATGTAACTACTGCTGATCTTGAAGAAACAGGCAGAGTACTATCAATAGGTGATGGTATTGCCAGAGTTTATGGTCTGAAAAATATACAGGCAGAAGAAATGGTTGAATTTTCTGCAGGACTGAAGGTAAGATTGCATTTTATTGGATATACTCAGCTATTTAAATTACATTACATATATGGTTGCATACACTGTTAATTTGATGCACAAATTAACATTTGTATGTAAGTTTAGCAATTTTCATGCTTATGACGTTTGTTTGCTCCCATTAGTAAGTAAAAAAAAAAAAGTTGTCAACTAGGGTTAAATTTGAAAGTGTCCGCAATTCTGCCCAGACACATTAGAGGAGGGAGTATATTGAGGGTTTAGTGTCAAACAGTGTTAATACAAAATCACTTTGTAGTTTGCTTTTGTTATTAACCAAAAAAAATTCATTTGACATTTTCTTGGTTTACTGGAAACGCACTTGCATCCCAAGCTGAAGTACTAGAGAGATACAGTTCAGACGTATGCATTGTTATTTGTATAAAGTAAAACTAAAGTTATCACAAAAAGAAAATGCAGCTTTGTAGTTGGGTTGACACTAAACCCTCAATATGATGACAGCATTGTCAATCAATTTGGCCTTGGAGAGATTCTGCAAGGCTCGTGGGGTAGAAATTTTCTAAGCATGGTCTGTGCTTGTTAACAGGAGAGATTTTCTACAGGGATTGGATACACTTAAGTAGAAAGGGTAAAAGAATATTTGCTGATGCTATCAAGACAGTGTTACATGGGAAACTGCTAGCTTGTGGGTTTCACAGGCAGAGGGGAAATTGATTCTTGCATTACTTCTGTTGGAATAAGCAGCAGCCTGGACGTGGTGGTGCTGGGGATTTCAACGACTGCTGTGAGTAATAACGGAAGAAGTAAATTCATTGGCTGTGTTAAAGTAACTAAGAGTAAGAATAGGTGCATGTACACCAATGGTAGGAGTACAGCAAATAAATTTGAATTTCAGGTGCTTTTAAGTCATCAAAGGCAAATACTGCTGAGATTTCAGATGTTTTGTCACACAGATATAAGGAATGCAGTATTGGAATTTGTAGAGTATAATGTGTAAAATCAGGATAGAAAGAGAGGAGGGGTTATTTTTATTTTTTGTGAAAACCTCAAACACGAGAGGTATTAGAACCTATAGTACTTAGTACCGTGCTTGTGTTGGAAGTTGAGAAGACGAAAGAAGATATTTGTTGACATTAGACTTGAACTTCTGTAGACTGTAATTTCCAGGAAATACATATGAAGTAAGGTTGTTCCAGAAAATGCCAGTTGAATGAATAAACAAGGAAGTTGAAAAGTTGGTTCTGTGAGTTTGAATTTGGACAGTAAATGAATGTTGGCTGGTGGCGGCACGTGTTCGGACTGTTTTGAGAGCGAGAATTATAAAGCCAATTCAGAAGAATAGTGCTCATGGAAGTATCTGTAGAAAAGGCATGCAGCAGAAACAGTAAGCCTATGAGACAGCAAGTGGAGAAACTCTGTTAGGGAGGAGTCATTAATTAACCTAACAGCCCTCTTCTGAATGGAATCTACAAGCCTGAGAGAGGTTTTGAGGGCACTGCCCCAGATTTGGGAACAATATTTCACAGTAGGGTGGGTTCGAGCCCATCACCACCAAATATGGAGAATGCGGAAAGGTCAGGGAATGACTACTGCATATCCCCTGAGCAATATGGCCTTAATTACTAATGCTCCTAAAAACCAAAACAACAACCACAGTAGGGCGGATTTGTGATTTGTACAGAGTGCACAGCTGTTTGGAAGAAAAAGTAATGCCGAGAGCAAAAGAGAAAACAGTTTTTTAGATGCAGAGGAAGCAATATTTGTAATGTGCATGTGCCAAGAGATTAAAAGTCAGGGTAATTCCAAAAGAGATATAAACTTGAAATCTAGAAATTGGAGTGTCACCACAGATAAGCATTAGGAGCAGAAGAATCCTTTTTGCTAGATGTGACAAGAGTGAGTTTTAGAAGGATTGAAATCAACTAAGTTGTCTTTGCCCCACTGGAGAAATACTTTGAGATTGGCATTTAAGGAATTGGTAGTGGATATTTGAGAAGTTGAAGCTGATTGAGCATGCAAGGTTTCTCAAAATGGAAAGTGGAATGCAATGTGCTATCATCGGCAAAACTATGGATAGGATTTCCAGTCAGTGGAAGAAGGTCATTAATATACAATAGGAAAAGAGTGAGGGAAAGAACTGAACCTTGGGGGACACCAGCATTAGTGGAGAAGTTAGAAGACAGCCATCTACCATCCCCTCAGTGAGTGATCAGAGAGAAAACTGGATAACCAATTACAAAAAACAGTTGGCAAACCATAAGATGGAAGCTTCTTTAGAAGATCTTTATTCCAAACACGATTGAAAGCCTTTGAAATGTCAAGAGCAACTGCTTGTGTTTTTTGACTTTTTCCATTGAATTTGTCTATAAGTGGATAACATAAGCCAGAATATCACCAGTGGATTGACACTGACAGAATCTATACTGGCGAGCGTTGATCAGATGGAAGGTTTTTATGTAGTTTGAGTTGGTGGTTAATTGATTTCTCTATTACTTTAGAAAGAATAGAAGTAACTGCAATGGGATGATAATTGGATGGAAGGAATTTTTCACCCTTTTTAGGAACTGGCTGGATATGAGCAAATTTCCAAACAGAAGGAAAAACACCTTTGGAATAAGAAAGTGAAAAAAGGTAGCAATGAATAGGAGTAAGTTCAGGAGCACAGGGTTTGAGAACAAGTGGAGAAATACAATCAGGACCTGGAGCTTTCTTAGCATCAAGATTTGTCAAAATCTTTCTGACATCCTTTTGGCAGAAGACCTTTTGGGAATGGTGGGAAGTGTTTTACCAAGATCATTAATACATGAGTTGGAAGAAAAATGGGATGCTAGCAGGTCAGCTTTATCCTTAACTGAAGTGACAACAGAACCATCTGGTTTTGACAGAAATGGGAGCAGAGATGGGGCAAAAGTTGCACCCAATGGCTTTGGCAAGAGATCAGAATGATTGGCTACTATTAGGGCAAGAAGCAAGTTTTCTCCTCTTAGCCCATTCAAAATCTAGTTTGCACTGATTAATAACTGTTTTACAATTGTTGTAAGCTTTGGTGTAGGCAGAAAAAATGAAACTGAAGAATTGGAAACAAGCCAATTACGATATGCAACGTTCTTCTCTTGAACTGCCTTAGCACATTTATTGGAAAACCTAGGTTTAGATAAAGGAAGATATTTTAAAGTGGAGTGCGGAATAAAGGATTCTATTTCTACAAGAATAATTTCACTGACATGATCTGAGCAAATGTTGACATCAGAAATTTTGAAACAGTAATCTGACCAAAGAAAAGAAGAAAACAAATCTTGCAGGTCATCTCATTTGGCATTCTTGTAATGCCAAACAATATGAAGTTGGGAATAGCCATGAGATAAAGGCTCCATTGGAGAAGAGACAGTCACCAAGTTGTGATCTGAGGTGCCTAAAGGACCACTCAATTCGACCATATACTTAGAAGGGTTGTTTGTGAAAATCGGATAAAGTATGTTTGCTGTATGGTTAGGATTGTCCAGTATTCTTGTAGGTAAATGAACAATCTATGTAAGGTCATAATTGCAAAAACCTCAGAATCTCGACCAGCTGGGTCGGTGTGACTAGAAAATGGAAGCCAGCTGGAGTTTTGAACATTAAAATCGTCATGGAAAATTATCTCGCTGTTAGGAAATTTGGACTGGAGAAAGTCAGATTCTAAGTGATTAGTGGAGTAGGGAGAACGATTGAGACAACAGATAAATTTTACACAACGAGGTAGAGAGATTTTAAGCCAGAGAAGATAAAGGAGAGGAGATTTCAAATTGCCAAGTCTCTGACAGGGAATATCAGAACGGACATATGCACAAGTACCACCTTTGAAGGCAAAAATAATCATATAGTGAATAATTTGGGCAACTGAGATGAGCAGTGGTTGAATGAACTGATAAGTGAAATTCTGTCAGAAAAAATACATGGGTTTGACAGACTGCAAGTGGAAATGGACATTGTTGAGATTAGAATTGAGATGACATATTTTTGTGAAATGAACTAAGAAGTGTTTGGGAGGTTTAGATCTTTTTGCAGATAAGCTTACTCTAAGTTTGACAATTCATGGTGTATTAGTAAGAAAAATTGAGGGGGGGGGACATGCTATATGTAGTAGTGAAATTTTTGTATATGGCACACACATGGTAAGAATATACCCAGATCCTTGACATAACATTTCCTCGACAATGCCACCTGCATACACACTACTCAGACTCCCAGTCACTAGCTAATCCGGAAGCCTCCTAAAGAGTTAACAATATGTTCGATCCGTATTGACTTGTGGCTAGCCTGCAAACACTGTTTTAGAGCTGTACCCTCGAAATGTAAGGAAGATTGGATCTCGCCCTGATTTTCATCAACCTCAAAAGTAATCAATTGTACTGCATGATGGAAGAGATGGGGAAGGGTTGACTGGAACTTGGCTCTGGAGACTAAACATGGATTCCACCACTTCAAGCCTCCGATAAGCAAAGTGGTGGTATTGCACCAGTTGATGAGAGTTATCTACCACCTTGTATTGCTTGGTAAAACAGAGGGGTGGCATTTCTCCATGTAGTGTGGCTTCCACACCTTGACCCCTGCTTACATTGGTTATGTTATTTGGTTTTTAGGAGCATTAGCAACTAAGGCCATATTGCTCCGGGATATGCGGTGGTCATTCCCTGACCTTTCCGCATCCTCCGTATTTGGTGGTGATGGGCTCGAACCCTGGTCTAATCAAGAAGCGTGTGCTACGCACTGCTGCTCCTTCCCACCTGGCTACGGAGGCGCCTGCTTACATTGGTTCACACCTAGGTGGTCACCAACAGTGTGCTTGTGCAGGGAGGTTTACATTGGTTTACTGCTTACATTGGTTCACACCTGGGTGGTCACCAACAGTGTGCTTGTGCAAAAAGCTGATGATTTGGATGTCACAGACCGTCTGGTCTGTGACATCCAAATCATCAACTTTTTCTGTGACATTTAGACTCCCAGCTAACAAGTACAGCTTGTCTGGCATATCTGAGAAAATGTGAAAACCTCAAGGACCATATGCTGTTAGTTAAGAAATATATAAAATCTACGGAAGTGTATCCAGTTGATATGTCTTGAGTCAGTCAATGACATTAGAACTGGGAAAGCAAAACTGAGAGGTGTGATCTAGGCCTAATGACTCTGATGTGTACAGAGTCATTAGGCCTAGAACACTCCACTGAACAATTGTACAGAGAAATAGTGGGCCAGTACAACGGATTCTTATAATGTTGGATTATAATTTCCCAGATATAGACTGGAACTTGTGAATTGCTTACTTGCATACTAGTGAGACTTCTGTGGATTTATTGGATGATTGTTTTCTACAGCAGCATGTTTGAGAGGGAGTAATATTCTTGATCTGATTATCAGCAGATTGTTCATCCATTAAGAATCTACAGATAAAGGAACCATTAGGTGGCAGTGATTGCATTGTACTGATGTGGGATTTACTCAAAGATGTAACTACCATCAGGGGTAAAAGGAAGGGGTTTTGCCTTTGTAAAGGTGACTACAGTGGTATCACTGTTGATGTTATCAACAGCAAATTCTGAATGCATTCAAGGAAGCATTCAAGGAATTAATCTGGGAAGCTACTAGGCTTCTCATACCAACTGAGAAATACTATTCAAAGCTTAGGCCAAAATGAAAGAATGAGACTGATGGCAGTGAAGAAAAATGCATGGGATACATATAAATTATCAGGCGACACAGATCAGATGCCTATGGCAGATATAAGCTGGTCTGTAATCAAGTCAAAGGAGGTTAGGCAAGCAAAGGTAGATTACAAGAAATCTTTGGCAAAGGATGTAAAGAAAAACAAAGACTTTACTTATGTAGAAGGAAGGGAATGAATTAGAATGGTCCACCTGATATTGATGGTTTGATTGTTGGGGATTCTGCTCAGGTAGTTGACAAACTGAATGAGATTTTTGCATCTACACTTACACGTGAGGAATTCTGCAGAAAAGTGCAGGCTAGATGTTCATCAAACTCTAACAGGGAGTTGAATAATTTTGTAATAACTGAGAGCAAAGTGGAGGAAAAATTCTTGAAGTTAAGCATAAGAAGGTGCCTGAGGTGAAGGGATCTATCCAGTTATTGTAAAGGAGGCAGCAAAGGAAGCAAGCAGGTCCTTAGCCATGATTATGAGGGCATCTTTGGACTTGGAGGGCCACACGGACTGGAAATGTGCAAATGTATCTCTAATTCACAAAGGGGTGGATCGAAAGGTGACAAGTAATTACAGGCCTGTTGGTTTAATTGCTGTTCCATGGAAAATAATGGAGTCACTGGTTAAAGAAGCATTTTAGGATCATCTGGACAAGACTACAGTAATAATTCAGGCGCAGCATGGCTTTGTTAGGGGGAAGTCTTTTCTGACCAATTTGATCTGATACTGTGATGTGGTCACAGAGGAATTGGATGCAAAAATTATTGATATTATATACTTGGATTTTTTGGAAAGCTTTTGATACTATTGCACATGGAACACTACTATACAAGTTATAGCATTAAGGGCAAGTTGCTGCTATGGATAAACAGATGGTTGAGTTGAAGACGCCGACCGGGCTAGCTGGGTGGGTAAAGTGCCTGCCTGGCAACCCAAAGGTCGTGGGTTCGATTCCCGCCTCGGGCTTGGATCAAAGTACTGCAAAAACCTTGTGAGGTGCATTATGGCCACAGAAGCCTATGTGCCAACAACTACCAAAAAAAAAAAAAAAAAAAAGTTGAGAAGACAGAGTGGGAATCAATGGGCATGGCTTTTTGTGGACTAATATTATTAGTGGAGTCCCCAGCGTTTGGTGTTGGGCCCATTGTTGTTTCCTGTATTTATCAGTGATATTGTTGAAGATATATCAGGATTAATGTCAAAGTTTACTGAAGATATAAAGGTTTGTAGGGTTGTTAATGACAGTAAGGATGGTATGCTTCTTGAACAGGATCTAGAAAAATTGAGCAGATGGGCTGAGAGGTGGCAACTGAAGTTCAACATTTACAAATGCAAAGTATTGCAGTAAACCTAGTGTAACATCAACTGTGCAGTACTACACTCAAGGGTAGTGGAGAATGAAAAAGACCTAGAGGTATGTACAATCAGATATGAAGTTTTCTGAGCAGTTCAGACAGGCTGCAAGAGTAGCTCATGGGCTTATGAATGATATATGAATTTTGCTAGCAGTTTGAAGGAGGTGATTATCCTCTTGTATAAGGCAATCGTCACGCTACACCTTGAGTACTGTGTACAGGTCTGGAGGCCTCAGATCAGGAAAGATCTAGTATTTCTAGAATGAGTATAGAGAAGGGGAATGAGATTAGTGAGAGAAACGAAGGGTTACTGTTACCAAGAAAGGTCAATTCAGGAATTTGCAGTGTCTGAAGACTAGGCACCTGCAAGGTGATCTGATTAATGTGTATAAAACCTTGAATGGTTTGAGCAAGATCAGTGCTGATGGGATTCTTCCTCTTGCTCAGATTACATGCCTTAGGAGACAAATTCAAATTAGTATTATCATTAGTAGAGGCATATGATGCAAGAAAGCAAGCTTATGCAACATCAGCAAAAAAAAAAAAACCCACTTCACCCCTCCGTTCATTCAAAATACATGTCCAGCTGGGCCTTAAATTTATTTAGGCTATCAACTTCCACGACAAGGGATGGAAGTCTGTTCCACCAACCAACTATCCGCTGGCTAAAGGCAAATTTCCGCATATCTATCCTACATCTGTCTTTCCTCAATTTGAATTTATGTCCTCTCAGGTGATTATTCTGAACAAGAGGCAGAATCCCATCAGCATTGAGCATGCTCAAACCATTCAAGGCTTTATACACCTCTATCAGATCACCTTGCTGGTGCCTAGTCTCCAGACACTGTAATTTGCAAAACTTAAGCCTTTCTTCGTAAGAGCAACCCTTTGTTCCATTCACTAATCTTGTTGCCCTTCTCTGTACTCGTTCCAGCATCTCTACATCCTTCTTGAAATGAGGCCTCCAGACCTGTATACAGTACTCTAGGTGTGGTCTGACCATTGCCTTATACAAGGGAATAATCACCTCCTTATCCCTGCTAGAAAAATTCCTATATATAATTGACAGTACACCATGAGCTACTCTTGCAGCCCGTCTGCACTGCTCAGAGAACTTCATATCTGCCTGCACAACCACCCCCAGGTCCCTTTCATTCTCTACCATTGTCAGTGTAGTACCACAGGTTGATACGTTGCTCTGGGGTTGCTGTTTCCCGTATGTAGTACTTTACATTTGTCAATGTTAAACTTCATTTGCCACCTCTCAGCCCATCTGCTCAACCTTTCCAGATCCTGTTGCAGTAGCATAGTGTCAGTAGTGTCCTTGACAACCCTGCCAACCTTCGTATCGTCTGCAAACTTGGATGTTAAGCCTGATATTCCATCATCAATATCATTTATAAATACAGAAAACAACAATGGACTCCACTAATAACATTGAAATCACTGAACCCTGACGGACTCCACTAATAACATTAGTCCATGAAAAGCAGTGTCCATTGATTACCACTCTGTCTTCTCCCACTCACCATCCCTTTATCCATAGCAGGAATTTACCTCCAATACCACACTTATCCAATTTGTGCAGCAGTCTTCCATGTGCAACAGTATCAAAAGCCTTTCTAAGATCCAGATATATGATAGTTATTCCCTGCATCTAGTTCCTTTGTGACCACATCATAGTATCCAATCAAATTGGTCTGACAAGACTTCCTCTTAACAAAACCATGCTGTGTCTGAGACTATAACTGAAGTCTTGTCTAGATGATCCTGCAGTGCTTCTTTAATCAGTGACTCCATTAATTTTCCTGGAACAGAAGTTAAACTAACAAGTCTATAATTACTTGTCGCTCTTTGATCCTCCTTTGTGGAATGGGGTCACATTTGCAAATCTCCAGTCCATGGGTACCTCCTCTGAGTCCAATGAAGCTATCATAATTATAGCTAAGGATTTGGTTACTTCCTTTGCTGCCTCCTTTAATATAACTTGATAGATCCCATCCACCCTGGGTGCTTTTATCTTTATCTTCAATTTCTCTCCCACTTCCCTCTCAGTTATTAGAAAATCATCTAGCTCACTGCCAGAGTTTACTTCACCTCTGGCATTCCCCTTCCTGAACAACTCTTCATGTGTGAATGTAGATGCAAAATACTCATTTAATTTGTTAGCCACCTGAGCAGGATCCTCAACAGTTGAACCATCAATATCCATGGACCAATCTGATTCATCCCTTTCCTTCTAGAGTTTACATAGGTAAAGAACTCTTTGCTGTTTTTCTTTGCATCCTTTGCCAAAGATTTCTCATCTGCCTTTGCCTGCCTAATCTCCTTTGACTTGGTTACAGACCAGCTTATATCTATCATAGGCTTCAATGTCACCCATTAATTTATATGTATCCCATGCATTTTTCTTCTCTGCCACATGTCTCATTAGTTCATCTGACATCCATTTAGGCCTAAATCTTGAACAATATTTCTTAGTTGGTATGTAAAGCCTAGTAGCTGCCAAGATAAATTCTTTGATTGCTTCCCATTTTGAATTTGCTGTTGGTAACATCATCCGTTGGTCCTACTATATAGAATTTACATACTGTCTCAGACCACTGTAGTTGCCTTTACGAAAGCAAAAACCCTTTCCTTTACTCCTGATGGTAGTTACCTCTTTGAGTAAATCCCACCTCAGCAGACTGTGATCACTGCCACCTTTGTCTGCAGATTCTTAATGCATGAAGAATCGCTACTGATGATCAGATCAAGAGTATTACTCCCTCTAGTTGCCTTCCGAACATTCTGATGTAGAAAACAGTCATCCAATTAATCCATAAAAGCCTTGCTAGTGTGAGTGACCAATCGACAAATTCCAATCAATATAAGAGAAATTAATTTCCCCATTATAGCCCAACTATTTCCCTGTACAGTTTTTTATTATACTCATCAGAGTCATTAGGCCTATAACACAATCTTACTCAATTCTGATCTCCCTGTGCTTATGTCACACCAAACTGACTCGACAGTGCACTGTCCAGCAATGTTGCCTGGCTGCACTTCCTTGGATTTTGTGTTTCCTAGCTAATAGCATAACCCCTCCTCCCTTCCTGTACGCATTGTACTTCCCAAATTCCAATTTTGCCTTTCTTATATCTGTGTGATACCACGTCTTTGATATTCCCAACAATATCCGCCTTTGATGTTTTGACCAACACCTGAAATTCATCAAATTTATTTACCAAACTTCTAGCATTGGTGTATATGCAAGTATATATGCACCTGTTCCTATGGCGCCTCCGTTTCCAGGTGGGAAGGAGCAGCAGTGCGTAGCACACGCTTCTTGATTAGACTAGGGTTCGTTCCCTTGACCACCAAATATGGAGGATGCGGAAAGGTCAGTGAATGACCACCACATATCCTCGGAGCAATATGGCCTTAGTTGTTAATGCTCCTAAAAACCAAATAACAACCACCTGTTCCTATTCTTAGCTACCCTAACACAACCCATGTGTTTACTTGTACCAAAATGACTCCCAGCAGTCTCTGAAATACCCTGTATCTTGTTTTCCAGGCTGCTGCTCATTCCAATAGGAGCAGTGTAAGAATCACTTTCACCTCTGTCAATGGCTACTGTTAATCTGTTGTTCTGTGTATTCCCCAAGCTAACAGTTTTCCAACCCACCTATCACTGCCTTGATAGCATCAGCAAATATTCTTGCACCCTTTCTATTTAAGTGTATTCCCATCCCTGTAGAAGCAATCTCTCCTGTTAACAAGTACAGACCGTGCTGTAAAAACCCTTGAGCCTTGCACAATCTTTCCAGCGCCTAATTGATCGACATGGCTCACATTGTATACTCCCTCTTATCATATCTGAGCAGAATTGCAGACACTTTCAAATTCACCTGTAATTCATGGCTTTTTTTCAACAGTGACCTGTACTTGTTAAGTAATTCTGCAGGTCTCCTCCTCTTAATATCATTAGTGCCAACATGTACAACAATATCACCTTTTGTGCCCTTAAAAGATGATATCTGCTCTACAATGTCATCAACCTTTGCCCCTGGTAGATATACCCTGGTCCTTTTCCACCTATCCTTTTACACATGTTCCTCATTTCCCTGACAGTCACCAACAAGCAAAGGAGATCAGGAAACACAAAAACAACATACTTTATGGCTCAGATTTTTCGAAAACTTCAAAACCTGATGTAGTATCACTTCAACTTCAAGGAAAATTAAAACATTAAAAGCCTTCACTGAAAAACTGGAAATATTTGAAAGTAATTTAATGAGAAAACAATTTAATGGTATGTAAAGAGGTAGCTGAAATCAGTGAATCTCTCACCAAGAATGATTTTGAGAATTATTTAAATCATTTGTGTTCTTTTGAAGTGAAGCCATGGATGTTAGATCCAATTGGATGTGATGCTGGGTCTGGTCTGCTAGTGAAGAAATTCAAGAACAACTCATTGAATTAAAATGTAACTAAAAATTCAATATAAATTTGAAGATGAAATGGCCGAGTTGCGGGAATCAAAAACAACTAAACTTCTTTATTCAACAATGTGGTCTGAAATGGCCGAAGTACTTCATTTTCCAATATTTTCTATGGTTGAAAGTGGTTTTAGTTTCTTAAATAAAATATTAAGAAAGGAAAGAAACGGAATTGATATGTTCTAGAGGAGATATTAGAATTAAACATACTAACATCATATTGAACTTTTAGCTAAGAAACATCAGGCTCAGGGATCCCATTGAATAAAGAGAAAGTATTTTCTTGTTTAAAATTATGGGGGGGGATGTGATTAGGAAAAAATTGTCTAAAAATCCCTTTAGGGGAGTGGTAATTAAAAAAAAAAAAGGTTGAGAAACATTGGTATACATCTGTCTAATTTAAAAACAGTTCTTTTAGATATTTACAATAAATACAAACCTGTTGTTAATTCTAACATCACTTTTTTGGAACAATTTTATTAATCTTTGTCTTTAATTATGTTTTTGATGGTTTTCAGGTCTATGAACAGATCAAGGGTATCCCATGGGTGGCCTTGCTTCTTGTATTATTGAAAATTTATAACTTTATGGTCCAAAATTTCTCTTCCTCAAAATATCTTGTTATTGAGGTATATTGTGATCACTTTTGCATAATTAATTATCCAATTTTGGCCATTTTATATCCTTGTGAACTTTAGAAAAATAATTCTTGTAACAACACTGCTAAATAAGTATTTGGACCTAAACATTAGTATTGTTAATGATCATATACTTTAGTTGATGTTTATAATAAAACATTGTTTCAACTTTTAAGTTGTTATTCCCATCAGTTTTCCAATGTTTATAATAGTGTCCATTCTAATGTCATTACTTCTCAATGTGTTAGAATTGCTATCAAATGTAATAACTACAATATTGCTATTTCTAACTTTAATTTCTTAAACTTATTAGCAATTCTTTTTTTATCTTATTTAAATTATCATTTTCATAAAGCTCTTAACATAAAAAAAAGGTAAATTGCAGCCATTATCAACCCACTGCAGGATGGAAGCCTCCTCAACAATTCATGTTGAGGGAAATGGACCATAATCTGCCATGCTGGTCCAGTGCAGGTTGGCAGATCGATCGTATTCAGTAGTCAGGGGCTTGAACCCCAGTCTACTCAAAGAGCGTGTGCTACTGCACTCCCACCCCTGACCACTTGGCTACGGAGGCTCTTAACATAATTAACCATAATTTTTTTTTTCTCTTCTAAATCTCCATTAACTTAATAGACTTTCTCAATTTTTTGTGGTTGTGATATTTCACACTTTTGGCCCAAATTACCCACTTTTTGGCTTAATTTGTAAATTCTTGGCTTATTTATTATAAAAACTGTTTTCAAATACATAATACCAAAATCCTTCCTTCCAAAATCAGTGTCATTACATTAATTATGTAGTGAAATTTATGAGTAAACTATGGTGTATTTACACCAATATTATGTAAATAATACTTCCACATTTCATCTGTTTCAATCTGATTTGTCGCGCATTATAGGCCTTGGGTGCCCAGCGATTTTGAGCTTTCTGATAAATATACCAGTTTATAAATTTAATTTTCATCCTTAACTCCCTTTTTATTTCAGTAAAACAGCTCTTTACCTTACAATTAGTAAGTGAAGGCACAGAAAGGAAATTCACCTTTCTTAGGCCTGACGTAGCCCAGTAGTCAGGAGCGAGAGTGCATAGACGTGTTCCTTGAGTGGACCGGGGTTCAAGCTTGTGACTACTAAATACGATAAATATTTGTATTGGCGATTTATTGTAAACTCTACTGACTTGGTTGTCGTGCCGGAATATAAACAGAAAATTTATTTATTTTTCTCTTATTTCACTTTTACTAATCTAACTAACATAGTAGCTGCTTTGTCACTAAGTGGCACTGCTCTTAGCTCCATGCGGCAGGGTTTGAAACCTGGCCAAAAGAGCACAAAAAGCAGTAAAATTACTACTACTACAGTGCTTCAAGAGAAAGCCCTACCAAATAATGATATAGAAAACACACAGACGGGTATGGACTCTCCAAAAATACTGACATACCTAGTTATACATGCGACAGGCAATCAAACATTAGGATGTATGTCTCCTTTTGTCAACCAGAAAACATTGGAAGGTCTAGTAGGATCTTCCAAGTTGGTCTGATGCCTTAGATTTGGGAACATACTAGTGGAAACTGAAAATCCCAAACTCTCCCAGAAGTTGTTAGCAACAACAATATTTGGAGGAATAACAGAAGTTGTAGCACCACACAACATGCTAAATTCTTCCAGAAGAGTGATTTCCGAGTGGGACCTTTTAAATGTGTCAGAGCAAGAGCTCACAGAAGAACTGAGAAATAAAGGAGTGACAAGGGTGAAAAGAATTAATATCTGAAGAGACAGAAATATAATTCTAACAAACCTTATAACCTTTAACACACTGAAACCTTAAAGTCAAAGCAGGATGTCTGAACTGCAGAGTAAGACTGTACATACCAAATCCATTGCGATGTTACTAATGTCAGAAAGTTAAATTTGCAAATGGTATGCTGAAACTCGGCAACCTGTGCAAAATGTGGTTCTAAAGAACATGAGACTACTGTTTGCTCTGCCAACATCTTGAAATGTGCAGACTGTAAAGGGGAACACTCAGCTTACTCCAAAACATGTGAAAAATGGAAACAAGAGAAATTAATTCAGAAATATAAAACCGAACACAACACAATATACCAAGAAGCAAGGAGAATGATACAGCCATGGCATATGCACAAGCAGTGATCCAATATAAATCAGTAGTCCAAACAAAATTTCCATGCTGCCAAAAGAATCATTCACTGGATTGAAGCCACAAAAATAGAAAACAGTGAATGCTCCATTTTCTATTCTCACAGCACAGGTACCCACAAATCAGCATCACAACAAAGACCTACAAACACCACAGAAACTGAAAAGATGAATATAGGAAAAATAAACATATCCCAAGAACCAGTACTTGAAATCTTTACAAAAGAAGAAATGGACATGGACTGGCCTATCTACCCGGATAAAAAGAAAAAAGGTAAAATATAAGTGCTTCATTTCAAAAGCCCTAAGAAAACCAATTAATGGATTAGTTCATCCAGTGGAATTGTAGAGACTAAGATTCAGTTATAATTGACGTCCATTATCTAAAAACACACCATATGCCAATTTGCTTTTGTCTTCAAAAGATGTACCTTAGACAACGAGACACTCTTCCAATAAAGAATTATACAATATATAGGAAAGGCAGAATAAGAGAACGGCCAGCACATGGAGTAGCCATCTTGGTCCATAATCCAACTGAACACATTCCTTTAAATCTAGAAGCAATAGCTGTAACAATAACACTAAGATTTATGGTAACCATCTGTTCAGTATCTCTTCCACCAGGACCAGATTATACCATTTGAAGAAATAGACCAACTAATCTCCCAACTCCCATTACTATTCTGTATAATAGGTGACCTAAATGGGCATAGCCATCTGTGTGAAAACACTGACATCAACAAAAGAGGATGAATAATAGAGACAATCATAACCATTTCTCTACTCAATAATGGTAAATATATGTACTTTCATTTTCCTAGTTGGTGCCTCCGTAGCCAGGTGGGCAGGAGCAGCAGTGCGTAGCACATGCTTCTTGATTAGATCGGGATTCGAGCCTGTGACCACCAAATATGGAGGATGCGGAAAGGTCAGGGAATGACCACTGCATATCCCCGGAGCAATATGGCCTTAGTTGCTAATGCTCCTAAAAACCAAATAACATTTTCCTAGTTGTGCAACCTTAGCAGTTGATCTAACTATATGCACACCTTCACTTCTACCAGAATTCAAGTGGCAAGTAACAGAAAACCCAAACAGCAGTGACCACTATGCAGTAATCATCACACTGACCAGAAACCCTCCCTGCCATCCCAGCAGACCATCCTGCTGGAAAATAAAGGCAACTGGAAAAATATTTAGTGAACTTGCAATATTTAATCCACAAATCATTCAAGAAAAACCTGTCATGTAAGCTGAGAAACAAGTCAGTCTTTCTCAAGAATAAGTTACATGTATGGGAAATTTAGAGGACAGGATGCAAGACAATTGAAAAAGTAGTACAGTCCAAGACAGTTAATCATTAGTAGTAATTCCAAGCACCCAAACAAATCATAACCACAAGTTCAGCTTATTTTCCATTGCACCCAAAATCCTCGTGGAACGAAGACTGCATGAGAACAAGAAGACAACAAAGCATGGAATAAGTTCCAGAGATATTCTGCAATGGATAATCTAAAATATAAACAAGCTAGAAAAAAAAATCCTGGATCCAGTTACTTTCTGAATAAATAGAACAAGAAATTCAGAGATAATATGAATAAATAAAACACAAAAAATGAATGAGAAAATGAAAATCAGCCATCTATAGTATTACACTTGAATGGAGAAAGCATTACCGAATCATCAGAGATTGCTAATACATTAGGTGAAACTTTTGCCAAAGTGTTGTCAAAACAATCTTGCACTACAGAATTTCTCCTAGAGGAGAAAACTGGGGGGGGGGGGGTAAAAATTTTATACAAAAAAAAATCGAACCCAATAATCAACCAGTTACATTACGTAAAAATTTTATACAAAAAAAAATCGAACCCTATAATCAACCAGTTACATTACGTAAAAATTTTATACAAAAAAAAATCGAACCCTATAATCAACCAGTTACATTACGTGAAGCAGTATCATGAACAAAACCAAGTGTGCAGGTGGACCAGACAAGGTACACTGAGATGCTGAAACATCTAAAGCAAAAAGTAGAAAACCCTTTTAAACTGTACAATTGAATTTTCCGAGAAAACCAATATCCTGAATCGTGGCATGTAAATAGTATTAGCATTCCAAAAACCCAATAAGGATCAGAACAACCCAAACTATTGACCGATTGCCCTCACTAGTTGTTTGAATAAAGTTCTAGAGAAAAAAAATCAACAAAAGATTAGTGTGGTATTTAGAGACAACAAACTAGTTCAGCAGTATGCACTGTGGATTTAGACATTTTAGATTACCTTGCATGAATAAAAGCAGACATGAGAGATTCATGTATAACCCCAAAACAATTCAATTGTTTTGGGGTTATACATGCATCAGTTGCAGTATTTTTTGATATAGAAAATGCCTATGATACAGCATGGAGATACATTACAAGACATCCATGATACAGGTATCACAGGACATTTACCTCTATTCATCCAAAATTTCATGAAAAATAGAACATTTCAGGTCAGAGTACAGAATGCCATGTCAAAATCATATAAACAGGAAGGAATTCCCCAAGGGTCTGTCCTGAGTGTTATACTATTTGTTATAAATAGCATCACAAAACTGCCACCCACAGTGTCACATGTGCAATAATAGTTGATTTCAGTATTTCTCATCAAGCTCAATATATTGGAATAAAAGAAAGGCAACTACAATGTGCAATCAGGAATATCAGTAATTGGGCCCAAAAAAAATGGATTTAGAATTTCACAACAAAAAACAGTGTACATTTCTGTAGAAAACAAAATTTATACCATGAACTAATGCTTCAAGGCCCCATAATACTAGTGTAAAATTTCTTAGAATCATTCTAGACAAGTTGGCCTTTGTAAAACGTATGGAACAACTCAATATATACGGGCGCCTCCGTAGCGAAGTGGGCAGGAGCAACAGTGCATAGCATAGCACACACTTCTTGATCAGACCAGGGTTTTGAGCCCTTGACCACCAAATACGGAGGATGCAGAAAGGTCAGGAAATGACCACCGCATATCCCCGGAGCAATATGGCCTTAGTTACTAATGCCCCTAAAAAAAAACAAAAAAATAACAACTTGATATACTTAACAGTATCTTGGAGCAGACCATTATACTTGGCTCAACCTTTACAAAACACTAGTAAGGTCAAAAGTAGATTATGGAGCACCCATTTATGTATTGGCGAAAAAGAGCTCTCAAATGGTTAGACCCAGTGCACCATAGTGCACTATGAATAGCAATAGGAGCTGTTTGCATATCCCCTACATAGTCTCTATACAGAGGCTAAAGAACCACCACTGTTCCTCAAGAGATGACAGTTGGCACTGCTATATGCATACAGGACTATACCCATAAGAGAACATCTGATTCAGACATCCCTGGACTCATTCTCGACAACAAGTTGACCTTTGTAGAATGCATTAGCATTAGTTGAGGCATATGATGCAAGAAAGCAAGCTTATACAGCATCAGCCAAAAAAAAAAAAAACCCTTCCCATTTCACCCATCCGGTCACTCCAAATGTTTGTCTAGTTCAGCCTTAAATTTATTTAAGCTATGAACTTCCACAACAACAGAGATGGATGTCTGTTCCAGCAGTCAACTACCTGTTGGCTCAAGGCAAACTTCCGCACACCTATTCTACAACTGTCTTTCTTCAATTTGATTCTATGCCCTCTCAGGTTCTTAGTCTGAGCAAGTGGAAGTATCCTGTCAGCATTGAGCCTGCTCAAACCATTCAAGGCCTTATAGACTTCAGTCAGATCACCTTGCAGGTGCCTAGTCTCCAGATGCTGCAACTTGCAGAACTTAAACCTTCCTTCATAAGTGCACCCCTTTGTTCCTCTCACCAATCTTGTTGCCCTTATCTGTACTTGCTCTAACAACTCTACATCTTTCCTAAAATGAGGCCTCCAGACCTGTATACAGTACTCAAGGTGTGGTCTGACCATTCCCTTATACAAAGGGATAATCACCTCCTAGGCTCTGTTAGCAAAATTCCTATATATATCATTAACAAAACTCCATCACCTGCTCTGGCAGCCAGTCTGAACTGCTCAGAGAACTTCATATCTGACTGCACAATTACCTCCAGGTCTTTTTTATTCTCCACCTCCCCTGAGTGTATTACCACAGATTTGGTACATTTCTCTTGGGTTACTGCTACCCATATGCAGTACATTTACATTTGTCAATGTTAAACTTCAGTTGCCTCTACTCAGCCCATCTGCCTAACTCTTCTAGATCCTGTTGCAGTAGTATACTGTCTTTAGTATCATTAACAACCCTGCCAAATTTGTATAATCTGCAAACTTGGACATTAAGCCTGATCATTATCATTGATAAATACACAAAACAACAATGGGCCTAGCACCAAACCCGGGGGACTCTAATAACAGTCCATGTAGAGCAGTGTCCATTTGTTGCCACTCTCTGCTGTCTCCCACTCAACCATCCCTTTATCCAATGCAGTAATTTGCCCTTAAGTACATACTGCTCCAATTTGTACAGCAGTCTTTCATGTGCAATAGTATCAAAAGCTTTCCTGAAATCCAAGTATATGATATCAAAATTATTTTTAGCATCCAGTTCATTTGTGTCGAAATTGTAGTATCCAATCAGATTGATCAGACAAGGCTTCCCATTAACAAACCCATGCTGTGTCTGAACTATTGCCGCTGTCTTCTCTGTGATTCTGTATCACCTCTTTAACCAGTGACTCCATTATTTTCCCTGGAACAGAAGTTAAACTAACAGGTCTATAATTTTTTTGTCACCCTTTGATCCCCCTTTGTGAATTGGGGATATATTTGCACATCTCCAGTCCAAGGACCTCCCCTGACTATAAGGATGCTCTCATAATTATGGCTAAGGGTTTGCTTACTTCTCTTGCTGCCTCCTTCATTATAACTGGATGGATTCCATTTGCCCCAGGTGCCTTTTTCATGTTTAACTTTAACAATTTCTTCTCCACTTTCCTCTCAGTTATCACAAAATCACTTAGCTCTCTGTTAGAGTTTAAACTTCATTCCCCTCCTTGAATAACTCCTCATATTTGAATGTAGATGCAAAATACTCATTCAGTTTATCAGCTACTTGGGCAGGATCATCAGTAGTCAAACCATCTATGCTAAGTGGACCAATCTGATTCATCTCCTTCCTTCTAGAGTTTACATAAGTAAAGAACTGTGCTGTTTTCATTTGCGTCCTTTGCCAAAGATTTCTGGTAATCTGCCTTATCCTGCCTAATCTCCGTTGTTACTTTATTACAGCCTAACTTATATCTATCGTAGGTTTCTGTGTTGCCTGAAATGCATCCCATGCATTTTTTCTTTTCTGCCACAGGCCTCATTAATTCATCCGACATCCATTTAGGCCTGAACCTTAAAGTATTTCTTAGTTGGTATGAAAAGCCTAGTATCCTCCAAGATTAAGTGCCTGTAGGCCTCCCACTTAGAATTTGCTGTTGGTAACATCATTAGTTGATCCCACTCTATAGAATTTAAACTGTCTGAGAACTCTGTATTCACCTTTACATAAAAAAAATCCCTTCCCTTTACCCTTGATCATAGTTACACTTTTAAGTAAATCCCACATCAGTACACTGTGATCACTGTCACCTAGCGGTTTTTTTATCTGTAAATTCCTAATGCATGCATCATCACTGCTGATAATCAGATCAAGGGTATTACTCCCTCCAGTTGCCCCTCGAACATGTTGCTGTAGAAAACAATCCTCCATAATAAATCCACAATCTTGCTAGGGTGTGTGAGTGACCAACCCACTATTTCCAGTCAATATCTGGCAAGTTAAAATCCCCGATTACAAGATATTCTGATTTACTGGCCCATTCTATTTTTCTGCACAACTGTTCATTGTACACATTAGGCCTATAACATACTCCTACTCTTTTTCCATTTTGCAGTGTTTGTCACACCAAACACTCAACATTGCACTGTCCACCCATGTCAACTGGATGCACTTCCTTAGATTTTTAGTTTCTTAACTAACAGCATAATCCCTCCTTCCTACTCTGTTTGTCCTTTCTGTACAATTGTACTCCCCAATTCAAATACTGCACTGCTTATATCTGTGTAACACCATGTCTCTGATATTGCAACAATATCTGCCTTTGATGTCTTGATCAGCACTTCAAATTCGTCGATTTTATTTACTATACTTCTAGAATTAGTATACATGCACTTGTTCTAACTCTTAGTTACCCTAATGCAGCCCATATATTGACTTGTTCCATAATGACTCCCAGGAGCTCTTGAAATCCCCGGCAACTTGCTCTCTAGGTTGCTGCTCATTACAATAGAAGCAGTGAAAGAATCACTTTCATTTCTGCCTGTGGCTACCGTTAATCTTTTAGTCTGTGAATCCCCCCAAACTAACAGTTTTCTGACCCACCTAACACTGCCTCAAAAGCATTAGCAAATATTCTTTCACCCTTTCTATTTAAGTGTATCCCATCCCTGTAGAAGCAGTCTGCTGTTAGCAAGTACAGACCATGCTGAAAAAAATTCTACCCCCCTGAGCTTGCACGATCTCTCCAGGGCTGAATTGATCGACAAGGCTCTCATCATATACTCCCTCCTATCATGTCTGGGCAGAATTAAGGACACTCAAATTTAACCCCAAGTTGTGACTTATTTTCAGCATTTGACCTGCACTTGTTAAGTAAATCTGCAGCTCTTGCTCTTAAGGTCATTAGTGCCAATGTGTACAAGAATATCACATTTTGTGTCCTTAAAAGATATCTGCTCTACAACGTCATCAACTTTTGCCACTGGCAAACATACCCTGGTTCTATTTGACCTATCCTTTTTGCATACTATATTCCGTGTCTCCCTGACAGTAGTCACTGACATTAACTAGTTACTTTGGGACCAGTGCATTCTGCATTGGAAATTGCTGCTGTGTTGCCTGATGCACAGGAGTGAACTCTGGCATTGAGTTGGGCAGCTGAGAGCTTGATGGGCTCTCATTAATTTCTTCGAGAGCATTTACCCTACACCTCAAACTCTCATAGGTGCCCATCAGAATGCTGAGTTGTCTAATATCTTCAGTCTCTGCACCTAGCGCACACACACACACAGACATCCTCCTTGGTTAGGTCATGTCCTGTTCCAGACAATCTGCAAACATTTCGCGCTTCGTGCATTGTTTTAGACTGATGTGTGGGAGAATCATCCCCTTTGGTTTTCCCACAAGCCACAGCACTCTGGCTATTCCGTGAACACTGCTTTGCTGCTCTAGTCTGGGTCATGATTCTGTTTAAGTATAATTTTATTAACAATGAAATTTAATAAATTTAATAAAATTTTATTTTATTCTAATCTAACAGATTTCTAATACGCTGCTACGTATTTGGCTATCTAATTTTACGTTAAACCTTATGGTATTCTGTATCGTACGTAATGCCGGAAAGTTACAAACATAAAATCTACGTACACTAAGTATTAACTTTCAAAATCGCTGTCTAAATTCAAAATAGACCCCAGAGTTTGGCTAGAACTATAAAGCTACTTATAGAAAATAATTCAGTATAACAATTAAGTCAATAAAACGAATAAATATAAATAAAAACTTAGCATTTGCCGGACCTGCAAACATCTTGACCAACATGGTAGTAACGTTGTACCCAAAATATAATCAATTATGAATAAAATGTATGGAAGAACTCAATGTTCTTAGTCTTAACAACAGTATATCTTAGGGAGCAGACAGTTATACTTGGCTCAACCTTTTACAAAGCACTAAGGTCAGAAGTAGATTATGGAGCATCCATTTATGCATTGGCAAACAAGAGCTCCCTCAAATGGTTAGATCTGATCCACCCTAGTGTGGAATCATTGCCTGTGCTCTGTGGTGCAAAGAGCCACAAAACCCACCTGCATTAACTGCCAGGTGGAATGTCCAGCCTAGTCACGAGCATGCCAGAGGTGGAAAGAAGAGAAAAAAAATTCAATAACTTAAGGGAGAGCTGAATATACACACACATATATATATATCACGAGGCAAGGAAAACGGTTGAGCCTAAAAATATCAATAAACCCACCTACGCCCAGAAGGTAGCAGGGAGACGTTCCATCGGAACTCAATGTACATAATCATTCCTCCAAAGGAGTCATTCACTCCCATTGTACGTTATGTCTTAAGCTCACAAAAGCCTGTATAGAAAGATCAATCAGCTACCATTCCCATATTGGTTGTAATGCTCCACAAGTAACTATATCAATACTGTGAGATTGATAAAGAACTGGGCTAATATTTTTTGCAACTAGATGATGTCGGTGCACAGTGCAGTGTACTGCAAGAACTTCAGGTGGCTACTTCCTTTAGGTGGGCTATAAAACCTTTATGTCTTCCAACCATAGAGGTAGCACCATCAGGGGAACAGGATACCAAATGGTACTTGTTTTTCATCAAACCATATTTTTACACCAACAAAAACAGATGCTCCAGTACAATCAGTTTCTATAGATTTTACCAACATCTCTTCTTGCAATTTACAATCATCGTCGAAATGATAAACATGCTATTAGAAGAGCCTTTTTGTTAGTAACTGCAGATTCATCAATCTAAATAAAATTCTCGTTTTTAGTTTGTCAGTTAGCTGCTCTTCAGTGTTAACTGACATCTCATTGATTCATCTTCAAATTGAATCGTTGCTCAATGGCAATACTTTTAAAATACTGGAAGGAATTTGATGCATCACTGTTGAAAATACAATCTCTAATGTGGGACATATAGCAGTCTCAGCAACTGTATGAGCCCTACCAGTTTTTGCAATGAATTCTGCAATTTTATAAGATGCAATCATTCCATCATTATTTGTTTATGTTCTTCTTAAATAAGGAAGTAACAATGTTACATTGCTCAAAATTCTGTTTTAAATTTTTTTTTTAAACATTCAACATGTTTACAAACTTTATCAGGGTGTTTCCTTTTTAAGTGATCTAAAAGTCTCGATGGTTTCGTAGCCTTTTTGGAAAAAAAAAAAAACTATTACTAGGCTGTCTTGAGCTGAATGCTCACTCAATAAAACAATAAGCTAGGTATTCATCCAGATGCTGTAGACACTTTCTTGTCAGCACTTGACATGATTAATGGGTTGAATAACTATAAAGAATTAAACAAAATATGAACTATTTTTATTTAACTCTCATAGCCCATGTCACTCATAAAAGCAATGGATCAAAAATAAGGAAACAATAAATCAATACTAATTGTCACTTAGAAAGTATATAAACATTTCCTCATCCCATCCATGCCTCATATATTGACCAATGAAACAAAAGAATAGCATTAGTAGAGGCATATGATGCAAGAAAGCAAGCTTATTCAGCATCAGCCAAAAAAAAAAAAAAAAAAACCCACACCACTCCCATTTCACCCCTCTGTTCGCTCGAAATACCTGTCCAGTTGAGCCTTAAATTTGTTTAGGCTATCAACTTCAACAACAAGTGATGGAAGTCGGTTCCACCAACCAACCACCCGCTGGCCAAAGGCAAATTTCCGCACATCTATCCGACATCCGTCCTTCCTCAATTTGAATTTATGCCCTCTCAGGTGATTATTCTGAGCAAGATGAAGAATCCCATTGGCATTGAGCATGCTCAAACCATTCAAAGCCTTATACACCTCTATCAGATCACCTTGCCGGTGCCTAGTCTACATACTCTGTAATTTGCAAAACTTAAGCCTTTCTTCATAAGAGCAACCCTTTGTTCCATTCACTAATCTTGTTGCCCTTCTCTGTACCCGTTCCAGCAGCTCTACATCCTTCTTGAAATGAGGCCTCCAGATCTGTATACAGTACTCAAGATGTGGCCTAACCATTGCCTTATACAAGGGAATAATCACCTCCTTATCCCTGCTAGAAAAATTCCTGTATATCATTGACAAGACACCATGAGCTACTCTTGCAGCTCGTCTGCACTGCTCAGAGAACTTCATATCTGCCTGCACAATTACCCCCAGGTCCTTTTCATTCTCCACCACTGTCAGTGTAGTACTGCAGAGTTGATACCGTTGCTCTGGGGTTACTGTTTCCCATATGTAGTACTTTACATTTGTCAATGTTAAACTTTATTTGCCACCTCTCAGCCCATCTGTTCAACTTTTCCAGATCCTGTTGCAGCAGCATAGCATCAGTAGTGTCCTTAACAACCCTGCCAACCTTTGTATCATCTGCAAACTTGGACATTAAACTTGATATCCCATCATCAATATCATTCATAAACACCGAAAACAACAACGGACCCAACACTGAACCCTGAGGAACTCCACTAATAACATTAGTCCACGTTGAGCAGTGTTCATTGATTACCACTCTGTCTTCTGCCACTCAACCATCCCCTTATCCATAGCAGCAATTTGCTGCTGCTATGGATAAGGGGTTTGAATAAATTTGCTATTTGAATAAATAAATAAACCATGCCATAACCATTGGAAAGGTACAAAGGACAGGGATTGTGGAGACAGTCCTTTGAAAGCACTTAAGAATTTAATGCCTATAAAAAGAAAAGATGGTTGAATTAAATTATGCCCACAGTCTTCCTTTTATCAATTTCTCACTCATTCCTAATACTGTATAATATACAGGCAGAATGCGCTGGTCCCAAAGGAACTAGTAGTTGTTGGTGACTCTATTGTCAGGGAAACGGGAAACATGCTTTGTAAAAAGGATAGGTGGAACAGGACCAGGGTATGTCTGCCAGGGGCAAAGGTTGATGACGTTGTAGAGCGGATATCATCTTTTAAGGGCACAAAAGGTGATATAGTTGTACATGTTGGCACTAATGATATTAAGAGTAGGTGACTGGCGGAATTACTTAACAAGTAGAGGTCACTGATGAAAAAAAGCCGTGAATTAGGGTTGAATTTGAAAGTGTCTGCAATTCTGCCCAGACACGATAGGAGGGAGTATATGATGAGAGCCCTGTCGATCAATTCGGCCCTGGAAAGATTGTGCAGGGCTCAAGGGGTAGAATTTTTTTCAGCCTGGTCTGTACTTGTTAACAGGAGAGACTACTTCTACAGGGATGGGATACACTTAAATAGAAAGGGTACAAGAATATTTGCTGATACTATCGAGGCAGTGTTAGGTGGGTCGGAAAACTGCTAGATTGGGGGGATACAAGGACTAATAGATTAACAGTAGCCACTGGCAGAGGAGAAAGTGATTCTTGCACTGCTTCTATTGGAATGAGCAGCAGCCTGAAAAATAAGATGCAGGATATTTCAGAGACTGCTGGGAATCATGGGGGTACAAGTGAACACATGGGTTGTGTTAGGGTGGCTAAGAGGAAGAGCACGTGCATGTATACTTTCATGTACACCAATGCTAGGAGTTTAGTAAATGAATTTGAGGTATTGCTCAAAACATCAAAGGCAGATATTGTTGGGATTTCAGAGACGTGGTGTCACACAGATATAAGGAATGCAGAACTGGAATTTGGGGAGTACAATGTCTACAGAAAGGATAGACAGGATAGGAAGGGAGGAGGGGTTATGCTATTAGTTAAGAAGCACATAAAATCCAAGGAAGTGAAGCCAGTCGACATCGCTGGACAGTGCAGTGTCGAGTCAGTTTGGTGTGACATAAGCATTGGGAGATCAAAATTGAGTAGGAGTGTGCTGTAGGCCTAATGACTCTGATGAGTATAATAAGATACTGTACAGGGAAATAGAGTGGGCCAGTAAATCAGAGTCTTATAATGGGGGATTTTAATTTCCCAGATATTGACTGGAATTTGGGGGCTGGTCACTCACACACTAGCAAGGCTTTTGTGGATTTATTGGATGATTGTTTTCTACCTCAGCATGTTTGGGAGGCAACTAGAGGGAGTAATACTCTTGATTTGATTATCAGTAGTGATTCTTCATGCATTAAGAATCTGCAGATAAATGAACCACTAGGTGGCAGTGATCAGTGTTCTGAAGTGGGAGTTACTCAAAGAAGTAACTACCATTAGGGGTAAAGGAAAGGGGTATTGCTTTCGTAAAGGTGAGTACGATGGACTGAGACGGTATTTAAATTCTATACAGTGGGATCAACTGATGATGTTACCAACAGCAAATTCAAAATGGGAAGCATTCAAAGAACTTATCTTGGAAGCTACTAGGCTTTACATACCAACTAAGAAATATTGTTCAAGGTTCAGGCCTAAATGGATGTCAGATGAACTAATGAGGCATATGGCAGAGAAGAAAAATGCATGGGATACATACAAATTAACAAGTGACACAGAAGCCTATGATAGATACAAGTTGATCTGTAACCAAGTTACAAAGGAGGTTAGGCAGGCGAAGGCAGATTACGAGAGATCCTTGGCAAGGGATGCGAAGAAAAACAGCAAAGAGTTCTTTACTTACGTCAACTCTAGAAGGAAGGGGATGAATCAGATTGGTCCACTTGATATCGATTGGTCAACTGTTGATGACCCTGCTTAGGTAGCTAACAAACTAAATGAATATTTTGCATCGACATTCAAACATGAGTTATTCAGCGAGGGGAATGCCAGAGGTGTATTCAACTCTAGCAGAAAGCTAGAGAATCTTGTAATAACTGAGAGTAAAGTGGAGGAGAAATTGTTGAAGATACACACAAGGAAGGCACCTGGGGTGGATGGGATCTATCCAGTTATATTAAAGGAGGCAGCAAAGGAAGTAAGCAAACCCTTAGCCATAATTATGAGAGCTTCCTTGGACTCAGGGGAGGTACCCATGGACTGGAGATGTGCAAATGTGACCCCAATTCACAAGGGAGGATCAAAGGCTAACACAAGTAATTATAGACCTGTGAGTTTAACTTCTATTCCCGCAAAATTAATGGAGGCACTGGTTAAAAAAGCACTGCCGGATCATCTAGACAAGACTTCAGTTATAGCTCGGACACAGCATGGTTTTGTTAAGGGGAAGTCTTGCCTGACCAATTTGATTGGATACTATGATGCAGTCACAAAAGAACTGGATGCAGGGAATAACTTTGATATTATATACTTGGATCTTAGAAAGGCTTTTGATACTGTTGCACATGGAAGACTGCTGCACAAATTGAAGCAGTGTGGCATTGGAGGCAAATTGCTGCTATGGATAAAGGGGTGGTTGAGGGGGAGAAGACAGAGTGGTAATCAATGGACACTGCTCATCGTGGACTAATGTTATTAGTGGAGTCCGTCAGGGTTCAGTATTGGGTCCTTTATTGTTTTCTGTATTTATAAATGATATTGATGATGGTATATCAAGCTTAATGTCCAAGTTTGCAGATGATACGAAGGTTGGCAGGGTTGTCAAGGACACTACTGACACTATGCTGCTGCAACAGGATCTGGAAAGGTTGAGCAGATGGGCTGAGAGGTGGCAAATGAAGTTTAACATTGACAAATGTAAGTACTACATATGGGAAACAACAACCCCAGAGCAACGTATCAACTCTGTGGTACTACACTGACAGTGGTAGAGAATGAAAGGGACCTGCGGGTGGTTGTGCAGGCAGATATGAAGTTCTCTGAGCAGTGCAGACGGGCTGCAAGAGTAGCTCATGGTGTATTGTCAATGATATATAGGAATTTTTCTAGCAGGGATAAGGAGGTGATTATTCCCTTGTATAAGGCAATGGTCAGGCCACACCTAGAGTACTGTATACAGGCCTGGAGGTCTCATTTCAAGAAGGATGTAGAGCTGCTGGAACGAGTACAGAGAAGGGCAACAAGATTAGTGAATGGAACAAAGGGGTGCTCTTACAAAGAAAGGCTTAAGTTTTGCAAATTACAGTGTCTGGAGACTAGGCACCAGCGAGGTGATCTGATAGAGGTGTACAAAGCTTTGAATGGTTTGAGCATGCTCAATGCTGATGGGATTCTTCCTCTTGCTCAGAATAATCACCTGAGAGGGCATAAATTCAAATTGAGGAAAGATAGATGTAGGATAGATGTGCGGAAATTTGCCTTTAGCCAGCGGGTGGTTGGTAGGTGGAACAGACTTCCATCCCTTGTCGTGGAAGTTGATAGCCTAAATAAGTTTAAGGCTCAGCTGGACAGGTATTTCGAACGAACAGAGGGGTGAAGTGGAAGTGGTTATTTATTTATTTTACTTTATTTTTATTTATTTATTTTTTTTTGGCTGATGCTGCATAAGCTTGCTTTCTTGCATCAAATGCCTCTACTAATGCTATACCTATATGTTAAAAATCAGTTGTCTTAGGGGAAAAGAAAACCCAATGAGAGAAATTAAATATTAAGGAATAAGATGTCATCGGGTAGGATTGAACTTGAGGGCCACAAACCTTTGTAATACCCATGATTTTGTTTGCCCCTGTTGAGAATCCCTGCTATAAACCAATACCCTCTCAATCTGTCTCAGCAGAATCCTTGAAAAAATTGTTCATTGTAGGCTCATCTGGATCATTGAGTCAGAACAGTTAATGAGCCCTACTCAATATGGATTTTGTTAAAACAGGTCATGCATTGATCTTATGGTTAAGGCTGAATTTGCCATTCATAATGCCTTTGTTAAACACTAACATGTAGTAATGGTTTCAATAGATATAGAGCAGCCTTTTGACACCACCTTGTGACACAGCATACTTAAAGATCTTTATTCTCTTTGTCTGTGAGGCAACTTTCCTATATTTGTGAAGAATTTTCTGCATACTAGATCGCAAAATATTAGAGCATGCCATTTCTGCAACATTCAATCAGGAAGGTGTTCCACAGGGATCAGTACTGAGTGCCACTCATTTTGCTCTTAGAATAGATTCTATTACTAAACTCCCAAATACTGTAGATTACCTTTATGCAAATGACATTTCCATCTCCTATTCCCGAAATGAGATCTATTGAATGACAATTTCAGATATCACTAAATAAAATACAGCAATGGGCCAGCATCAATGGCTATCGACTTTCGCACCAGAAAACAGTTGCTACCAATTTTTATAGGCAATGCAAGTTTCATCTGGAACCTGAACTTCAAATCTGTAGTATCACCAATCCCAGTCACTAATAACATTTCTGAGATTAATCCTGAACACTAAGTTAAATTTCTTAGAGCACGTTAAAAAGGTACATACTGCTTTTCTAAAAAAGATAAACATGCTGAGAGC